>NC_069501.1:152063427-152663427 GCF_027579735.1 Bombina bombina
TAACAGGTGCACACATATCCCTGTTCCAATCTTTGTATTTTTATGCTCCCAGATTGTATTGGACATTGAGAAACATGTACATTAAGATTCTGTAGTGTTAAATACATTTTTTATTGAAAAATTGAGGTGTTATAGTCAAATATAAGAAAATCACAATTAAAATTGCAAATTTTTGGGTCCAAAATATCTATGAGTCCCAAGGCGGCACTTATGGCAAATTTGCTGGCACTCTGCTTTGATTTAAAAGAAAAAATATATATTTTTATTGTTTCTTTAATGTACCTTTAATTATTAATATGGTACCATTGGCAAAAGTTGTTTTTTTTTTTAGAAGATTATCACCAATTTAGGGACCTACGCTAAAAAAAAGCTTCCCCAACTCTTTTCTATGAGATTTGGCTCCCAATATCTGTCACTTCCTGCCCTAATCTAACTGTAATGCAGCTCTACCTTCTTTAATATACAAAAAAGATGTATGTCCCTTATATACAGCTATAATGAAAATGTCTGAATATGGCATAATGAGGGGGAGTACACGACCAAACCAGAAACAAAACAAGCAAGGAAGAAAAGTACAACTATTAAAAAGATTATCTCCCATTAACTTCTAAAGACCTATCAATCGTCACTACAATGCTGCTTCAGTTCCTATTATCTGCTGTAGAATTCTGTAGCTTGGTTGCAAGTAGCCTTCTTTCTCTAGAAAGAAAGAAGAAAACACTGACATGGATGCTGTGAGGACATAATACACAACTTCAGCGATCACATGACCTAGGACATCATATAGATTAAAGGAATACTGAACCCAATTTTTTTTTTTTTTGCAATTTTAAGCAACTTTCTAATTTACTCCGATTACCAAATTTTCTTTGTTCTCTTGCTATCTTTATTTGAAAAGGCAGGAATGTAAGGTTAGGAGCCAGTTCATTTTTGGTTCATCACCCTGGGTAGTGCTGGCTGATTGGTGGCTACATTTTGCCACCAATCAGCCAGCGCTACCCAGGTGCTGAACCAAAAATGGGTTGGCTCGTTAGCTTACATTGCTGCCTTTTCAAATAAAAATACTAAGAGAACGAAGAAAAATTGATAATAGGAGTAAGTTAGCGCTGCGGAATCTGTTGGCGCTCTACAAATAACCGATAATAATAATAATAATAATAAATTAGAAATGTTCTTAAAATTGTGTGCTCTATCTGAATCATGAAAGAAAACATTTGGGTTCAGTATCCCTTTAATTATAATTTCCCAGTGATGACTGTAATATTTCTACCATCAAATGCTATCACCTAGTGCTGATACTGCAAAGAAACATGCAAAGAAAAACAAAGCAAACAAACAGTAGCCTTCCAGCGCTAATCCTCCTCATCCAATTATTACTCAATCTGTCAAACCATGGATCTATGAAAACTGTGAAGATGTATTTTAGGATCATAATTTTTGTGTCTAGACATGGGTTAATTACTATACACCTATATACTTTAAGAACAAAACACTTTACTTTTAAATTCCCATAACAGAAAAATTACATTAAAAGGAGAAAATAATATTCAGTTTCATAAAACACTTCTAAACATTTGTACTTCAGTAATTATGCTTAATATGTTAGTTAAAATGCAGAGTTTATTAAATTAACGTATTCCTAGTATGAGTTATACATTTAAAACGTTCTAATATAAGAATCTGGTATTTAAACATTTTACAGACAAGCATCATATTTAAAACTTGTAAAATAAAAGTCTGATCTTAGAAAGAAATACAATCGCGGTTGTGCTGTTTTCTACTTAAAACTGTAATTTACTATATAAAAAAACTGCAGCCCAGTGATACTGTAAATGTATTTAATTTTAAATTGTTTCATGAAGTAGAACATTCTCTTAAGGGGACATTAAACCCAATTTTTTTCTTTCATGATTTAGAAAGAACATTCAATTTTGAACAACTTTCTAATTTACTTCTATTATCTAATTTGCTTTATTCTGTTGATATTCTTTGCGGAAAAGCATATCTAGATAGGCTCAGTAGCTGCTGATTAGTGGCTGTACATAGATGCCTCGTGTGATTGGCTTACCCATGTGCATTGCTATTTCTTTAACAAAGGATATCTAAAGAATGAAGCAAATTAGATAATAGAAGTAAATTGGAGTGTTTTTTAAAATTGTATTCTCTACCTGAATTATGAAAGAAAAATGTTGGGTTTACTGTCCATTTAAGGGGATATGATACTCAATTTTTTTCCTTCATGATTCAGATAGAGCATGCAATGTTTTTTTTAAAAAAATCTAATTTACTTCTATTATACATTCTCTCTTTGTTCTGTTTGTATCTTTTGTTAAAAAGCAGGGAATCATGCTTAGGAGCATGTTTATTTCTAGGGCACTATATGGCAGCAGTTTTGCAAGAATGTTAACTAAGTGGCAGCACAATTTCCTGCCATCTAATGTTCCAGAAGCCTACCTAAGTAGCTCTTCAACACACAATATCATGGGAACAAAGCAAATAAAATATTAGAAGTAAATTGGAAAGTTTTTTTAAAACGGTATGATGCCTTCTGTTCCATATCCCTTTAATAACCTAAACATGTAGACCATGATATTGTGATTACTATGAAAATCTGCTTTCAATATGTTACTTTTCATTTTGCTTTTAACACCCAAAGACCTATAAACCTTCACAATAGTGTTTCTTTTTGCTTTGTCTGAGTTTTGCAGCTGGGATCCAGTAGCCTTCATTCTCTAAAGATGCACAGGAAAAAAAAGTAGTATTTGCCGATTTACTTTTCTTTACCACATTTATACGGATTGTCTTATCTTGCATTATCAGACACCAATACAATTAATAGCGCTGATTCGCTTGTATTAATGCCTATATAAAAACATAATTTATGCTTACCTGATAAATTCCTTTCTTCTGTTGTGTGATCAGTCCACGGGTCATCATTACTTCTGGGATATAACTCCTCCCCAACAGGAAATGCAAGAGGATTCACCCAGCAGAGCTGCATATAGCTCCTCCCCTCTACGTCACTCCCAGTCATTCGACCAAGGACCAACGAGAAAGGAGAAACCAAGGGTGAAGAGGTGACTGTAGTATAATTTTAGAAAATATTTGCCTGCCTTAAAAAAACAGGGCGGGCCGTGGACTGATCACACAACAGAAGAAAGGAATTTATCAGGTAAGCATAAATTATGTTTTCTTCTGTTATGTGTGATCAGTCCACGGGTCATCATTACTTCTGGGATACCAATACCAAAGCAAAAGTACACGGATGACGGGAGGGCTAGGCAGGCTCATTATACAGAAGGAACCACTGCCTAAAGAACCTTTCTCCCAAAAATAGCCTCCGAAGAAGCAAAAGTGTCAAATTTGGAAAATTTGGAAAAAGTATGGAGCGAAGACCAAGTTGCAGCCTTGCAAATCTGTTCAACAGAGGCCTCATTCTTAAAGGCCCAAGTGGAAGCCACAGCTCTAGTAGAATGAGCTGTAATTCTTTCAGGAGGCTGCTGTCCAGCAGTCTCATAGGCTAAACGAATTATACTACGAAGCCAGAAGGAGAGAGAAGTAGCCGAAGCCTTTTGACCTCTCCTCTGCCCAGAGTACACGACAAACAGGGAAGACGTTTGTCGAAATTCCTTAGTTGCCTGCAAATAGAACTTGAGGGCACGAACTACATCCAGATTGTGCAGAAGACGTTCCTTCTTTGAAGAAGGATTCGGACACAAGGAAGGAACAACGATCTCTTGATTGATATTCCTGTTAGTGACTACCTTAGGTAAGAACCCAGGTTTTGTACGCAGAACTACCTTATCCGAATGAAAAATCAAATAAGGAGAATCACAATGTAGAGCTGATAACTCAGAGACTCTCCGAGCCGAAGAAATAGCCATTAAAAATAGAACTTTCCAAGATAACAGTTTAATGTCAATGGAATGAAGGGGTTCAAACGGAACTCCTTGTAAAACGTTAAGAACCAGGTTTAAACTCCATGGTGGAGCAACAGTTTTAAACACAGGCTTGATCCTAGCTAAAGCTTGACAAAAAGCCTGGACGTCTGGATTTTCTGACAGACGCTTGTGCAACAAAATGGACAGAGCTGAGATCTGTCCCTTTAAAGAACTAGCCGATAAACCCTTATCTAAACCTTCTTGTAGAAAAGACAATATCCTAGGAATCCTAACCTTACTCCAAGAGTAACCTTTGGATTCGCACCAGTATAAGTATTTACGCCATATTTTATGGTAAATCCTTCTAGTAACAGGCTTCCTAGCCTGTATTAAGGTATCAATAACTGACTCAGAAAAACCACGCTTTGATAAGATCAAGCGTTCAATTTCCAAGCAGTCAGCTTCAGAGAAGTTAGGTTTTGATATTTGAATGGACCCTGAATCAGAAGGTCCTGTCTTAGAGGTAGAGACCAAGGCGGACAGGATGACATGTCCACTAGATCTGCATACCAAGTCCTGCGTGGCCATGCAGGTGCTATTAGAATCACTGATGCTCTCTCCTGTTTGATTCTGGCAATCAATCGAGGAAGCATCGGGAAGGGTGGAAACACATAAGCCATCCTGAAGGTCCATGGTGCTGTCAAGGCATCTATCATAACTGCTTCCGGATCCCTGGATCTGGACCCGTAGCGAGGAAGTTTGGCGTTCTGACGAGACGCCATGAGATCTATTTGTGGTTTGCCCCAACGTCGAAGTATTTGGGCAAAGACCTCCGGATGAAGTTCCCACTCTCCCGGATGAAGAGTCTGACGACTCAAGAAATCCGCCTCCCAGTTCTCCACTCCCGGGATGTGGATTGCTGACAGGTGGCACGAGTGAGACTCTGCCCAGCGAATTATCTTTGATACTTCCATCATTGCTAGGGAGCTTCTTGTCCCTCCCTGATGGTTGATGTAAGCCACAGTCGTGATGTTGTCCGACTGAAACCTGATGAACCCCCGAGTTGATAACTGGGGCCAAGCCAGAAGGGCATTGAGAACTGCTCTCAATTCCAGAATGTTTATTGGAAGGAGGCTCTCCTCCTGATTCCATAATCCCTGAGTCTTCAGAGAATTCCAGACAGCGCCCCAACCTAGTAGGCTGGCGTCTGTTGTTACAATTGTCCAGTCTGGCCTGCTGAATGGCATCCCCCTGGACAGATGTGGCCGAGAAAGCCACCATAGAAGAGAATTTCTGGTCTCTTGATCCAGGTTCAGAGTAGGGGACAAATCTGAGTAATCCCCATTCCACTGACTTAGCATGCACAATTGCAGAGGTCTGAGATGTAGGCGAGCAAAAGGTACTATGTCCATTGCCGCTACCATTAAGCCGATCACCTCCATGCATTGAGCTACTGACGGGTGTTGAATGGAATGAAGGACACGGCATGCATTTTGAAGCTTTGTTAACCTGTCTTCTGTCAGGTAAATCTTCATTTCTACAGAATCTATCAGAGTCCCCAAGAAAGGAACTCTTGTGAGTGGAAAGAGAGAGCTCTTCTTTTCGTTCACCTTCCATCCATGCGACCTTAGAAATGCCAGTACTAACTCTGTATGAGACTTGGCAGTTTGAAAGCTTGGAGCTTGAATCAGAATGTCGTCCAGGTATGGAGCTACCGAAATTCCTCGCGGTCTTAGAACCGCTAGAAGAGTACCCAGAACCTTTGTGAAGATTCTTGGAGCCGTAGCCAATCCGAATGGAAGAGCTACAAATTGGTAATGCTTGACTAGAAAGGCAAACCTTAGATACCGGTAATGATCTTTGTGAATCGGTATGTGAAGGTAAGCATCCTTTAAATCCACTGTGGTCATGTACTGACCTCTTTGGATCATGGGTAAAATTGTCCGAATAGTTTCCATTTTGAACGATGGAACTCTTAGGAATTTGTTTAGGATCTTTAAATCCAAGATTGGCCTGAAAGTTCCCTCTTTTTTGGGAACTACAAACAGATTTGAGTAAAACCCTTGTCCTTGTTCCGACCGCGGAACCGGATGGATCACTCCCATTAATAAAAGATCTTGTACGCAGCGTAGAAACGCTTCTTTCTTTATCTGGTTTGTTGACAACCTTGACAGATGAAATCTCCCTCTTGGGGGAGAAGATTTGAAGTCCAGAAGGTATCCCTGAGATATGATCTCTAGCGCCCAGGGATCCTGAACATCTCTTGCCCAAGCCTGGGCGAAGAGAGAAAGTCTGCCCCCCACCAGATCCGGTCCCGGATCGGGGGCCCTCGATTCATGCTGTCTTAGGGGCAGCAGCAGGTTTCCTGGCCTGCTTGCCCTTGTTCCAGGACTGATTAGGTCTCCAGCCTTGTCTGTAGCGAGCAACAGCTCCTTCCTGTTTTGGTGCAGAGGAAGTTGATGCTGCTCCTGCTTTGAAATTACGAAAGGAACGAAAATTAGACTGTCTAGTCTTAGCTTTGGCTTTGTCCTGAGGTAGGGCATGGCCTTTACCTCCTGTAATGTCAGCGATAATCTCCTTCAACCCGGGCCCGAATAAGGTCTGCCCCTTGAAAGGTATATTAAGCAATTTAGATTTAGAAGTAACATCAGCTGACCAGGATTTTAGCCACAGTGCTCTGCGTGCCTGAATGGCGAATCCTGAATTCTTAGCCGTAAGCTTAGTTAAATGTACTACGGCTTCTGAAATGAAAGAATTAGCTAGTTTAAGGACTCTAAGCCTGTCCGTAATATCGTCCAGCGTAGCTGAACTAATGTTCTCTTCCAGAGATTCAATCCAGAATGCTGCAGCAGCCGTGACCGGCGCGATGCATGCAAGGGGTTGCAATATAAAACCTTGTTGAACAAACATTTTCTTAAGGTAACCCTCTAGTTTTTTATCCATTGGATCTGAAAAAGCACAGCTATCCTCAACCGGGATAGTGGTACGCTTAGCTAAGGTAGAAACTGCTCCCTCCACCTTAGGGACCGTTTGCCATAAGTCCCGTGTGGTGGTGTCTATTGGGAACATTTTTCTAAATATTGGAGGGGGTGAGAATGGCACACCGGGTCTATCCCACTCCTTAGTAACAATTTCAGTAAGTCTCTTAGGTATAGGAAAAACATCAGTACTCGCCGGTACCGCAAAATATTTATCCAACCTACACATTTTCTCTGGTATTGCAACTGTGTTACAATCATTCAGAGCCGCTAAAACCTCCCCTAGTAATACCCGGAGGTTCTCCAGTTTAAACTTAAAATTTGAAATATCTGAATCCAATCTGTTTGGATCAGAACCGTCACCCACAGAATGAAGCTCTCCGTCCTCATGCTCTGCAAGCTGTGACGCAGTATCAGACATGGCCCTAGTATTATCAGCGCACTCTGTTCTCACCCCAGAGTGATCACGCTTGCCTCTTAGTTCTGGTAATTTAGCCAAAACTTCAGTCATAACAGTGGCCATATCTTGTAATGTTATCTGTAATGGCCGCCCAGATGTACTGGGCGCAACAATATCACGCACCTCCCGGGCGGGAGATGCAGGTACTGACACGTGAGGTGAGTTAGTCGGCATAACTCTCCCCTCGCTGTTTGGTGAAATTTGTTCAATTTGTACAGATTGGCTTTTATTTAAAGTAGCATCAATACAGTTAGTACATAAATTTCTATTGGGCTCCACCTTGGCATTGGAACAAATGACACAGGTATCTTCCTCTGAATCAGACATGTTTAACACACTCGCAATTAAACTTGCAACTTGGCTACAGTCTTATTTAACAAAAAACGTACTGTGCCTCAAAGAAGCACTAAACGATTAAATGACAGTTGAAATAACGAACTGAAAAACAGTTATAGCATCAATCCTTAACACAATTTAGCAAAGGTCTGTTCCCATTAGCAAAGCAAAATCATTAAATCTGAAAGCATAAAAAAAATTACTGAGTAACGTTTTTTATCACAGTCATATATAAGTCTCACAGCTCTGCTGAGAGAATCTACCTCCCTCAAAAGAAGTTTTGAAGACCCCTGAGTTCTGTAGAGATGAACCGGATCATGCAGGAAATACAATGAGTAACTGACTGGAAATTTTTGATGCGTAGCAAAGAGCGCCAAAAAAACGGCCCCTCCCCCTCACACACAGCAGTGAGAGAGAAACGAAACTGTCACAATTAGAATAAGCAACTGCCAAGTGGAAAAATAGTGCCCAAACATATATTCACTCAGTACCTCAGTAAATGCAAACGAATCTACATTCCAGCAAAAACGTTTAACATAATTAATACCTATTAAAGGTTTAATGTACTTTTCACAGAGTAATTCCAGTGAGTAAAGTATACATACATGACATATTATCGGTATGGCAGGATTTTCTCATCAATTCCATTGTCAGAAAATAAAAACTGCTACATACCTCTATGCAGATTCATCTGCCCGCTGTCCCCTGATCTGAAGCTTTACCTCTCCTCAGACGGCCGAGAACAGCAATATGATCTTAACGACTCCGGCTAAAATCATAGTAAAACTCTGGTAGATTCTTCTTCAAACTCTGCCAGAGAGGCAATAACACACTCCGGTGCCATTGTAAAATAACAAACTTTTGATTGAAGTCATAAAAACTAAGAATAATCACCATAGTCCTCTTACACATCCTATCTAGTCGTTGGGTGCAAGAGAATGACTGGGAGTGACGTAGAGGGGAGGAGCTATATGCAGCTCTGCTGGGTGAATCCTCTTGCATTTCCTGTTGGGGAGGAGTTATATCCCAGAAGTAATGATGACCCGTGGACTGATCACACATAACAGAAGAAAATGTTAATTCTTCAAACCTTTAAACATGCATCTCCATCCATTTTAAACCACAAAAAATCCATGTACTAAACAAAGATATAGAAAATGTTAGATCTTGTAATCTATCTCCATAGTTTTCGTTTAAAGGGATAGTCTAGTCAAAATTAAACTTGCATAATTCAGATAGAAAGTTGCTTAAAATTGCTTGCTCTAATTTACTCCTATTATCAATTTTTCTTCGTTCTCTTGGTATCTTTATTTGAAAGTATGCCTAGGAGCCGGCCCATTTTTGGTTCAGCACCTGTGTAGCGCTTGCTGATTGGTGGTTACATTTAGACACCAATCAGAAAGTGCTAGCCAGATGCTGAACCAAAAATGGGCTGGCTCCTATGCTTGCATTCTTGCTTTTTCAATAAAGATACCAAGAGAACGAAGAAAAATTGACAATAAGAGTAAATTAGAAAGTTGCTTAAAATTGCCTGCTCTATCTGAATCATGAAAGTTTAATTTTGTCTAGACTGTTCCTTTAAGATAGAGCATGCGATATTAAACAACTTTACAATTTACTTCTGTTATCAAATTTGCTTTGTTCTCTTAGAATCTTTTATTGAAGGGTAAAACTAGCAGGTAGACTCATAAGAGCTCAGGAGTGTGCACATGTCTTTAGTACTCTATGGCAGCAGTGTTTTGCAACATTGTATAACAAAGCTACAAATAATTTTGCAAAACCCTGCTACCATAGAGTACTAAAGACACGTGCACACACACTCCTGAGCTCTTATGAGCCTACCTCGTTTTACTCTTCGATAAAAGATAGCAAGAAAACAAAGTAAATTTGATAACAGAAGTAAATTGGTTAGTTGTTTTAAATTGCATGCTCTATCCGAATCACGAAAGTTTAATTTTGACTTTACTGTCCCTTTAAGCCAAAATCCTTCTATTTTGTGCATTCCAGTATATGTTCACGAATACACATTACTAACACACAACTGATTCCATATTTGTGCAATAAATACTGCTGTGTGTATACATGGATTTACACACATATTCATGATGCTAATCACAGCTGTCATACTTTTCTAAAGATCCCACATCTTTTACCATTTTCACATTTTATTTTAATTGTAAAAGGGTAACCATGGATCTATGAAAACCCTGAAGATGCTTCTAAGGATATAAAATGTTTGTGTCTAGACATAGGTTAATTGCTATACATCTAAATACTTTAAGAATAAAGCACTTTATTTTGAAATCCTTAAAACCATCATAAAAGAGAACAATAGCATTAAAAGGAAAATGTAGTATTCAGTTTTATAAAACTCATAAACTTATACTTCAATAATTATAACCCATTGCTATTATACACACAGCACACAAAAATATTATTACATATACAGATGCATTATATTTTAAAATGTGTTTTAGAAGATTACGCGATTAAAAGGACATTAAACACTAAATAATTGCTAGATAGAATGATGCATTCAAAGAAAAGATTAAAGTTTCATTGGTTGTTTAAATAATGACAAAATAAGTGTAACGTTTTAGGGGCATATTTATCAAGTTCCGTATGGCTTGATGCCTCGTGTTTCTGGCGAGCCTTCAGGCTAAAGATCGCTGCTCCATAACCTGTCCGCCTGCTCTGAGGCAGCAGAAAGACATCGACGAAAATCAACCTGATTCAATACGATCGGGTTGATTGGCACCCCCTGCTGGCGGCCGATTGGCTGGTGCAATGATAAATGCAGAGAGCGTATGCTGTCTGCATTTATTGATGTGCGGCGGACATGATCTGTAATAGCGGATCATGTCCGCTCGCACATTAATAAATAGGCCCCATCGTGTCTATCAAACAATGGGAGCTGCCATGTTATAAAACTTATGTTACCTTCTCTGCTGTGGCCAGTTAGGGACAGTTATAAATAGGATGCAACAGTGTGCAGCCAATGGCTGTGTGGAATATAACAGTGCTCTGCATTTTCATTTCTGACATGACTGTCAGAATGGAATTACAGGAAAAGGGAACAAAATAAATAATGAAAGTATATTGAAGACCTTTTTATGTATATACAATTTATCATTTTATATTTCCATCTCAAAGTGTTTAATGTCCCTTTAATAATATGATTTATAAATAATTTATCTTTTTACAAAGAAGGATATTTATATCTATTTTTTTAAATATAAAAGGTTATGATCTTGAAAAATAAAATTATTGTTGGAGTTTACAATTTTTTTTTTTTTTTACTTTAATCAATACTGCAACACTGATGCTGTAAAAATAAATAAATAACAGTTTTGTTGCATTTTCTGATTCACCATAAAAAGTAAAACATTAGGGGCTAGATTACAAGCGGAGCACAAACATTTGAGCCGAGCGATAAGGGTTTTATCGCGGGGGTTTGCGCTCATCAGACATACCGCTCGTATTACATGTTGAAAGTAAACACCATCATATGGGAGCAATTGCCATTTAAGCTAGAATGATTACCGTGACTTCAGGGCTCTGGTTAACTGTTTTTCGAAACATAAAAGTTGCACAAAACACATCAAAAATACATTACAAAGTACAGTTACGCCCTCTAAAAGATATAGATGTATATATTGTACCATCAGATATATGTAGAAATATGTATTTAGGAATAAATAGAATATATTCTGCTATGTGCAGAACATTAGAATGTGAAATATTCATATTTTTATGTTGGGTTAGCGCACTTGAGAATATGTGACCGGGTTTGTGAGAGTGGGGTGTAAGGTTTTTTTCACACTTTTTTTTCCATTGTCTTCTATGGGGGGGATAAGTGAACCCGCACGTGATATTCTAATTTCACATTTTTGGGCTCATCGGGTTACCGCAAGAGTGTAAACAGTTTACTTTCAACTCATGATATGAGCGCAACCCGACGAGCGCAAACATTTTACTTGTAGCGCAATTAACACTCAAACAGGAGCGTTACTTTGCGCTCTACTTGTAATCTGACCCTATATTGGGATAAATAATAACATCTGCTCTCAAACAAATGTATTACTTTTGTGTGTGTTCTTGTTTCTCATTTGTTCATAAATAAAAATGACAAAAAAATATACATTTGTGTGACTAAACCTGGGTTTGTATACAGCATATGCCTAATTGATCCTGAATATTAAAAACAATCTATAAAAAAAATAGTAATTTATGTAAATCACTAGCATTTTTTTTACCATTATAACACCACTCTGTCTATCCATGTGATTCTCAACTAGACTGAAACATCACATCTTTTAGCTGAGATCTTTACAAAAAAATAATACTGATAATGTAAGGACCCTTTATTGCTTGTTTTAATTTATATAATAGAATATCTTAATATTAAAGGGATATTTTATTCAAACAAGTATATAATGAAAATGAAAGAGCAACTGGTTATATGTAACATAATCTAATAAATAGCAATTAAATACATAATATATTAACAGAAATATTGCCTATAATTATTTTTTTATGTTATAGTAAAAGGTCTTTGTAGTGCTATATTCATATAAAGAATTATTAGTGTATGATATGAAATACATGTATACGAGAGCTAAAAAGTGTTGTAACTACTGATCCATATAGAGTAAATGAGATACAGAAAAAAAGGTGGAATATGAGAATTTATTTGAATAAAGTGGATATTTTATATTAAAGGGACACTCGGGTTAAATTACATTTTCATGATTCACATACAGCATGTAATTTTAAACAACTTTACAATTTACTTCCATTAAAAAAAATGTGCACAGTCTTTTATATTTACAATTTTTGAGTCACCAGATCCTACTGAGCATGTGCAAGAATTCACAGACTATACGTATATGCATTTGTGATTGGCTGATTGCCATCACATGGTACAAGGGGAGTGGAAATATACATAACTTTGAAATTTGTTATAAAAAAATCTACTACTCATTTGAAGTTCAGACTAAGTGCTACTGCATTGTCTTATCTTGCATTTGTTGATTATGCAAATCTAATGTCTTGACTGGCCCTTTAAAAAAAATAATAATTGTATTTTTATTAAATTGTATTTGATCTATTATTCAACCTATTTACATCTGGTTGAATATAGCATGTAACATAACTTAAAAAATTACAATACTTGAGTTGCTCATTCTACTAAATGAAAAACACATCATAACACCCAGGGTATTTTATTGGCTGAACCTTAAAATGCATACTGTAATGAAATATATTATACTGTAAAGAAATATAAACGATCATTCTCCGAATGGCTCATTCATCTTATGTAAAAAAAAAAATGGGGAAATGATCTATTATACTGATATAAGTGTGAAGTCTCCAACATGAGAGATAGCAATTATTTCTCATTAGATGCAAACTCTGTTGATATAGTTTATTTAATAGTTCAGTGTCAAACTGTGCTGAAAAAGGAAATTGGTTCCACAATAGGATACATAACAATTATCTAACATGGCTAAACATCTCTACTGGAGGGGGATACAAATATCCTAACAGTTGTTAGCCCCCTTGGACATCTATTGTTCTTTGATAAATATTTAGCTTTGCCTTTTGTGTTATGCTTTACAACCCATATTCACAAAGAGGATCTGCTAGCTTCAGTATAGAAAGCATTTAATTAAGATTATTTCTGATTTCTGAAACTCCCCCTAATGCACTGATTAAAAACAAAGCAATAAGGTAGGGAAAAAAGACACCTGCTGGTTGTAAACAGAGAAGAACAAATGTCCTGCAGTGTAAAAACAAGGAGACATGAGCACCCCTGCTGGTTACTAATGGGAAGGAAGTCATCTCCTATGGACTGGAAACTGCTACATAGATAGCAAAGAAAATGGACTGTGAATTACAAGCGCATAAGCAAGGGAGGGGGCCAGGAACGAGGTAAGCTGAGATCACATTCTACAACTGCTGCTAACAGAATAAGAATTTCACAGGCAACTGCTGGTGAACGGGAAAGAATACATAGGTAAAGCTGGGATTTGTCCACCAACACATAAAGGAATATGACAGAATTTAATATACTGTAAATATTACAGGTTCTGGCTATTTACTGTCATTTTTGAATGCACTAGGAGATGAAAATATGTTTAATTTGATATGTTAGCTTGTTACAACAATAACATTTTATAATGAAGCAATTCACATACATACTTGTAATAAGGATAATGCTGTCTATTAAAACAAATCACGGCTGCACTCAGGAAGCTCAACAAATTAAAATATATATATCTTTATTCCAAAATCATTAAAAAGTACATAACGGCAGGAGGATATTATTTATTTTACCTGCTGGAGTGTACAAATAGCTCATTTGCCTTTATGTAGACATTTTAAAAAGCTGATTTTGCCTGTGATATCCCTACCTCTACTGAAAGTTTCTATACCTAAGTATAGGCTATTGATTGGTTTGAGGAGATTAGGTTGTAAAATAATAATTGTCTATGGTTCCTTTTATGTATTTTATATAGACAGAAATAAGAAAGGGAAGCATTTGAGTGATAAGTTAAGGATGTATGATTAGTCTGCAATCTTAGCCTCTTTTGATGGGTTGTGGTTCAAATAGCAAATCCTGCTATTTAATTTACAAAAAGCAACACAAAGGAGACATTTCTCAAACATTTTATATCATGCAGCTGGTATAACAAGTCATTGGGAACACATTGATGAAACTATTTTTACAGTACACTGTCCCTTTAAAGTATAAGATACTTCATGTAGAAAGCTCCTTTATTTGTTTCAATCGATCGCCGTTCTTAGCTGCTACAGCAGCCCACAGCTAAAAACATTTTTTGCTAAGAGGTGACATTTTCACCTCTTAGCCAATAGCTGTGCGGTAAATCCGGCTCCCATGGGCGCCAAGACAGATTTATCGCATGGCTATTGGCTAAGAGGTGAAAACATTACCTTTTAGCAAAAAAAATTGAGCCGTAGGCTGCCGTAGCAGCTAAGAATGGGGATCGATTGAAAAAATAAAGGAGCTTTCTACATGAAGTATCTTATACGTCATGGATGAAAGTCCCCTTTATTTGTTTCAATAGTCAATCCTAGCGTTTGTAAAACAACTTTCACTTTAATGTGCCTTAAAATAAATGCCATTTTTCGGTCACTTGCTAATTGCAGTAAAGATTTCCATTTAATTTTAAATTGTCTGGGTGCGATATGTAAAGGTTTGAAGGTTACACTCAAATTGAAGTGATTTACAGATATTCATATTAAAAATTTGAAACTAAAAAAGCAACACTATGTGAATAACGTATCAATGAAATGTTTTCAAAGCATAAACATTTGTTGATTTAGAAACCTGCATTGATCTTCATGTTCTTCAATTTCTGCCGATGTCCCAAATCAGAACATAAAGTCCAAAGATTCAGCAGCACCACTATTAACATCAATTCATTACAAGGTCAGCAAAAGAAAACCAACATTTCGGACCAAACAGTCCTTAATCATGCATGATTAGGGACTGGTGTTTGGTACAAAACATTGCTTTTCTTTTGCTGCACTTGTAATAAATTGATAATTAAAGTGGTGCTGCTGCATCTTTGTATATATTGTGGGCTTTGGTGTGAGGTCTGGCAACAAGCAAACTTGGTGCTGAATCATTCTGCTTTATCCAAATCAAAACATATTCAAGGTCTGGCCTGTGAAGGGACAGCTATGGTTGGGTTTAAACACAATTAATATTTTAGTAGTTTTAGCAGTGCTACTAAGCTGTATGGTTCTTTCACTTATAGATGCAAAGTGCTGTAATCATGTGTGACACACTTGGTGACCATCTTTGATCCATAATCCAAATTACCTCTAAGTATATCTTGCAAGCTCAAACACATCAAAAGCCAAGATATCTGTGGAACTACAGAGCTACAGTCCCAAATCAAGACAGTAAATATGGTGATTAAAAAAAGTAAGTTCTCATATTATGGTAATATTTTGTGCTGCATTTCTAATTTGGCATTTCATTATTTTGCTATTAAACCTTCGTGTTTCAAATAGAACATGCAATTTTAAGCAACTTTCTAATTTACTCATATTATTACATTTTCCTTGTTCTCTTGGTATGTTTATTTGAATGTAAGCTTAGAACGATTAATGATTGGTGGCTGCATTTAGACACCAATGAGAAAGTTCTACCAAGGTACTGAACCAAAAATGGTCCGGCTCCTATGCTTACATTCCTGCTTTTTCAAATAAAGATACCATGAGTACGAAGAAAAAAAAATGATAATAGGAGTAAATTAGAAAGTAGCTTAAAGGGATACTAAACCCAATTTTTTTCTTTCATGATTCAGATAGAACATGCGATTTTAAGCAACTTTCTAATTTACTCCCATTATCAATTTGTCTTCGTTCTCTTGCTGTCTTTATTGGAAAAGGCAGGAATGAACACTTAAAAGACGGCCCATTTTTGGTTCAGAACCTGGGTAGCTTTTGCTGATTAGTGGCTAAATGTAGCCAACCAATCAGCAAGCCCTACCCAGGTGCTGAACCAAAAATGGGCCGGCTCTTAAGTCAAATAACGATAGCAAGAGAACGAAGAAAAATTGATAATAGGAATAAATTAAAAAGTTGCTTAAAATTGAATGTTCTATCTAAATTATGAAAGAAAAAAATTGGGGTTAGTATCCCTTTAAAATTGTATGCTCTATCTGAATCATGAAAGTTCAATTTTGATTCCTTTAAGCAGAGTGGCTTTATTCATTTTAGTAGTGAGCATCAATGTATTTGCAGCATAAAATATGGTCATCATTCCAAATTATTGCAACTGTGACTTTTTTTTTCTTCCATTACCTAAATGTTTCAGTCACATAAATCCATTGCCCAGAGACCTGACTGTATGAAATGTAAGCTGTTCTATTAAGTGTACAAAAAGGCTTGTATGATGGACACAATATCACAACAGGAAAGCCGAAAGGCACGCTGAGCTAAAACTTCAGAAGAAAACCACTCAGCTGCTAGGTGGTCAACAGAATTCTGAAATCGGCCAAATCCTTCTTTTATTAGAAATGTATAATTTAATATATAAATATATTATACATTAATGAATACTAGTATTGATGGTAAATGATCAGTATGTTTAAATACAGACTAATGAGGACATTGTTATAGAATATTCTAAAAAGAAATGTATAAAAAATATTACTTAAGTAAAATGCTGTGCAAATGAGGGACTGCATTGGATTTTTTAAACAGTATTACTTCTGGCAAGCATGTACACATATATTTAAGCCTACACACATCGTCCCAAAAACTAGCTAGGTATTAGGGACTAAAAAGGCAATGGGGGAGGGGTCATTACCATTTGTGGGTGGGGCTATGTCAAGAGGGAGTGGGAACACATATGGGCAGTGGGCGTGTCTGGGTAATTGGTGTGTATGTCTTTCAGGGAGTGTCTGGGCAGTCTATGGGTGGGTCTAATTGAAAGTCTACAAATCAGGATATATGGCTGTCTTTGAGGAATAGCAGGACAAAGTTTAGAACTAGCAGCTGTCTGTTTTAAGTAATGGCTGGTATCCCCCAACTCTAATCATCCTTTGTTTTCCCCCCAATACACCCCAAACCCATATAGGACATGACCAATCCCACCCTCCCATTATGCTCTACCCACAAAACTCTAGTGGACCTCTGGGACGTGCCTCCACCATATGCTATTTCTACAGATGCCAATGCCATACACAGAAGATCTGAGCCGGCAAAGTGCAAATAAAATAGGATCTTTTTTGAGCACAGCAAATCAGGCAAGTTACTTGAGTTTTCCTTGGAAAGGGAAGCAGTTAAAAAGCACAAAATATCCCAGTTCTAGACTATATAATTCAGGTCATTGCCCATGTAGCTATCATGTAAAAATAAGTAATTTCCCCCCCTCTCTAAAGATTAATAGTTGAGTTTTAATCAATCCACAAAATAGAAAATTGATCAGATATAGATTTAGATTACCTTAAAGGGACACTAAAAACATCAGGAACTGATCACAACATTGCAAGAGAGATACATATAATATACATGTTTTTCAAAATGTTAAACTGTATTCTTTTGTAGTCCAAGAACATACACCTTGAAAAACTTCTTTAGTATTATTTTATATTTATCATATCACCTTTGTGGTGGCCAATTTAGGACAGATCTAAATCAGCTCCTGCCCACATCAACCAATCACTGTGCAACATCTAGGAGGGTCAGGTTTTGGAATCTTGCGGAGTGCACTCCAGCCTCTCTGGGGCAGTGGAAAATCTGCAAGTTTCAGATTTAAAATGCAGGCAAAATAAATCATGAATGTTCGGAAAGGTGATAACTAAGCGCCAACTATATAACGCAACAGACCTCCAGCTCTAATAAATTGGCACCTAGTTGCCAAGGGTGGATTCAATTTTAAGATATCAGAGCGCCAAACAACGTAGGCAGGGTCTATGGGCAGATAGTCAAATACCAAAGGTAACAATAGGTTGAAATAATATGATTTAATACATAAGATATAAAGTTGGTACATTTAAAATTATACAACAATTAGTCATGGATCCCTGTTACACTTTAAAATATATATTGAAACACTTGGAACAATTTAAAAATGCTTGTAGAACAATTAATAACAACAACAATAAATCTAACAAATAATGTCTATCGCATAAAACTTAAAGTGAAGGTAAAGTTTTGTTAACCAGCAATCATATTTATGATCCTTTTACTAAATCAAGAACAGTCGCTAGGTTTATTTTAAAAAAATAATTATTTATTTGGGTATTTTTCAAACTATATTTCTATTACCGTTCCCTGTTGATTCTCCTCCCATCCTCCATTTCCGGGTTTCTGTGACGTATAGAGCGGTCCCACCCGCTCTATATGTGTCTACTAAGCTCGTGCACATCGAGCATGGAACAATCGCGCATGCGCATCATTTTTTTACATTGATCTTTGAATTGATCATTGATTGTTTTAGACTTACCAATAAAAAAAGAGATGCTTGCGGTAATCGGAGCGCTACAAATGCTTCAAATTAGTTGCCGTCTGAGTTCCTATGCTGTACAAAATCTGCCCACAAACTCAAGTTTTTACTGCGCATGCGCAAAACGTGGACGCGCGCTTGGCAAATGCGAAGTAGAAGATGTCACGCATGCGCATCAAGAGCCATGTAATGATGACGTAAATTGACGGCCGCCTAACGGCCTAAGAATCAATTGGATGGCTCAACAACGTGATCGTTGTTTATAAAAAAAAAGAATTGCACGGGTTGATTTTCGGAAAGCCGAATACACGAAAATAATATCCGATATCTCAGGTAATCTAAAGATTTGTAAAAATTGATGAATGAAAGTTATATTTATTTTGCTTGATAACAGTAATTATGTAGAATAGAGCCTTTCACTTTACCTTCACTTTAAATTCTAATATGTGAATGCTAAGAGCGCTTATGCACACTCTATTTATAAAAACAATGGGTTACAATGCACAGGTGGATAGATTCCAGGTTGCTTGAAACCGGCGGGTGTGAAATGTAAGTGGCTCCGAATTGGGGTTTTGCCTATGTGTTTATCCAAAATTATGTAAATCCTAACAGGTGGACAAAAAATGTTACAGGAATGTCTAGAACCTGAATTCAAAATATAAGACCTGAGGTTGTGCCTATGTGTTTATCCAAAAAGGGTGTAAATCCTAACAAGTGAAAAAATGTGAGAAAAATATTGCAGGGGTGTGTGAACCTTATTTTCAAAATAAACAATGAATTCAAAATAAAACGATATACAAGTGAATTTTTGACAAATCAACTAATGCATACATAAAGCATAAATAGAACCAAATAAAAACAACAGCACAACTTTAATGTGTGTTCAAATGTGTTTCTGCTTGCAAACTGTGATGTGATGTGAACAAATATCTATTATAAACACTGAATATTGGCAAAACTTTGTGATTGGATTGAAATTGAGCACCGGCTCTAAATTGATACCCTAAAATTCGAATCTAAAGGGCTCAGAGTTGCTGAGCTAGATATAAGGGACTTGCTCAAAGAGCCTCGAGATGTTAATTAAAAGAGACCATATAACAACAGTGGTTTAAAAAACGGATGATATAACATAAAATGCTTAAAAGTCCAAATAAATATTCAAATTGGATAATAAGAATCTTGCTATAGTCTATCTCAATATGGATCCCAACTGCTGATTATGTAGAAATCTTCTTGGGCGGTAGTTAAAGGGACAGTCAACCATAGAATTGTTATTGTTTTAAAAGATAGATAATCCCTTTATTACTCATTCCCCAGTTTTGCATAACCAACACAGTTATATTAATATACTTTTTACCTTTGTGATTACCTTGTATTTAGGAACCTTCTTCCAGCCCCCTGATCACATGACTGTAACTGTTTATTATCTATTGTCTTAAATGTAGCATTGTATTGTGCTAGATCTTAAATAACTTTCTGTGCCTGAACACAGTGTTATCTATATAGCCCACGTGTACTTTCTGTCTCTTTGTGTTGAAAAGAGATTTAAAAAGCCTGTGATAAGAGGCAGCCCTCAAAGGCTGAGAAATTAGCATATGAGCCTACCTATGTTTAGTTTAAACTAAGAATACCAAGAGAAAAAAGCAAATTTGATGATAAAAGTAAATTGGAAAGTCAATTAAAATTAAAAGTCCTATCTGAATAATGAAAGTTTAATTTATACTTGACTGTCCCTTTAACAAATAATTCCAACTTGCAATGTTGTCCCTTACCTGCCAAAAAAGGAAAGGCAAACAATAGTGCAGATGGCTTCTTAATGTGATCACAATTAAAATACTCCTTACCAGTCAACCGGTTTCGGACTTCACTGACCTTTCTCAAGAATCTATCCACCTGTGCATTGTAACTCATTGTTTTTATAAATAGACTGTGCATAAACGCTCCTAGCGTTCACATATTAGAATTTAAGTTTTATGCGATAGACATTATTTGTTAGATTTTTTTGTTGTTGTTATTAATTGTTCTACAAGCATTTTTAAATTGTTCCAAGTGTTTCAATATATATTTTAAAGTGTAACATGGATCCATGACTAATTGTTGTATAATTTTAAATGTACCAACTTTTTTATCTTATGTATTAAATCATATTTCAACCTATTGTTACCTTTGGTATTTGACTATCTGCCCATAGACCCTGCCTACATTGTTTGGCGCTCTGATATCCAATCTTAAATCATGAAAGTTCATTGCAAAGTTTTTTTTGTTTTGTTTTTATTTTCACTACATGATTATAATTTTATGGGGAGTAAAATGTTAAATGGACAGTAAACACCTTGATATTTTTGCATAAAATGTTTAGTTATGTGTAATGAAACAAACAAATTTGTAATATTTAAATTCTTTATTTTACCCCCTTTTCATGTAATTTAGCTCTGGAAATTGAGCAATATCGAATTTTCAGAGCGTTGAATGCACTCTGCTGACTTTACAAGGTTAACTCTGAAACATATCTGTCCCTGATTGGCTTTATCACATAACAAAACAATTCAGTTTATACTAACTTTATGTGACAGTGACTAACCTTGTTGTCTGCAAACAAAAGCTCAGTTTGGCTCCTCCAAATAAGGCAAATTGTGGGTGGCATTTGGCTATTGAGTCTTGACAAATAAATTATAGTAAAAAGGATGTTAATTTGTTTTAAGAATGTTAGGATTTGGCTGATATATTATTCTATAGCAACACAACAGAAATGTCTTTTAATTACAAGATGTTTACTGTCTCTTTACAGGGGTATGAAACCCAATTTTAAGAAACTTTCTAATTAACTCCTATTATCAATTTTACTTAGTTCTCTTGGTATCTTTATTTGAAAAAGCAGGAACGTAAGCTTAGCTAAGCATTTTTGGTTCAGAACCCTGGGTGGCACTAGTTGATTGGTGGCTTTAAATACCGCCACACTTGTAATCTGGCCGTAACTCATTTAAATTGCACCTAACTGGCCTCAGCAAAGGAGATAAGACCACAGGCTTTTAAACCTAGTAAAACCTTGATTACAACATTGCAGAACTCATTACTTTATGGTCACTAAAGCTTTACACTCGATTTTTTTATATTTTAATTTAACTAATGTAATATAAAACTTATAAACATACATAAGCAAGTAATTGGCATGTTAATCCATGTTAGTGTTTTAAAGGAACATGAAAGTCAAAATTAAACTTAAAGGGACATGAAACCCAAAATTTTTCTTTCATGATTTTGAAAGAGCATGCAATTTTAAACAATTTTCTAATTTACTTCTATTATCTAATTTGCTTCCTTCTCTTCATATCCTTTGCTAAAAAGCATATCTAGATAGGCTCAGAAGCTGCTGATTGGTGGCTGCACATAAATGCCTCCTGTGATTGGCTAACCCATGTGCATTGCTATTTCTTCAATAAAGTATATCTAAAGAATGAAGCAAATTAAATAATTGAAGTACATTTGAATGTTGTTTAAATAGGTATTCTCCATCTGAATAATGAAAGAAAAGAATTGGGTTTAATATTCCTTTAAACTGAAAATAGTTCAGAAAGAACATGCAATTTTAAAGGGGCATGAAACCCAAACATTTTCTTTCATGATTCAGATAGAGCATACAATTTTAACCCCTTAGTGACCAGACCACTTTTCCATTTGTTGAGCATCTGGGACCAAGGCTATTTTTGCATTTCTGCAGTGTTTGTGTTTAGCTGTAATTTTCTTCTTACCCATTTACTGTACCCACACATATTATATACTGTTTTCTCGCTATTAAATGGACTTTCTAAAGATACCATTATTTTCATAATATCTTATATTTTACTATAAAAAATATATAAAATATGATGAAAAAATGTAAAAAACACACTTTTTCTAACTTTGACCCCCAAAATCTGTTACACACCTAAAACCACCAAAAAAAACTCCAATGCTAAATATTTTTAAATTTTGTCATAAGTTTAGAAATACCCAATGTTTACATGTTCTTTGCTTTTTTGTAAGTTATAGAGCAATAAATACAAGTAGCACTTTGCCACCCCCCGCGCGCATTCCTGAGCGCATCCTACAATCATTTCCGACTGCTGGCCAGAAGATTACCAGCGATGGACCACCCACCCGCCTCCCTGCAGCTGCTCCCACCCACCAACGATCGGCACCATCACTGGCCAATGCAGAGAGGGCCACAGAGTGGCTCTCTCTGCATTGGTGTGCCAAAAAAAGGTATTGTAGTGATGCCTCAATATCGCAACATCACTGCAATACCTTAAAAGCTGCTGGAAGCGATCAGGATCACTTCCAGAGCTTCAAACCCCAGAGGATGTGCCAGGCACGTCCTTGGTTGTTAAGTTACCTCCTATGGAGGACGTGCCTGGCACATCCTTGGTCGTTAAGGGGTTAAACCACTTTCCAATTTACTTCTATTATCTAATTTGCTTCATTCTCTTGGTATCCTTTGTTGAAGAAAAAACAATGCACATGGGTAAGCCAATAACATAAGGCATATAAGTGCAGTTATCAGCAGCTTCTTAGCCTACCTAGGTATTATTTTCAACAAAGGATATCAAAAGAACAAAACAAATCAGATAACAGAAGTAAATTGGAAAGTTGGTTAGAATCTCATGCTCTATCTGAATCACGAAAGAGACTTTCTATTAGGGATGTGCATTCAGACTATTTGTTATGAAATGAACATGGCTGCCACCAGTGGAATTCGGCTATTTTCAGAGATGGACATATTCAGCATTTGTTCCATAACGAATAGGCCAAATGCACATCCCTACTTAAATTATGAAAATTACTTCATTATATTGTTATACTTTGTTGAAAAGCATATCTGGGTAGGCTCACTACTGGAAGCTACATGGTGATTGGTAGCTACAGATCTGTCTTTTGTGATTGGTTCACTAGATGTATTCAGCTAGGTTCCAGTAGCACATTGCTGGAGCTGACTTTGTTTAACACATAGCTTTAATAAAATACACTCAGTCACTTTCTTTTTGGGCTTTTATTTTACTTACATACCTTACAACGATAGCAATTTTAATTTTTTTTAAAAAAATAGCGTTAATTAATATTTATACAAAACAACATAACCAAATAAGTTCACTTCTGCTACCCTTATATAAAAATGTACAATTGCAATTTGCACTTTAGCCACAGGACAGCTGAATAAAAGTTCATGCTTCCTGGCAAATAACCTTTGCACTAACATGACCTGGGTCAGATGTGGCGATTTATGAGGTTATGGTCCCATGCGCTTAAGGTTATAGCAAGGCCACAACTTTATGCCAGGTGGCTGGTTTAAGGCAGCTCTCCAAACCTGTCACATTACTCCCATTTATAATGTACAACTAACTAGTGTTTATTGTTCTAACTTCTATCTTGCGTGCTTTAACATTAGTGATACTAATCAGAAGCCCTAGTGCTTCCTATACCATGCCAGATTTAGATTCTCACTATATAATGTATATGAGGTCATGATTCAAATCCCTGCTCCCTGGTGGTATATAAATACATTTTAAAGGCAGCAATATTTTAAGTTATTAAAAGGGATTTTGATAAAGGAATGCCCCCCCCCGTTTTATTGTACTTATATTTGTTGTAGCCCATAATTCACTTTAAATGGATCATGTTCAGCTCTTACAAAGACAAACGTTTTAACACTATAATAAAAGGGTCCTTGGAGTTATTTTTGTCTTTTGTTGTATTTTGGAGTGGACATTTTTTTCTTTTACAGGATTTTTTTTTTTGTAAAATGGATTTTCTTGTATGGATATTAGATGGTTTTTTTTGTGAGGTGTGAAGCAATAGGAGTTCTGCTGATAAAGGAACAGTGTACTCAGACAAGCAGCTAAAGTTCATTGAATTTAAAAATGCTACAGGAACACACACTTGAAGGCGGATCTATTCTGCTGCAACTTGTTTACAAAGCTTTTCTACAATAATGCATTATTTTAACATTCAATATAGGCAAAAGGAGCTATTTTTAAAATAATTTTAAAAATTCTATTAACAAAATAAATATAAAAAAAACAGATAACTAGAAACACATTAAAGTGGAGAAAATGTTACTGTACAATGTCTGCTACCTGATTGGATATTGCTGGTGACCCAACCACTGCTGAGTGTTTCAATGACTGTTTCTGCTCAGCACCAGCTGGAGTTCTCTGCAGCTCCCTAGCAGTAATTTTTTAGGGGTTAAACATAACCAAAATCCGAATGAATGCACTAATGAAAATAAAGAAAACTAAGAAATACTGGCGTTTTAATCAGTATTCATTAGTTTCCTTTATTTATTAATACTTGCCTTAACCTGTAAGTATTGTATCGACAGGTGACCTTTTCCCCTGTAGCTTGGAAGCATTTACATTCGTTTTTAACAAAAACATGTTCGGTTTTCGTTTTGTTTTAAATTAAATGAAAAATGAATAGTACAGCCAATGAATATTCAGGGAAACTACTTTCCTCAAATATTCATTACAACATTTTCTTCACTGCACATCTCTAACTTCTGCCATACCTAGGTAGGCTCAGGAGCACCAAAGCTCTAATAGGAGCTAGCAGGTGATTGGTGGCTGCACTTACATGCCTCTTGTTATTGGCTCACGCTATGTGTTAGTTTACAGTAGTGCATTGCTGCGCCTGATATTTACTTTTTCACAAAGAATACCAAGAAAACGAAGCAATTGATAATAAACTGTAAAGATGTTTTAGATTGTATACTCTGAAAGTTTAATTTTGACGTTAATGTACCTTTAATTGAGGTGGGGTCCCTATATTACCAATCACTAATTTATGCTGCTGAACGTTGTCATGGGGGAACCTTTTGTTACCATGACCTGGTAATACGTAGTTCATTCCCTGAAGCACACGTAAGACAGCTGATTCAGGTTTTCTGCTTTACTGTATATTAAGCTTAAATCCAGATTATTACAAACTCAGCAATTTCCTCTAATATTTACTTGTATTAACATGCCTGCACTTCGCCTTCCCTCCATTCTGTATAAACATTTGTACAACTCATTACAATATGGTTACATGAGAATGACAACGCCGACATAATATTTATTCTTGTTTATTCTAACACAGAAAAAGAACAACAACATAAAAAGCAGTAACCAAAGTAAGTGACAATTATTATTATTATTTTCACGTTATGTTCCAATTAAAGGGATAGAAAGTTGAAATGCACATTGGGCACATTTAACATTTAAATAGAAGCATTTTTTTCTTAAAATACTTAAATTGGCAAAAAATGCTTCTAGAAAAAGTTTTTGTTTTTCAGCTGCCTACACAAATATGATGTGAGGGCCTTGTGCACAAGCATTCCCACCACACTTTATCAGATAGTCAGCAGTGCTTTGCATGACACAAGATACAGTAAACACCACCAGCAGCTGTCTGAGCAGGAATGGTGTTTTAATCCTGATGCGCTAGTCACACCTAGCATATGTGAGTATGCCACTGAAACAGTATTTTGCTAGAAGCATTTTTGCTAATGGAGTTTTATTGCAAAAATGCTTCTATTTAAAACTGAAATGCATTCATGGACATTTCACTTTTGACATATCCCTTTAAAGAAAAGGAGAAATCAAAACTAAATGTCATGATTTAGATACAGTGTAAAAGTTTACAAACAAAGATAAATTCCAGTTTACTTCCATTATTGAAATTCACCTCTTTGTTTTGGTACACATAAGAGCATTGTGAGACAGGTGCATGTGCCTTGATTTCTATATGAATAACATTGCTATAAACATTGTTGCAAACACTGCTACCATATAGAGCTACGTTCTTAAAGGGACACTGAACCCAACATTTTTTCTATCATGATTCAGATAGAGCATGCAATTTTAAGCAACTTTCTAATTTACTCCTATTATCAAATTCTTCTCATTCTCTTGGTATCTTTATTTGAAATGCAAGAATGTAAGTTTTTCTTTAATGATTCAAACAGAACAGGCAATTTTAAGCAACTTTCTAATTTACTCCTATTATCATTTTTTCTTTGTTCTTTTGGTATTCTTATTTGAAAACTAGAAATGTAAGCTTTTTGCTTTTTTTTCCCAATCTTTACTATAACATTTTGATCACTGAATAGGGAGAAATATAAGATATTACAAGCAGGGAATGTTTAAAATATGTTTTGTGGATAATGGTTTTGCTAACCTCGAGATGAGCAGCAATTTATCTTAAAGGGACAGTACACTGTAAAATTGTTTTTATATTTTTGTATTTACCAGCTGCAGAGTATAAAATGTATGAGAAATTGCATTTTCATGTTTATTTGTGTATATGAAGTAGCTGGTTTTGTGCTTTTAAACCACAGCCTATTACAATGGGTTAAGCTTCAGGTAATATCATATTTCATTATGTTATCACTTTGTGTACACACACTTGCTTCCTTATCTTATAATTGTCTGGAAAACAAAAGCTCAATACTTAGAGAGAACAATGGAAAATTATAATTGTATCACTTAACTATACTGCACCACACACTGGGAATATAGCCTGGAGTCCAATATACAAACTTTCAGTATAGGTTGGGATACCACAGGCTAAATCAGCTGTTGTGAACAACATTAAAGGGACAGGCTTCTTGCTGTTTTTGTATTGTTTAAAAACTATTGATAATGCCTTTACTACGAATTCCCCAGCTTTGCACAACCAACATTCATGTTTTAATATACTCTAAACCTCTAAATCTCTGCCTGTGTCTGAGCCCCTGCAGGCCACCTCTTATCTTGGTGTATTTTATTAGCTTTTCACAAGCATACAGTGCTAGTTCATGTGCGCCATAGATAACATTGTGCTTACTCCTGTGCAGTTATGCAGGAACAAGCACTAATTTGCTAAAATGCAAGTTTGTAAAAAGCATGAGATAAGGGGGCAGTCTGCAGAGGCTTAGATACATGGTAATCACAGAAGTAAAAAGTATATTAATATAGCAATGTTGGATATGCAAACCTGGGGAATGGGTGATAAAGGAAATAACAATTTTCAAGTAGACTATCCCTTTAATTATACAATTTGCAGGGCTAACTCAGCTCTTCTTGCAGGAGATACAGGGTTTGGTCCTTCATAATGCAAAGTTAATGGCGGCAATTGAAATCTTTCAATTCATCTGCCATTCCCTTCTTAATGAATAGACCCCTAAGTATATTAAAATAGCCCATTATTTTGCAAAACAAAGACTTAAGCAGCTGCAAAGAATTAAATAAATACTTGCATCATGGCTTTAAATGTTCATTTTAGCATGCACATGATAAGCAGTTTAATAGATAAATAAACAATATTTACACTTACTAGTAGCTGCATCAAGAAATCATGCTGATTATCTGTAATCCATGAAGATCTAAAAAAAAAATTGTTTAAAATTGAGAACTTTTTTTACTAGTATGGAAAGATGCTAATAAGGCTTTAAACTTTTTACACAGTACTTCATGCAAACCAATCATGCACACGGTACTACTAAATAACGGGACGGCTACGAAGGTCACTTTTTTCTCTAAAGGTCAACCTGTTCCAGAGAGACAATCTAATGTTTCTTCAGGAGACATCCAACAAACTGCAACCATGTCCCCTGCTAATAACACTATCTTAGGGCAATTTTCTTTCCTTTACAAATAACCATAAGCCACCACATCATGTGTGCTCTCATCATGGCCCTTAGGCTTTGCACGATAGTTTATGAAGTCTCCAATCTTCTTCAGGTAGACAAGCATCATGCTCTACAGCTACAGAGGACTGGTGGAAGATATAGCAATCATCATTATTAAAAGGACATTAAACATCTTTGCTTTTGTGTAAAATTGTTTTTGTCCCAAACTCTCTAGAGGCCAAAAAAAGCTAAATTCTGTAACCTGCAAATACCGTAGATCGAACAACAGAATTTTGAAAAGATATTTAGCTTTTTAGCATCTCTAGGGAGTGTAGGACAAAACACTATTAACTATCAAGGTACTGAAGACTAATCAACCCATCAATAAAACCATCTCATTGTCTAATGGAACTTGAACAGTACAGGTTAAAAATTAAGATATCTGAAGTACGTATGGATATGAAATCCTTTATACCAACTGCTTGGGACTGGAAAAGGATTGGATTTCTATATATTTGTATATTTACAAATGAAAAATTTCACAGTTTGAAGAGGGGATGGGACCAATTGTAAACCATATCTTGTCATTTAGGCAATATTTACATATCATAATACAGCTTATACTTGAAACCTAAAGGGATTTGTATATCATTTTAAAATACTTTTTTTTTTATAAATGGTAACATCAGAAATATAGCACAGTTTCGTAATCAGAAAGGTACTTTAAAACACACACACACACAAAAAAAAAAAAATTGCAGACAAAGAAGATTGTGACTTACTGGCATGGAAAATTTAAAATTGTAATCATTTTATTTAAAAAAAAGTATGAAATGAAAAGGTCTGGATTTCAGAATATTTTGGAATTTTGGAATTCTGGATTTGAGGATTTGAGGCTGAATAAGGAATGTAATAGAGAGCAGACTGTTGGTGTGGATTTCCATCAATTTACTGCTAATTTACATTTTTCCCCTTTCAAATTCCCTATCTAAATGTGGCCAGTCAGTTTTACAAATCTTATCTTACTATTGTGGAAGATATAACTATTGGTATCACTACTGGTATGACAGATACACAGTATCTAGGTACATGTAATGCACACTTATGATTTATTTGCACAGCATCATCAAATCCCAGAATCTTGTGTTTGCAAGAGGGTTACACAATCATGGGCTTCTGGGGGTGCAGATCAAATGCCCACCTCCCTGATAAGCACCAGGCACCCACTTGAGTCAGTATTGGTGTCAATCACCCACTAAACAGCAAACAACTGATACATAAAACAGACTATACAGAACAAATTACAGTCTACAGGCTGAAAGGTGAAAAGACCACATGGGGGAAGTTTCCCATGTGAATGGTATTTTCAAAATTAAGAGACAACTGCACATAAACTAACTACAACTGCCCTAACAAGCATACATGGAAGAAATATATATATAACAATTCTGGCAGACTAAAAGTTTACCAAATATATACATTGTGTAAAATATACTTCCTACATGAACTATAAACTATGTACTTCAAAGATACTGAGAAATTTAGTATTACCATAGATAAGCTTCCACTTCAATACAATTCAAAGTGACTCATAAAACCCTATAAAAATGTCCAAGCTGTTTACAAGTAAGCAGGGACCATATAGTTAACCATTTCTATACCTCTACTAGAATTAATTTGTTTATTCTGCATATTTTCCATCAACATATACATAAATCATTAACCCATGACAGACACCTATAATCAATTAACTTAAAACCTTCCCAGTGCTCATTGGAAGGCTCTGGAAAATGTTACAAATCAAATCTGCAATAAAGGAAGGTTCAGGGGTTGATGGCAGACAAGAACCAGTTGGTCAAAGATCTTAAGTCTCTAGATACAAAGTGTAAATCTAATTTAGCCATAGGCTTTATGGTTATATACACTTTGAGAGGTAAGCAATGGTGTGCTGGAGTACAGGTTAAGGGAACTGGTAGTTGCTATGTAACAAATGTGTAGTTGTCAGAGCGTTCATTCCCCTCTCTCCAGCTCTCCCTCACTTCCTCTCGTAAATTTGAGAGCCATTGTGGACTGCCTCACATTCTGTTGAAATGTTTATATTAAAGGGACATTAAACCCAAATTTTTTCTTTCATGATTCAGATAGAAAATACCATTTTAAACAACTTTCTAATTTACTTCTATTATCTAAAATGCTTCATTCTCTCGATATTCGTTCCTGAAAAGCATATCTAGATAGGCTCAGTAGCTTCTGATTGGTGGCTGCACATAGATGCCTCATGTGATTGGCTCACCAATGTGCATTGCTATTTCTTTAACAAAGAATATCTAAATATTGCACCAAATTAGATAATAGAAGTAAATTGGAATGTTGTTTAAAATTGTATTCTCTATCTGTATCGTGAAATACATTTTTTGGGTTTAATGGCCCTTTAAGTACAATGTTTACTCTTAACACCTCTTTGACAAACGCTTTGCTGGATAATTAAGAGGAAATAAATACAGAGAAGAGGCATTATAATATCTATCCATTCATCCATCCATAAATATATATATATATATATATATATATATATATATATATATATATATATATATATATATATATAATATAGCTGTAGGGGGGTATCACTAAAGTGACCACACAGAGCTGGTGGCCATTACAAAGCTATGGGGGTGACACGATGCAGTGAAGGGTGTGGCTGAGCAGAGCAGACACATGGTGCTGTAAGGATTGTGGGAGAAACATTTGAAGATACATGGAGCTGTTGGAGTGTGACTGAGTAGGGATGACACTAAGCTGTGAGGGTTTGAATTAGTAGGGAGGACAGTAAGTTGTGAGGGTTTGACTGAGTTAGGGGGACACATGGAGCTGTTGGAGTGTGACTGAGTAGGGAGGACACTAACCTGTGAGGGTTTGACTGAGTAGGGAGGACAGTAAGCTGTGAGGGTTTTACTAAGTTAGGGGGACACATGGAGCTGTTGGAGTGTGACTGAGTAGGGAGGACACTAACCTGTGAGGGTTTGACTGAGTAGGGAGGACAGTAAGCTGTGAGGGTTTTACTAAGTTAGGGGGACACATGGAGCTGTTGGAGTGTGACTGAGTAGGGAGGACACTAACCTGTGAGGGTTTGACTGAGTAGGGAGGACAGTAAGCTGTGAGGGTTTTACTAAGTTAGGGGGACACATGGAGCTGTTGGAGTGTGACTGAGTAGGGAGGACACTAACCTGTGAGGGTTTGACTGAGTAGGGAGGACAGTAAGCTATGAGGGTTTAATAAGTTAGGGGGACACATGGAGCTGTTGGAGTGTGACTGAGTAGGGAGGACACTAAGCTGTGAGGGTTTGACTGAGTTAGGGGACACATGGAGCTGTTGAGGTGTGACTGAGTAAGGAGGACACTAAGCTGTGAGGGATTAACTGAGTTAGGGGGACACATGGAGCTGTTGGGGTGTGACTGAGTAGGGAGGACAGTAATCTGTGAGGGTTTTACTAAGTTAGGGGGACACATGGAGCTGTTGGAGTGTGACTGAGTAGGGAGGACAGCAAGCTGTGAGGGTTTGACTGAGTTAGGGGGACACATGGAGCTGTTGGGGTGTGACTGTGTAGGGAGGACGCTAAGCTGTGAGGTTTTGACTGAGTGAGAGGGACAAATGCTGCTGTGGGTTATGACAGGGAGTGACTGAGGGGAAGGGAATAGGGAGTGTACTGCGTGAGCACCAGGTGCATAACGGGGCTGTCCAGTTTCAGCAATGAAGGGGTTTGTGATCTGCTGGTCATGGACAGATGATTGTGAGAGGGGGAGCATATATGATAAACATTTGCAGACACATAGTATAAGGGAGATACAGTGATCAGGTACATACTTTTTTTGTTGTTTTTTTATTTTTTTATTTATTAATAAAAACAAGATTTCTGTAGTGTAGGGGAAGCACCTCCAATCGATCATTTTGTAGGGCCCCCCCTCTTCCCGCTCGTGAGCCCATTTCTGTAGTGTAGCGGATCCCTGCCTCTCTTTAAAACATTTTCTGCAGTGTAGCGATCCCGCTTGCAAATATATAACATAGTTATAAAACTCCTGCCATATATTGCTCCATATATTGCTCCAGCCACGTGCACACTCCTACATCTTACTAACTGCCTTTCTATAAAGGACACCAAGAGAATGAAGTAAATTTGATAAAAGTATATTGGAAAGCTTTTTTTAAAAAAAATGTTACACACTCTGAATTATAAAATAATTTGTTTGGATTTTATGTCCCTTTAAAAGTTGGATCAACCCCTTGTAATCATGAGAGTGAGACTTGCTTGCCTGGATGTCCACCTACATTAAATTAGGAAACATAGGAATCATTCATCTTATGGGTGAGATCCAATTAAATATTCTACTTTCTATCTACGCAGTATACTACATTATGGCATAGTTCTAAAATCAAAGTATATCTGTAAATCTGTAAAAGCAAAATGTTAATCTGAATATTTAATAAACACAAAAAAACAGAGCATTATTCCAGATTAAAGGAATGGAACACTATATGGAGCAGTTTTGCAAGAATGTTATCGATTTGCAGAAAAACTACCTTACTGTTCAAAACTATAAAACAAAGTCATATGCAGTTGAAAAAGGAGAAAATCCAGAAATTAATATTGCTTATACCAGAATAAAGATTACAGTATTTTTTTGTTTTTGTGGTTTTTTAAAAAAAAAATTCAAACAAAACAGCCTGCAACACAGAGAGAAAAGCCATAAAAAAAATAGTTCTGTTTTTAGAGAAAAGGCATTAACTAAATTTCCTCTTGATCTGGAAAAGCTATAAGATTTGTCAAACCACATTATGTTATAACTTGACTGACAGATCCTTCAGAAATAATTTAAAAATAAATAAAAAAAAGCTAATATTATATTCTTTTCCCGGATTTTATAAAAACATACAAAACAAATATAAAATAATTCACTGTTATCTATATCCATATAATCATACATATACTCTTCTTGTTTGTACGAACACAGAAACATCTAGCTAACACACAAATGTTATCAATCTTCCTGGCCTAATTGGGAAAGAACATTCAAAATAGCAAAATAACAATTTATATACGTAAGGACAGAATATTCTTAAAGGGACAGTTTACAATAGAATTTTTATTGTTTTAAAAGATAGATAACCCCTTTATTACCCATTCCTCAGTTTTGCACAACCAACACTGTTATATTAATATACATATTACCTCTGTTATTACCTTGTATCTAAGCATCTTCTGACAGCCCCCTGATCATATGACTGACTATTTAGAATCTATTGAGTTGCATACATTTAGTCTCCTGTTGTGAAAAGCAAATAAAAAAGCATGTGATTAAGAGGCTGTTAATAGAGCCTTTGAAACAGGCAGAAATGTAGAGGTTTAAATGTTATAAAGTATATAAATATAACAATGTGTGTTATGCATAGCTGGAGAATTGGTAGTAAAGGTATTATCTATCTTTTTTAAAACAATTTGAGTAGACTGTCCCTTTAAATACTTCAAATAGAACATCAGCAGCACATAGAATGTCATATGAAAAACCTTAAGAAAAATAAGTTGAGACTGATGGTAAAGCTAGATAAACAATTTTGATATTGATGCAATTGTTTTAGACATTTAAGACATTCACTGGATGGTTTTACAGATAATTAATGTCAAATCTAAATAATTACATAACCATTAAAGACAAGAAACCCTGCAGAAGTGGTTTTAAATAAATGAGCATGTTTTATATCTTTACTGATATTAGCAGCCAGTTCAAGTCTTGCTGCCCTCGATTTCAACTCTGACCTAGGAGGTTGAAGATGAGGAGAATACAAAGTAATTCATCTTTAATGCAAATTTATTTCTGGGCATGAATATAACAAAAGTCTTAAAAGATTGCCTTTAATAACACAAGCTTAAGCTATTTAAAAATAATAATGGTTTATGAGTTGCATATCTATGGAAATGCCAACAAAATACAGGTTTGTGCTGTAAAAATCTCAGAAAAAGAAGGACATGCAAAGTGAAAGTAAATCCTAGCGTTTTAGGGGACTTTCATTCATAAAATATAAGGTACTTCATGTAGAAAGCTCCTTTATTTGATTCAATCGATCGCCATTTTTACCTTGTACAGCAGCCCACGGCAAAAAATTGGCTAAGAGGTGACATTTTGACCGCTTAGCCAATAGCCGTGCGGTAAATCCGGCTTGGCGCCTATGGGAGCCGGATTTACCGCATGGCTATTGGCTAAGAGGTGAAATAGCCATGCGGTAAATCCGGCTTCCATAGGCGCCAAGCCGGATTTACCGCACGGCTATTGGCTAAGCGGTCAAAATGTCACCTCTTAGCCAATTTTTTGCCGTGGGCTGCTGTACAAGGTAAAAATGGTGATCGATTGAATCAAATAAAGCAGCTTTCTACATGAAGTACCTTATACTTCATGAATGAAAGTCCCCTTTATTTGTTTCAATAGTCAATCCTACTTTCACTTTAACCGTGGTGAATAGAACAATTGAACCAGCAGTAACATACTCTATCCTTTGAGCTATCTGGATAGTTGAGAAGTGCTTGTAGTTGTACATTGCATGATATCACCATAAGAAGATTATTTGATCATAGAAGGAAAGTGGAATACCTAATTAGGGATGTAACAAGTTAAGGGGTAATTTTTTGTTAAGAAGGAAAAGCTGGTATAGGGTTAAAAAGATAGGAAGTGTTCCCTGCAGAGCAGGGGGAGGGAGATTGAGAGGGTGGAGATTTAGAGCTAATAATAGAGCTGCAGAACTGAAAGTAAAACCATGAACCTGTTTTTTGTCTTCCCTCCCAGCCCTCCCTGTTTGGCAGTTGTTCGTTGTCTAATTTTTTACAGGTCCGGTAGCAGATGGAGGAGTTTCAGTTCGTAGCAGCTGGCTTAGTTTCCTTTGGCAGGGGGCTACATAGTCATGTGGACCTTTGTAAGCCCAAAGGCGTTAATTGATAGTATGGGGTCTCCCTTCGGGACTAACAGTCTTTTGGCTGGGGGACCGTTGACTATCCAGTATTGGAGACTCCGTTAACCCTAAAATTGATAGGTGGAGGTTTGCATGGCGGCATGCTTTCCCAAGGGTGTGGCATAACAATCTAATTGGCTGGTAACATCATAGAAGGAAAGTACAGTGGGCGTGTAGGACCCTAGTCGCTGAGGGGCTAGGGATAGGTCGGCTCGCTGGTCGATCTTCCTTGGGCGGAGATGTAGGCAGAATGAGGGCGTCCTCATTTCCAGGGTGGCCACAATTAGGACATGCTCTTCTTGCCAGCTTGGTGGTTATTCAGGATTATAGTTATTTATTTATTTATTTATTTAATAAAGCAACCCCTCCCCCTGTTGGGGAGGTGGTTTTTTCTCCCAACCCTGAGTGTTGTGTCGTTATTGTATATATATAAGTTGGTATTGGGAGGGTTGGTGTCAGGTTGACTGAATGGAACTAAAAAATTTAACCCCTTAACATGCTAAATGTGTTTACAAACAAACTTACATCTGCAGATATTTATTTGTCCTCACACCCGGTGTTCTGTTAATGGGCCGAACTTTTGAAAAGAGCGAACCATGTCCCTTCCTGTGACATTACATCAGCTGTTGTACACATTTTGCACCTAATGCGCATGCGTGCCAGCTTCATCACATACCTGGCCGCATACATCACTGTGAAACTATTTAGACTTGTCAAATTCAGAAGCCTTTCTATAGCGCATGCGTGGGATTTTCTATCACAAATGGGGGAGGTTATGGAACGCTGTTTATTCAACATATATGTGAATTATGGTGTAACACCGATATACATGTAAGGATAGGAAAATGTATACTTATTTAAAAATATTAAAAACACATAGAATAATTTATTTGGGTGTGGATGAAACAAAAATATAAAATAACTTAACCTATAACCTCAAACGCATACAAACAACAAGGCGTGCATTCAAAGTACTTCACTTTATGTTTAGTTTAAAATACGACATTGCAAAATTATATTTTTGTTGGTAAAGCAAAGACAACGTGACCAGACTTTCTACTAAAGTAAAATGGATCTTCCAACACAAGCAGTGGCGATAGCCGAGTGGCTGTTTGTCATGCAGGGACGAATAAACAGCGTTCCATAAACCCCCCCATTTGTGATAGAAAATCCCACGCATGCGCTATAGAAAGGCTTCTCAATTTCACAAGTCTAAATAGTTTAACAGTGACGTATGCGGCCAGGTATGTGATGACGCTGGCACGCATGCGCATTAGGGGAAAAATGTGTACAACAGCTGATGTAACGTCACAGGAAGTGACATGGTTCACTCTTTTCAAAAGTTTGGTCCCTTATAAGAACACCGGCACAGAAATGAAAAGTGAATCTCTTTGTAAGTTTACAAGATTTAAAAAGGGACAGTAAAGTCAAAATTAAAATTTACTGCGATTATCAAATTTGCTTTGTTCTCTTGGTATTCTTTGTTAAAAAGCATACCTAGATAAACTTATCAGAAGCAATGTACTACTGGAAACTTGCTGCTGATTGGAGGCTGCAAATTTATATTTATAGTATGGAAAAAATAAAATTTGCTCTGACTAATTCACACAGATCCACAGATTTTTTTTAATGTATGTCTGTTGGACAAATAATAATACATTTCCTAAGAATGTCCAGGGTACCCTCTGTCTTCTGTTCTTCCCTACAGAGGTGTTTTTTTTAAGTTGTGGCCACCTTGTTGCTATATATACCTAATGCACATTTGATAATCTCATCAAAACAAATCAGTTGATTGTCAGTTTTGCTGTGCACTCACACCTTTTATATTAAGCACCTGACATAGGGCTCGATGACTGAAAGCTCTCTGGGCTGGCGAGATTATTAAAGAATGCTCGCCAGTCCTTCTATTTCCCTGGTGGAATGATCCAAAGCCACTTTTTACCCTCAAAACAGGGTGTCTCGCTAAGGGGCATATACAGCATTTTCATATGAAATTTGCACAACAAAATTTGTATCTTAAACATCATACAAAACAAACATTTGAACCATTCACACAAAAATATGCAGGGAAAAAATGCATTGTTAAGGTGCATCAAAAATCGTAACAAAATTCCTTACCAAAAATCGTATGTTAACAAAAAAGTTAAATTTGTATGTAATTTACACAGGAATAAATCAAATTAAATATGCACAGCGTAAATCGTAATTGTAGTACACTGGATGTACAAAAATCACACAGAAATTTTAACTTATAAATACAAAGTGCAAGTGTAATTGTTTTTTTCGTAAAATGGGCTGAACATGGGTGTTCCATGGGTGTATATGAAAATGTCTCTCTAATCCCAGCGTAATTCTATAAAGATTTTCGCACTGCAGATCTCAGGTGGCAAGCTTTTCTCAAAACAATACAAACACTTATAACCCCAATAGAAATACAAACACTTATAACCCCAATAGAAAAACAAATGCATACTAAAATATAGGCAAATGTAAGATGCTCTATGCAGAAAGCGGCATAATGTGGGTTATATTGGCTGCAGGATTTTAATTTTAACCCCTTAATGACCAAGGACGTACCAGGTAGTCCTGCAAAAACTACGTCCTGCAAAAACTGTCAGTTAGTGACAATGGACATACCTGGTAAGTCCTTGGTCTAATTGAGTGCTGGAAGCAATTGCGATCGCTTCCAGCAGCTCTCAGGGTATTGCAGTGATGCCTCGATATTGAGGCATCCTGCAAGCATCCGATGCAGACAGAGCCACTCTGTGGCCCTTTCTGCACTGTAGCGATGGTGCCGATCGTTGGTGGGTATGAGCTTAGCAGGGAGGCGGGTGGGCGGCCCATCCGGTTCCTGCAAGTGCAATGTGCGCGCACAGCAACCACTGTCACCAATGATCCTAGAATTGCAGGTGAGAGGGAGGGGGAAAAAATAAATATCAAAGGATCTGGGAGGGGGAGGGGGGTATTGAAGGGGGGGGGGCAGCTACACTACAGAAAAAGCTATATTTTATTAAAAAACAAAACAAAACAAAAAAAACTTTGTTTTGGGGGGCAAACTGGGTACTGGCAGACAGCTGCCAGTACCCAAGATGGCAGCAAATAGGTAGCGAGGGAGGGTTAGAGAGCTGTTTGGGGGGGGATCAGGGAGGTTGGGGATGAAGGGGGGGTCCATCACAGCTGAATTTCTGCCAGTACTTAAGATGACGGAGACAATTGTGGGGTGGGGGAGGGAAGAGAGCTGTTTGGGAGGGAACAGGGGGTGGGATGTGTCAGGTGGGAGGCTGATCTCTACACTAAAGCTCAAATTAACTCTGCAAGCTCCCTACAAGCTACCTAATTAACCCCTTCACTGCTGGGCATAATACAAGTGTGGTGCAAAGCGGCATTTAGTGGCCTTCTAATTGCCAAAAAGCAATGCCAAAGCGATATATGTCTGCTATTTCTGAACAAAGGGGATCCCAGAGAAGCATTTACAGCCATTTGTGCCATAATTGCACAAGCATTTGTAAATAATTTCAGTGAGAAACCTAAAGTTTGTGAAAATATTAGTAACAAAGTAAACAATTTTTTTATTTGATCGCTTTTGGCGGTGAAATGGTGGCATGAAATATACCAAAATGGGCCTATATCAATACTTTGGGTTGTCTACTACACTAAAGCTAAAATTAACCATACAAGCTCCCTACAAGCTCCCTAATTAACCCCTTCACTGTTGGGCATAATAAACGTGTGGTGCGCAGCGGCATTTAGCGGCCTTACCTAATTACCAAAAAGCAACGCCAAAGTCATATAAGGCTGCTATTTCTGAACCAAGGGGATCCCAGAGAAGCATTTACAACAATTTGTGCCATAATTGCACAAGTTGTTTGTAAATAATTTCAGTGAGAAACCTAAAATTGTGAAAAATGTTACGTTTTTTTTATTTGATCACATTTGGCAGTGAAATGGTGGCATAATATACCAAAATGGGCATAGATCAATACTTGGGGTTGTCTACTACACTAAAGCTAAAATTAACCCTAAAAACGCCCTACAAGCTCCCCAATTAACCCCTTAACTGCTGGGCATAATAAATGTGTGGTGCGCAGCAGCATTTAGCAGCCTTCTAATTACCAAAAAGCAAGACCAAAGCCATATAAGTCTGCTATTTCTGAACAAAGGGGATCCCAGAGAAGCAATACTTTGGGTTGTCTTCTAAAAAAAAAATATATATATATACATGTCAAGGGATATTCAGGGATTCCTGACATATATCAGTGTTCCAATGTAACTATCGCTAATTTTGAAAAAAACAGAATTTATGTTTACCTGATAAATTACTTTCTCCAACGGTGTGTCCGGTCCACGGCGTCATCCTTACTTGTGGGATATTCTCTTCCCCAACAGGAAATGGCAAAGAGCCCAGCAAAGCTGGTCACATGATCCCTCCTAGGCTCCGCCTTCCCCAGTCATTCGACCGACGTAAAGGAGGAATATTTGCATAGGAGAAATCATATGATACCGTGGTGACTGTAGTTAAAGAAAATAAATCATCAGACCTGATTAAAAAACCAGGGCGGGCCGTGGACCGGACACACCGTTGGAGAAAGTAATTTATCAGGTAAACATAAATTCTGTTTTCTCCAACATAGGTGTGTCCGGTCCACGGCATCATCCTTACTTGTGGGAACCAATACCAAAGCTTTAGGACACGGATGATGGGAGGGAGCAAATCAGGTCACCTAGATGGAAGGCACCACGGTTTGCAAAACCTCTCTCCCAAAAATAGCCTCAGAAGAAGCAAAAGTATCAAATTTGTAAAATTTGGTAAAAGTGTGCAGTGAAGACCAAGTCGCTGCCTTACATATCTGATCAACAGAAGCCTCGTTCTTAAAGGCCCATGTGGAAGCCACGGCCCTAGTGGAATGAGCTGTGATTCTTTCAGGAGGCTGCCGTCCGGCAGTCTCATAAGCCAATCTGATGATGCTTTTAAGCCAAAAAGATAGAGGTGTAGAAGTTGCTTTTTGACCTCTCCTTTTACCAGAATAAACAACAAACAAGGAAGATGTTTGTCTGAAATCCTTTGTAGCATCTAAATAGAATTTTAGAGCACGGACAACGTCCAAATTGTGTAACAAACGTTCCTTCTATGAAACTGGATTCGGACACAAAGAAGGTACAACTATCTCCTGGTTAATATTTTTGTTGGAAACAACCTTCGGAAGAAAACCAGGCTCAGTACGTAAAACCACCTTATCTGCATGGACCAGATAGGGCGGAGAACACTGCAGAGCAGATAACTCAGAAACTCTTCTAGCGGAAGAAATTGCAACCTAAAACAAAACTTTCCAAGATAATAACTTAATATCTACGGAATGTAAGGGTTCAAACAGAACCCCTTGAAGAACTGAAAGAACTAGATTAAGACTCCAAGGAAGAGTCAAAGGTCTGTAAACAGGCTTGATTCTAACCAGAGCCTGAACAAACGCTTAAACGTCTGGCACAGCTGCCAGCCTTTTGTGAAGTAAAACAGATAAAGCAGAGATCTGTCCCTTCAGAGAACTCGCAGAAAATCCTTTCTACAAACCTTCTTGTAGAAAGGAAAGAATCTTAGGAATTTTTATCTTGTTCCATGGGAATCCTTTAGATTCACACCAACAGATATATTTTTTCCATATATTATGGTAAATTTTTCTAGTTACAGGCTTTCTAGCCTGAATAAGAGTATCTATTACAGAATCTGAAAACCCACGCTTTGATAAAATCAAGCGTTCAAACTCCAAGCAGTCAGTTGGAGGAAAACCAGATTCGGATGTTCGAATGGACCCTGAATAAGAAGGTCCTGTCTCAAAGGTAGCTTCCATGGTGGAGCCGATGACACATTCACCAGGTCTGCATACCAAGTCCTGCGTGGCCACACAGGAACTATCAAGGTCACCGAAGCCCTCTCCAGATTGATCCTGGCTACCAGCCTGGGAATGAGAGGAAACGGTGGGAATACATAAGCTAGGTTGAAGATCCAAGGTGCTACTATTGTATCCAATAGAGTCACCTTGGGATCCCTGGATTTGGACCCGTAACAAGAGACCATGAAGTTCTGACGAGAGGCCATCAGAACCATGTCTGGAATGCCCCATAATTGAGTTATTTGGGCAAAGATTTCCAGATGGAGTTCCCACTCCCCCGGATGCTCCTCCAACGCCAGGGAACTCCTTGTTACCCCCTGATGGTTGATATATGTAACAGTCGTCATGATGTCTGATTGAAACCTTATGAATTTGGCCTTTGCTAGTCGAGGCCAAGCCTTGAGAGCATTGAATATCGCTCTCAGTTCCATTATGTTTATCGGGAGAAGAGAGTCTTCCCGAAACCATAGACCCTGAGTTTTCAGGGGTTCCCAGACCGCGCCCCAGCCCACCAGACTGGCGTCGGTCGTGACAATGACCTATTCTGGTCTGCGGAAGCTCATTCCCTGTGACAGGTTGTCCAGGGTCAGCCACCAACGGAGTGAATCTCTGGTTATTTGATCTACTTGTATCGTCGGAGACAAGTCTGTATAATCCCCATTCCACTGTGTCTGAGCATGCACAGGTGCAATGGTCTTAGATTAATTCGTGCAAAAGGAACTATGTCCATTGCCGCAACCATCAAACCTATTACTTCCATGGACTGCGCTATGGAAGGAAGAAGAACAGAATGAAGTACCTGACAAGAGCTTAGAGCTTTGATTTTCTGGCCTCTGTCAGAAAAACCTTCATTTCTAAGGAAACTATTATTGTTCCCAAGAAGGGAACTCTTGTTGACGGGGACAGAGAACTTTTTTCTATGTTCACTTTCCACCTGTGAGATCTGAGAAAGGCTAGGACAATGTCCGTATGAACCCTTGCTTTTGACAGAGACACTTGAATCAGGATGTCGTCCAAGTAAGGTACTACTGCAATGCCCCTTGGTCTTAGCACCGCTAGAAGGGACCCTAGTACCCTTGTGAAAATCCTTGGAGCAGTGGCTAATCCGAATGGAAGTGCCACAGGTAATGCTTGTCCAGAAAGGCGAACCTTAGGAACCGAAAATGTTCCTTGTGGATAGGAATACGTAGGTACGCATCCTTTAAGTCCACCGTGGTCATGAATTGACCTTCCTGGATGGTAGGAAGGATCGTTCGAATGGTTTCCATTTTGAATGATGAAACCCTTAGAAACTTGTTTAGAATCTTGAGATCTAAAATAGGTCTGAATGTTCCCTCTTTTTTGGGAATTATGAACAGGTTGGAGTAAAAACCCATCCCTTGTTCTCCTAATGGAACAGGATGAATCACTCCCATGCTTAACAGGTCTTCTACACAGTGTAAGAATGCCTGTTCGAAGATAATTGAGACCCGTGAAACCTTCCCCTTGGGGGTAGTTCCCTGAATTCCAGGAGATAACCTTGAGAAACTATTTCTAGCGCCCAAGGATCCTGAACATCTCTTGCCCCAGCCTGAGCAAAGAGAGAAAGTCTGCCCCCCACCAGATCCTTCCCAGATCGGGGGCCAACACTTCATGCTGTTTTGGTAGCAGTGGCAGGTGACTTGGCCTGCTTACCCTTGTTCCAGCCTTGCATCGGCCTCCAGGCTGGCTTGGTTTGAGAAGTGACGAAAATTTGGCTTCTTTTTAGCCTTAAAAGACCTATCCAGAGGAAGGGCGTGGCCCTTTCCCCCAGTGATGTCTGAAATAATCTCTTTCAAGTCAGGGCCAAACAGTGTTTTACCCTTGAAAGGGATGTTAAGCAAAAGCGCTCTGCGCGCCACGATAGCAAACCCTGAATTATTTGCTGCTAATCTAGCTAATTGCAAAGCGGCATCTAAAATAAAAAAGAGTTAGCCAATTTAAGAGCTTGAACTCTGTCCAAAACCTCCTCGTACGAAGATTCTTTATTGAGCGACTTTTCTAGTTCTTCGAACCAGAAACACGCAGCTGTAGTGACAGGAACAATGCATGAAATTGGTTGTAGAAGGTAACCTTGCTGAACAAACATCTTTTTAAGCAAACCCTCTAACCTTTAATCCATAGGATCTTGAAAGCACAACTATCTTCTATAGGAATAGAAGTGCGTTTGTTTAGAGTAGAAACCGCCCCCTCGACCTTGGGGACTGTATGCTATAAGTCCTTTCTGGGGTCGACTATAGGAACTAATTTCTTAAATATAGGGGGAGGACAAAAGGTATGCCGGGCCTTTCCCACTCCTTATTTACTATGTCCGCCACCCGCTTGGGTATAGGAAAAACATCGGGGGGCACCGGAACCTCTAGGAACTTGTCCATCTTACCTAATTTCTCTGGAATGACCAAATTGTCACAATCATCCAGAGTAGATAATACCTCTTTAAGTAGTGCGTGGAGATGTTGAAATTTAAATTTAAAAGTTACAATATCAGGTTCTGCTTGTTGAGAAATTTTCCCTGAATCTGAAATTTCTCCCTCAGACAAAACCTCCCTCCTGGCCCCTTCAGATAGGTGTGAGGGTATGTCAGAACAGATATCATCAGCGTCCTCTTGCTCTTCAGTGTTTAAAACAGAGCAATCACGCTTTCTCTGATAAGTAGGCATTTTGGAAAAAATGCATGCAATAGAAATATCCATTACAGCCATTAATTGTTGTATGGTAATAAGTATTGGCGCACTAGATGTACTAGGGGCCTCTTGTGTGGGCAAAACTGGTGTAGACACAGAAGGGGATGATGCAGTACCATGCTTACTCCCCTCATTAGAGGAATCATCTTGGGCAATATCATATCTATATGGCACAAATATATCACATATATTTAAATGGGGAGACACATTGGCTTTCATACATATAGAACATCGTTATCTGATGGTTCAGACATGTTAAACAGGCTTAAACTTGTGAACAAAGCACAAAAAACGTTTTACAATAAAACCGTTACTGTCCCTTTAAATTTCAAACTGAACACACTTTATTACTGAATATGTGAAAAAGTATGAAGGAATTGTTCAAATTTCACCAAAATTTCACCACAGTAACTTAAAGCCTTAAAAGTATTGCACACCAAATTTGAAAGCTTTAACCCTTAAAATAACGGAACCGGAGCCGTTTTTACATTTAACCCCTATACAGTCCCAGGTATCTGCTTTGCTGAGACCCAACCAAGCCCAGAGGGGAATACGATACCAAATGATGCCTTCTATAAGCTTTTTCAGCGGTTCTTAGCTCCTCACACATGCATCTGCATGCCATGCTTTCCAAAAACAACTGCGCATTAGAGGCGCGAAAATGAGGCTCTGTCTATGACTAGAAAAGGCCCCCAGTGAAAAAGGTGTCCAATACAGTGCCTGCCGTTTTTATTAAAACAATCCCCAAGATTTAACAACTATTAAAAGTAATAATCTGCCAAATATACTTAGTAAAGTAATCGTTTTAGCCCAGAAAAATGTCTACCAGTTTTTTAAGCCCTAATGAAGCCCTTTATTCTTTTACTTAAACTAAGAAAATGGCTTACCGGTTCCCATAGGGAAAATGACAGCTTCCAGCATTACCGAGTCTTGTTAGAAATGTGTCATACCTCAAGCAGCAAAAGTCTGCTCACTGTTTCCCCCAACTGAAGTTAATTCCTCTCAACAGTCCTGTGTGGAAACAGCCATCGATTTTAGTAACGGTTGCTAAAATCATTTTCCTCTTACAAACAGAAATCTTCATCTCTTTCCTGTTTCAGAGTAAATAGTACATACCAGCACTATTTTAAAATAACAAACTCTTGATTGAAGAATAAAAACTACATTTAAACACCAAAAAACTCTAAGCCATCTCCGTGGAGATGTTGCCTGTACAACGGCAAAGAGAATGACTGGGGAAGGCGGAGCCTAGGAGGGATCATGTGACCAGCTTTGCTGGGCTCTTTGCCATTTCCTGTTGGGGAAGAGAATATCCCACAAGTAAGGATGACGCCGTGGACCGGACACACCTATGTTGGAGAAAAGTGGTTTGGAAATAGCAAAGTGCTACTTGTATTTATTGCCCTATAACTTGCAAAAAAAGCAAAGAACATGTAAACATTGGGCATTTCTAAACTCAGAACAAAATTTAGAAACTATTTATCATGGGTGTTTTTCGGTGGTTGTAGATGTGTAACAGATTTTGGGGGTCAAAGTTAGAAAAAGTGTGTTTTTTTCAATATTTTCCTCATATTTTATAAAAAAAAAATATAGTAAATTATAAGATATGATGAAAATAATGGTATATCTATTTAATGGCAAGAAAAACGGTATATAATATGTGTGGGGACAGTAAATGAGAAAGAGGAAAATTACAGCTCAACACAAACACTGCAGAAATTTAAAAATAGCCCTTGTCCTTAAGGGTAAGAAAATGGAAAAATGGTCTGGTCATTAAGGGGTTAACGTGCTCCCCCTGATTCCTGCTAACTTTGCACTAAGGAGCGAAGTGTCCCTATCCAGCGAGCTTCATTACTTTTAATAGGAGCCATCTCGCCACTCGCAGGGTCTGCCCCTTTTTTACGATCATTGCACTGGGGAAGCCTTGCGAGAGTCAGCGAGAAAAAGTAGGTTTGAGCTGGCAAAATCATCAAGCTCATAGTCTATCAGGTAGTAGGCAATTTAAGCAAACCAGGAGAAATCATTATATTAGACAGGAGCTCTGCAAATTGTGCTGGCAGCCAAAAAAATTAGGAGCCAGGATTTTGTTGAGGGAGTATGTGACATTTTCAAACATGATATATTAATGCAAATCACTACAATGAGGCAAGGAAAGGATAATACTGATTACAAAAACTGAAATGCAATTGTATGAACATAAAACAATTATATTCCAAGGAACACAGAAACTTCTACACTCAGCACAATTAGTACATGGAATGCTGGAACAAGTAAAATTCATATCTTTATTGAACAAAGTTTAAAAATAAGCTGAGACATAAAAGTCTAACTACAAGAACACAGCCCAGAATTGTCAAAAGAAATATTACACCAAATAGTTCAAGTCTAAACAAATCAGCCAAATTGCAAACTGCAGCATTAAAGTGTCATCTGCAGGAAAGGTGAGAGGGAGACGTGTTCTGGATGGTCATTTGTCACTATCAAGGCAGCCAGACTTAGTACTAGAGGCAATACTGGGTCTATATAAAGTATGTTTTTAACCCATCAGCTATCAAAGGGGTCTTTAATTTTTTCCAATATCCTTTTTTATTATCAAAACTGTACTTGAACATTTTCCCTTGAATACCATATTTTTCATTTAATAATAAAAACAGCTATTTTTTTTAAACGGATGCAATCACATCTCAGGACTAACAGGCCCATTTATCAAGCTCCGTATGGAGCTTGAAGGGCCGTGTTTCTGGCGAGTCTTCAGACTCGCCAGAAACACAAGTTATGAAGCAGCGGTCTAAAGACCGCTGCTTCATAACCCTGTCCGCCTGCTCTGAGCAGGCGGACAGGAACCGCCGGAAATCAACCTGATCGAATACGATCGGGTTGATTGACAGCTCCCTGCTGGCGGCCGATTGGCCGCGAGTCAGCAGGGGGCGGCGTTGCACCAGCAGCTCTTGTGAGCTGCTGGTGCAATGTTAAATGTGGAGAGCGTATTGCTCTCCGCATTTAGCGAGGTCTTGCGGACCTGATCCGCAGTGTCGGATCAGGTCCGCAAGCCCTTTGATAAATGGGCCCCTCACTGTCTCTTTTAACACAACATCTCTTACCCACTTAGTTTAATAAATGTCCCTTCATAAAGATTAAAAATTGGGGTCCACACAAAACCCTCTTAATATATTAATAAAACTCAGTGATGCATTGCATTACAGCCAGAACTACTACAAACAATTCACAACTTCAAGAGTATGTCTCTCTCTTCACACCCGGGAAATGTTGAGATGTATGCTGAAGTCAATTATCTTTATTCCTATTTAGGGCCAGATTATAAGTGGAGGGCAAAATATAGATTCTGTGAAAGTGATATTTGCGCTCCACTTTGTAATACCAGCGCATGCAAACGTGCGCTGGTATTACAAATTAGGTGCAATACGAGCGAGTCATCAAGACCTCCTGTTTGCATTGCACGGAAGCATTGCGCTCACACGCACTTTCATAGGCTCTAATGGGAGCCTCGTTCTCATGCCGTGAGACACGGCATGAGAACAAGCGCAGCGAAGGGGGTAAGTCACACAGCGATGGACAGCAATTTTAAATATATATGTATGTATATGAATATATACATATATATTTATGTGTTAATATGTGTATATACACTTATTAACACACATATATATATATATTTATATTTATATAAGCATATATATTTATTGAAAACACACAGTCCCCATAGACCGCTATGTAAAGGCACTTTTTAGTGCCTTTTTTTTTTAACACAGTCCTGCCAACTTTAGCCCCTTATAAAAAAATAAAAATGCTAATATTTTTATTTTTTAATAAAGTTTTATACACTGTATTTTGGGGTCAGTTGGGGGACATTTAGAAAATTAAAGTGACCTCTGGTTAGCAATAACCAGCCACTTGTAATGTCTGGTTATTTATCGTGCATGTCATGAGATGCAGGACATATGCAGGACACAGCAATGATGGTACAACTCTATTTTATTACAGAGCATAGCAATACACATCCAGACAGGTTGATTGTACTAAACTAACTGCGACACAGACACCGGACCTAAGCCCCGCCCACATGCTAGTGACATCACATCCTGCTATCATCACATCTTCCCCTTTTTCAAAGGCAAAGCATACATTCGCATATATTAAATAACAAGGTACACCAACAGGGTATACAACAACGTTTTGTTTTAGAACATTATAAAAACAGATAGATTAGAAAACATGAACAAATAAATTACATCCTGACTTGGACATCGGGGTAGACTACCCTAGTCCACAGTGACCATGGGATTATTCTGCCCATACTTCCGGTCACTGTTCTAGCTAAAGTCAGTCCCTGTATCGGGCCGGAAGCCTCACCACTCTTCCGCTTGATGTAACTTTGCATGAACTGTCCTCTGATACAGAAGATGGTGAACAAGAGTCTGCTGGAGGCAAAGATATATCCCCGCTATGATCTTGCTGGGGGGAAGGCACCTCCCTTAGAACAGGGGATCCCACCGGCGGTGGTACTGAGGTATCCGGTTCCAGACTCTCAGGTACAGGCTGAAGATGTCTTCGGTTACGGCGTGTAACCGTCCCTCCCTCTGTAAGGACTGTGTAAGACCTTGGTTCTGGAGAGCGGCCCACTACCGTAGCAGGCGTCTTCCATTTCTTCTCATCATCCAGTTTAATTCTGACACTTTGGCCCGCTTTCAGTTCCTGTAAAGGCCTGACAGAATGTCTCCTGTCGTAGAAGAAACGATAACCCTTTTTGGCCTCTTCATCCCTCCTAAGGACTTCGTCCCGAGGAACAGGGCCAGGCGGCTTGAAGACACCCACTGAGGGTAAAGTGGTGCGAATCTGGCGTCCTAGCATCAGCTGTGCCGGGCTAAACCCGGTGGCTTGAATGGGCGTCGCCCTGTATGACAAGAGGGCTAGGTACGGTTCAGATTGCTTTAGAATGAATTTTGTTGTTTGAACTGCCCTTTCAGCCATTCCGTTGGCCTGCGGATAATGTGGACTTGACGTGGAATGTACAAAATCATATTCCCTGCTGAAAGCACTGAACTCTGTAGAAGCGAACTGCATGCCATTATCACTCACCAGCTCCATTGGAATGCCCCAGCGGGCGAACAAGCTCTTCAGGCGAATGATAACGGCCTGACTTGTGATATCATTCAGGGGTGCTATTTCCAAATACCTGGAATAGTAGTCGATAACAACAAGAAACTTTTTCCCGTGCAGTTCGCACAAATCAGCAGCTATTTTCTGCCACGGCCCCGCAGGCAGCGGAGTAGACATTAAGGGCTCCCTTCTCTGAGTAGGCCGGCGTTCCCGGCAAAAGGCACATTTAGACACGTGATTTGCAATGTCGGAGCTGATCCCAGGCCACCACACAGCTGTAGCTGCTCTTTCTCTGCACTTTGTGATGCCTAAGTGCCCATCGTGTATCCTGTTCAACATCTCCTTCCTCATGCTGACAGGAATTACAATACGGTCTTGGAACAGCACCAACCCCTCCAGCTCCGTGAGCTGCGACCTCTCTGGCTGGTAAGCATTTAAAGACATCCAGGCTGCCCGGCTCTCGGGCCAGCCATCTCTTATGTACCTTATAACTTCTTGCAGATCTGTGTCCAAATATGTCTCTTTCTTTATCTCTTCCAGTTTCCTTGAAGAAATGGACTTAGAGGCCAGAACTGAATCAACATACACTTTTACATCCGACTCTGTGGAGGATTCTTCAGCAGCAGCCAGCGGGAGCCTGGACAGTGTATCTGCCACAACCAGCTGCTTCCCCGGCACATGCACTGCCTGAACATTGAACCTGAGTAGTCTCATTAAAAGTCTCTGGCATCTCAAGGGTGTTTTGTCGATGTCATAAGAATTGATAAGAGGGACTAGCGGTTTGTGGTCAGTTTCCAGACTAAATTTCTCCAAACCCACTAGATAACGCTGAAAGCGCTCACAGGCCCAAACTGCAGCCAGGCACTCTTTCTCAATTTGAGCGTATTTTGACTCCGCAGCCGTCAGTGTGCGGGAACAGTAGGCGATGGGCTGTAGTTTGTTGTCATTCAGCTGCAGGAGTGCAGCCCCCAACCCATAACTGCTTGCATCAGCACTAACCACAGTCTTTTTTGAAGGGTCGTAGAACCCCAGCACTGGGGCAGACCCCAGCAGGGACTTAGCATGCAGGAACGCTTTTTCTTGTGAGGGTCCCCAGACCCAGGCAACATCTTTCTTAAGCAACTCTGTGATAGGGTGCAAAACTGTAGATAAATCTGGAAGAAACTTGCCCACGTAATTTACAAGGCCCAATATCTGTCTCAGCTCATGTACATCAGAAGGGCTTTTCATCTGTTCGATAGCCCGAATTTTATCGGGGTCCGGCTTGATGCCATCCCCGTTGATGATATGCCCAAAGTAGCATAATTCAGTTTTCCTAAAATGACATTTTTCTTTATTCAGCTTCAGCCCAGACTCTTTGATAGCCTGCAGCACACAACTCAAACGCTGATCATGCTCCTCCACTGTAGACTCATACACTAGAATGTCGTCCATGACGACTGCTGTGCCCACGTGGCCACTCAGGAGAGAACTCATTTCCCTCTGAAAGATCTCAGGAGCGGAGGATATCCCAAAGGGAAGTCTGCAGAAACAGAACCGACCTACCGGAGTGATAAAGGTAGTCAGTTTGCGGCACTTTGGATCCAGGGGGATCTGCCAAAAGCCGCTAGAAGCGTCTAATGTGGAAAAGAACTTCGCCCCAGCCAACTTCGGGGCTATATCTTCCAGTGTCGGCAGCACAAATCTCTCCCTCTTCACTGCCTCATTCAACCTTTTCAGGTCCACACAGATGCGCACCTTTCCGTTTTTCTTTGCAACTGGAACAATGGGGGCACACCAATCAGTTGCTTCAACAACCTCTTCAATAACCCCCATAGACTTCATGCGCATGAGCTCTTCCTCCACTTGAGGCATGAGCGGGAACGGAATTCTACGAGGAGTAGAAATACTGTACGGGACTGCGTCACTTTTAAGTGCTATACGGACAGGTTTGCAGCTCAGTAGGCCCAACTCGCCAAACATATCTTCAGAGATCTCATTCACTCTGGCCACGAGGCCCAAGTCACAGGCTGCTTTTCTGCTCAATAAACTGTTAACACACTGACCTCGGATCACATGCACCCACATGGTGAACTTCCTTTGTTTGTACTCACAGCTGGCAAGAAATTTCCCCACACAATCAATGCGGCCACCAGGACTATGAACATTTGTAGTAACCTTCGCCAGCTGGGGCTGTCGAGGCAGTTTCATAAATTCAGCAAAAGACATTACAGTGATATCAGCTCCTGTGTCAATCTTAAAATCAACATTGGCTCCCATTACAGTAAAGGTAACTTTCCAATCTTCCTCTGAGCTTGTCCGTTCCACAACAGACCCCACAAAAGACACTTCCTGACCCTCCTGGTCACTGTCCACCTGCATCTCCTTAATGTATTCAGTTTTACACACCACTTCAAAATGGCCTATTCTGTTACATTTTCTGCATCTTTTATCTCTGGCCGGGCATATAGCACTCTGATCATGAGCCCGGTAGCACCGTGTGCATCGGCCATGTTGCGCCCATCCACTTCTAGGCCTTTCCAGTACTTTAGATCTACCGCTCACACTGTGCCTTTCACTAGTAATTTTCCTAGACTGTTGCACTTCATCCACAATACTCTCAGACCTCAGATCAGCACTTTGCTTTTTCACCAGTTCACTCTGGCGGGCCATCCTAATAGCCCCGTCTAACGTTAAATCAGGCTCTAACTGCAGCTTCAGGGAGACTTCAGCATCTGCAATTCCAATAACTATTCTGTCTCTGATTTGCTCTTCTTTAGCAACACCAAACTCACAGAATTCAGCTAATTCATACAGGCTGCGCACAAATGACTCCACAGATTCTTCCACACGCTGATTACGTTTGTGAAAACAAGCTCTCTCATGAATCACATTTCTTTTGGGCACAAAGTGGGCACTGAGTTTATCCATAACTATATCAAAGTTAACTTCGTCCCCTTCTTGGAAAGTAAAAGCATTGAACACTGGCTCTACATCTTTCCCCATAGAATATAAAAGAGAATTAACTTGTACTTCACCACTCTCCTTGTTCAGTTTGGATGCAATCCTGAAGCGCTGAAACCGCTGACGCCATGTGGGCCAAGCTGCAGGCTGAGAAAAGTCAAAAGGCTCAGGTGGGGTAAACTTTGACATCGTCATCATCAGAAACAGAAGCGTAGTCCAGAACTTCTGACACCATGTCATGAGATGCAGGACATATGCAGGACACAGCAATGATGGTACAACTCTATTTTATTACAGAGCATAGCAATACACATCCAGACAGGTTGATTGTACTAAACTAACTGCGACACAGACACCGGACCTAAGCCCCGCCCACATGCTAGTGACATCACATCCTGCTATCATCACAGTGCAATTGGACAAATTTGCCTGTTTACGGACGTGCAATAAATTAAGCCTACACTTGTAATCTAGCCCTTAAGATGATATTATAAAATGAATGGATTTAAAAAAATGCATCTTTTAAACAAACCAGCTTGGCTTTATCAGCTTTGGAAGTAATAAACAAATCAGCTGTGTTTTGGATCTATAACACTGTTCAAAATTACACTACAAAAAAAACACACGTTGCTACAGATATATAATAAACAGGCCGCCACAAGTCTGTAAATAAAAAGTAGGTTTTACTTAGCACAGGAACATAATCAAAAAATTATAACAAGCAAGAAAAGAATACAGTTCACATTTAAAATGTCCTAATTTAGAAGTATTGTGTATAAATACCTCTTTACTTGAAGGTGGTCTTTATTGTGAATACTATTTTGGTTTATTATTATTACTAGGCGATAAGCCTACAACCGCCAAAGCTAAAATTACAAAAAATAAAAAATTTAAAATTATAGAAAAAACAACAAACCTATCCAAAATAAAAAAATTAAACCTACACTAATACCCCCATAAACATTAAAAATCCCCCAAAACAAAAACACCCCCTAATCTAATACTAAACTACCAATAGCCCTTAAAAGGGCTTTTGTAGGGCATTGCCCTAAGTTAAACAGCTCTTTTACCTAAACAAATTACCAATTACCCCCTAACAGTATAAACCCCCCACCCACCAAACCTTCCAAAATAAAAAAAAACTAACAATAAAAATACCTAAACTACCCATTGCCCGTAAAGGGGCATTTTGTATGGGCATTGCCCTTAAAAGGGCAATCAGCTCTTTTCCAGCCCATTAAATCCCTAATCTTAAAAAAAATAAAAAAATAATAAGCCCAAAATAGGTACTCACCATTCCTGAAGTCCGGCGGAGAAGGTCTTCTTCCAGGCAGCTCCATCATTTTCTATCTTCATCCGGAGTGAAGGTGGCGCGGAGCGAAGGTGCAGAGCTGTCTTCCCCGACGCGTGGATCCTCAGCGGTGGTCTTCAACGGCAGCGGTGGCGCTCCTCGGCGGCATGAAGGCTCCTCTTCATCTTATGTCGTACACTGAAGGTTGAATGCAAGGTACCGCAATCAATTTATGGTACCTTGCATTCAATCTTCAGTGTGCGACTGACAATCTCATAAAGAGGAGCCTCCACACCGCCGAGGACCGCCACAGTTGAGGACCGTTGCTGAGGATCCAGGCCTTGGGAAGACAGCTCAGCACCTCCGCTCCGCACCGCACCACATTCGCTCTGGATGAAGATAGAAGATGATGGAGCCGATTTTAAGAAGACCTTCTCCGCCGGACTTCAGGAACAGTGAGTACCTATTTGGAGCTTAGGTTTAGGCTTTTATATTTAAATTTTTTGTGTGTTTTTCTTTTTAGATTAGTTTTTTTTGGGCTTGAAAAAGAGCTGATTGCCCTTTTAAGGGCAGTAAAAGAGCTGAATGACCTTTTAAGGGCAATGCCCATACAAATGACCCTTTAGGGGTAATGGATAGTATAGTTTTGTTTAGTGTTAGTTTTTTTTTATTTTGGGGGCTTTGGTTGGGGCGGGGGTTACTGTTAGGGAGAGACTTAGCATTTTTTTAGAGGTTAAAGAGTTGTTTATCTTAGGGCAATGCCATACAAAAGGCCCCTTTAAGGGCTATTGGTAGTTTAGATTAGGGGTGTTTTTATTTTGGGGGGCTTTTTTATTTTCATAGGGAATATATATATAAAAAAATATTTTTGATAATTTTGTTTATTTTATTCTGTAATGTTAAACTTTTATTTTTTGTAATTTAAATGTTAGGGTTTTTTATTTTAATTGTAATTTAGTAGTTATTGGGGTTAATTTAGGGGGTGTTAGTTTAGGGGGCTTAGTAATTAAATTAGTTGTGTTGTGGGGGGTTTGGCGGTTTAGAGGTTACATAGGTTTATTGCGATTTGGGGGGTTTGCAGTTTAGGGGTTAATAGGTTAATTAGGTTTACTGCGATGTGGGTGGTTGACGGTTAAGGGGTTAATATTTTAATTATGTTATATGCAGATTAGGGGTTAATTGCTTTATTGTTTTGTGATGTGGGGGTTGCCGGTTTAGGTGTTTGTTAATACTTCGTGCGGGAGGTTATTTTTTTTTTGTTATACTTTGTGCGGGCGGTTACGTGTTTTTATTTTTATTTCTTGCAGGCAGTTACGTGTTTTTTAGTTATTTCAGGCGGTTGCATGTTTTTGTTTTTTTTTAAGACTTCCAGTTTGCCTACGCTGCATCCAGGTGGATTCAGAAAATGGTGGTGGATTCTTTCACCACCCAGCCATTTTTGGATCCACCGGAATGCAGCTTTGCTGCATCCAGGTGGATTTTTTTGGCTGGGCGAGCAGCCAACATTCTTTTGGCTGCTTCTCGCAGCCAACATTCCTTTGAGGATGCGTGCGCAACTGGCGACACCGACGGACGCCTTACAAGCGCGATTATAGTATAGATTATTAATTATTTAATGTATAATATTTAAATGAACATATTAGCTCACCAACTAAAGAGTCTAAAACAATTACTATAAATGAAAAAATTAAATTATTTACCAATTAAAATTCAATGCAAAAGTGTATAGAAAAGACAATAATAGTAACACAGAGAGGTCTGAAGGGACATCAAAATATTAAAGAAAAAAAAAACGGAGTAGGAATTTGGGAATGAAAACAAAGCAGATTTCACCTCACCCAAGGGGAGAGATGAGACTGAAGGTGTACTTAGTTATTTTGAAAAATAATCTGCATATAAACTATGACCTCCTTTTTTGTAGTTTTTGATAATAAGATAGGCATGATCAATGCTGAATATCCATTAACTTATTCTGTATAAATTCCCTTTAGTGAGTTTCCCTTCTTTACCTCTAAACAGCACTTACAACAATGGCAGCATTATGGTAGTAATACTAGTTAGAATTTTAGACCATACTTATTGTACTTTTGGGGAACCTAGAACTCCCCAGTTCAACTGTCCTGAGTGATGGCAGCAGAGATATATAAATGTAAATGGCATTAATAAATTCTAGTCATCTTCTGAATCTAGTACAGATTATAAAGTGTTTTTTTTTACCCTTGCACTCACTGTTCTAAGTAACAGGCTCATCTGAAGTAGACTGGCACTATCCATTTAATATTACAATCTCAAAGAGTTTAATGTCCATTTACTAGCTATCTACTTCTGATTAAGTCACCAGAAACTACAATAAATGTAGTGCTAGATCTTAAAGGGACAGTATACACTCATTTTCATATAACTGCATGTAATAGACACTACTATAAAGAATAAGATGCACAGATACTGATATAAAAATCCAGTATAAAGTAGTTGAAGAGTATTTGATAGAAACAGTTGCTACAATAAAAGCCAAAAAAATAATAATGGCCTTAAAAATTCTATAATCGAATGTTATTTACAGTTTTCGAATGTCCCTTTTGAATTCGAATGTTTATAATTATATCCAATGTCTACATTCGAAATTACGAATTTAACATTTTTTTTTTAAATTATACTCTCTGAAACATAAAACTATCATTTAGATGATTTAGACTTAACACAATGAACTAGTATAATTTAGTGAAAATGTGCAAGGAAGACCACATGATCACCTTGCATATTCCCCTGAAACTTCATGTCCAACAAGCTACAATTGTTCATATAATTAACTAAAGCATTAAAGGAATTGGCTTTTTTAGGGTATAAGCTATTACAGTGACAGCAGACCCAACTGCCTTAAAAAAAACATAGGAAGCATTCTGTTCTTTACTATTATACGAATGGAGGACAAAAACAAAATTAGACATCCTGATATCCTTAGCTGCTTCTGCCTTGAGCAAACGCAACAGGAAAGAAAGCTTGTGACTTAGCTCATGGACCCATAAAATGATTCAAAACAATATACATTTAGCTATCATTTATACACCTCTGACTGCTGCCCCCAGTACAATTAATGAGTACTCAGCCTAAACCTCAATATGGCAAAATCAATATAAGACAAGATACTGTTTTATTTCTACTCTTAACTAGTACAACTGCCTCTCCAGTAATGCAGTTTAAATAGACAAAAGTAAAACCTGATAATCCATCTTCTAAATAAGAAAAAGTAATAGTTCAAATATATAAAGGATATATTAAAGAAAATTAAACATGGTAAAACAGTATAAAAATAAAAAAAAGATCAAAATGTCATATTTCGGTGGGACAGGTATGACTGGTAAGACAAAACAAAGAAAAAGACCAATGGCACTACTATGTGTGTGTTGGGACTACTGCCAATTAAATGATTTCCACAATACAATTACTGTGGGTTCATGGAATGGTGGTGCTGTGTATATGGATAACGAGAAGAAAGGGGGAAGAGGAATAGATTCCTCTACAGTATACACTAATAGCACTCCAGAGTCCAAAGGAAAAATAATCTCAGAAGTGGCTCAAAAGTAATATGTCTCTAAATTTGGGATTAGATACTCAGGTATAGATAAAATGTAACTTTTATTAAGATATCATTAAAAACAGGGTTGTGACATTAAAACTACGACTAGAGGTAGAGATAGCGTGATATATGTGAGTTGTAGCGCTGATTCAGTAGGTTGCTGATTTTAGGTCAGAATGGTTGAGTACCCTCTATTATATTGTCTAGGGGTATCAAATATAAGCGTTGTAGCTTAGTATCCAGAGGTAACTGGGTAAAATAAAAATTGAAAGAACTAATAATGTGTAACGCTTGTGATGAGGTGTAATATTGTAATGTCACATATATACTGGTTGATAAAGTTCTAAGTCAGGGTAACATATAAATGACTAGTACTGAAGTAGATATATCAGTGGCCAATAGTCGGCGTGACTAGCTCTAATTTTGACTTGTGCTATATAATCGAGTATGACCCCTAAATAGAGTTGTATATTGATAGTCAATCTTAAGGTATAGGTAACTGGGTAGATAGTAATAAATTGCTAGTAATTATCTAGATACGAAATGTTTCGCTACTAGCAGTTAGATATACTGTACATATTTGGTGTGCTTCAGTGCGAGGCACATATACCAGTACTATGCCCTAGATTGTGACAACAACCACAGTTAGCTTTGAGAGCTGATTTCAGCGCAAGTGTATAGATATCAGTGGTTACAATGCAACATATAATATGTGGCTATATGGTGGTAAAGTATACAGAGTAGCACATATATCTTATCTATAATCAGCAACTTGCTGAATCAGCGGTAAAACTCACATATATCACGCTATCTCTACCTCTAGTTGTAGTTTTAATGTCACAACCCTGTTTTTAATATCATCTTAATAAAAGTTACATTTTATCTATACCTGTAAATAGAGTATCCACAGCACCAAGTTAAAACTTTAGGTCTTTATTTCAGGTACAAAAGATAAAAAAAAGCATTTTTTATCTTTTGTACCAGAAATAAAGACCTAAAGTTTTAACTTGGTGCTGTGGATACTCTAACTATACTAACACAAGTTTTTATAATTTTTTATATTTCCTGTATATCTCTCTATATATCTTTCCATTTCTAGTCTTGATACGGTTTAAAGTTCTGCCAAGTACTCTAGTAATCTGATGTGACTACTTGCGCTATGACAATCCGCATCAGATGTCTCATGAGAGAGTGCCGGCCTATATATGTTACTTCTAAAACAGAAATATCGGCACAATCTTCCGAAACCGGAAGTGATACTCAGCAAGCACTCCTAAACCGGAAGTGACGTCAGAATTGCCGTAATCGGAAGTAAAACTCCGTGGGCATTACCTAATTGTATTTAATTTAATTCAACTTTAGGACCTATCCTCTGACAGTTTTATTAGGATCCACCATTGGCATCTGATATTATGACATGTCTTCTGAGAATAAGCGAAGTTATACAAAGTATGTCACAATGTGCTACTGCACAGGAAGTGACATCATAAACCGGAAGTCAGATTCCGATTCCAGTCTTAAAAACAAAATTCATTTTAATTTTAATCACAAATATAAGTTAGGCAAATAGTCTCCCTACATTATATATTACACACACTATACCAAATACATCTAGAACACCTGACTACGAATAAAGGATAACTTATGCTAAGAATGCCCTTACCCATGACAACAATGCCCATACCCACAATACATCTAACAGGAAGTGGGCGGAGCTTATTTTTTGGCGCAAAAACTTGACAAACCTATTGGCTACAATACCCTTTATAAGGATACAATCTCCTTAGTCAACTCAGTCTTGATAAAGGCCTATACTAGGGCCGAAACGCGTCGACTGAGTATTGGTAAGCCTATTTTCATTTATGCAATATTGTGTGATACAATCTGCACTATATTTTCCTTTTTTTCACACACTTTTAGGTGGATATCGTTTTTTGCGTTCATCTGACTTCTACATTGATATTTGATTTCTTACTCCACACGTCTGTGGGTATTCTTCATCTTTCCACACCCCTAAGGATATATCTACATATGGGACTACATATGGGACCTCTGCAAGGAATATCCATATAGGTCTGGGTGACTATCTTCACTTAATATATTTTTCACAATTTTTTTCACCATTTTTTTCACCTATATTTTTTACTATTTTTTACTATTTTTTCACTAAATTTTGGATCTGAATTGCAATTCATAAGATGTTTTTCTAATGACATTCACAAACACATTTTTATTGGATTTTTTATTGAAGTTTTTTCACTGAGACTTTTATCCCGTTTAATTTTCATCACTTGTTATATTTGACACTTGATATTTGTTGTATTTATCACATTGGTACTTTAAACTCTGTACCCAGGTTTACGCAGGAGATAGGCCACTTATTTGTGACCAATCATTGTTTTTACTTCTACATATGTTTTATTAATTTTTAATCACCACTCTGTTTTATTATTCTTCATGAATCCATAAGTTGGAATATATGTTTTTAGATTTGTAATAAATGTTAAATACCAGATTACACCAATTTATCCCCTTTTTGCCTCCGGTTTGGTAGGCGCTTGGGGGATCCCCATTAAACATTCAATTCTATTGGTGGTCACTAGGTATCACCCCCCCCCCAAGCCCTAAGGGTTCTGAGTAGGCGCTAGTTCTTATCCCCAATACTTGGATGAAGACTTCTCCCGGTAAGTCGATCTTCAGGGGGTTAGTGTTAGGTTTTTTTAATGGTGTATTGGGTGGGTTTTATTTTTAGGTTAGGGACTTTGGGCCTGCAATAGAGCTAACTGCCCTTTTAAGGGCAATACCCATCCAAATGCCCTTTTTAGGGCAATGGGGAGCTTAGGTTTTTTTAGATAGTATTTTATTTGGGGGGTTGGTTGTGTGGGTGGTGAGTTTTACTGTTGGGGGGGTTGTTTGTAATTTTTTTTACAGGTAAAAGAGCTGATTACTTTGGGGCAATGCCCCGCAAAAGGCCCTTTTAAGGGCTATTGGTAGTTTAGTTTAGGCTAGGGTTTTTTTTTTATTTTGGGGGGGGGGCTTTTTTTATTTTAATAGGGCTATTAGATTAGGTGTAATTAGTTTAAATATCTGTAATTTGTTTATTATTTTCTGTAATTTAGTGGGGTTTTTTTTTTACTTTAGCTAATTTAATTTAGGTAATTGTATTTAATTTAGTTAATTTAATTTAATTTGTTTATTATTTTCTGTAATTTAGTGTGTGTTTGTTTTTGTACTTTAGCTAATTTAATTTAGGTCATTTATTTAATTTAGTTAATTTATTTAATTATAGTGTAGTGTTATGTGTTATTGTAACTTAGGTTATGTTTTATTTTACAGGTACTTTTGTTTTTATTTTAGCTAGGTAGCTATTAAATAGTTAATAACTATTTAATAACTATTCTACCTAGTTAAAATAAATACAAACTTGCCTGTAAAATAAAAATAAACCCTAAGCTAGCTACAATGTAACTAGTAGTTATATTGTATCTAGCTTAGGGTTTATTTTATAGGTAAGTATTTAGTTTTAAATAGGAATAATTTAGTTAATGATAGTAATATTTATTTAGATTTATTGTAAATATATTTAAGTTAGGGGGTGTTAGGGTTAGACTTAGGTTTAGGGGTTAATAATTTTAATATAGTGGCAGCGACATTGGGGGCGGCAGATTAGGGGTTAATAAATGTAGGTAGGTTGCGGCGACATTGGGGGCAGCAGATTAGGGGTTAATACATATAATGTAGATGGCGGTGGTGTCCGGAGCGGCAGATTAGGGGTTAATAATTATAATGTAGGTGTCGGTGATGTTGGGGGCGGCATATTAGGGGTTAATAAGTGTAAACATAACTTTTATTTCCCCATAGGAATCAATGGGGCTGCATTAAGGAGTTTTACGCTGCTTTTTTGCAGGTGTTAAGACTTTTTTTGAGCCGGCTCTCCCCGTTGATTGCTATGGGGAAATCGTGCACGAGCACGTACGACCAGCTCACCACTGACTTAAGCAGTGCTGGTATTGGAGTGTGGTAATGAGCAAAATTTTGCTCAACGCTCACTTCTTGTCTTTTAACGACGGGTTTCTGAAAACTCGTAATACCAGCGCTGCAGGTAAGTGAGCGGTGAGAGAAAACTGCTTGTTAGCCCTGCATAGCCTCTAACGCAAAACTCGTCATCTAGGCCTATGTGTTTAACCATTGCAAAAGCATAATTAAATTCAGCTCCAGAGCAACAATGCACTACTGCGAGCTAGCTGAACAAGAGTAAAATGTGTGTAGACACCAATCAGCAGCTAGCTCCCATTAGTGCATTGATACTGCTGCTGAGGATGCACATATCTCTTTTATAATAAAATAATGTAAAGTTCACAACAGATGTAAGTGTAAAGTGTCTTAAAATTATATGCTCTATCTGAATCATTGAGGTTTTTTTAATTTTAACATTCATGATCCACTAAATAAAGGAGTGAACAATATAGATGACGTTTATTTTGTTGAACATTATTTAAAAATAAAAATACATTTACTAGTTACAGTTTGGGTGTTTATAAATGTTGCTATATTTCTGACAGGTTTTTGCTTTGTGCTGGTCTTTTTATTCAATAAAATGTTGCTAAGTAAGCAAGTTCCTTAAATAGCACCTTTAGGTGAGGTAGCAAAATGCTCTACTCAGCAGGTGTTCCTACAAATAGCAGAAGTGTGATAGAAGCAGAAATATAAGCCATAGGGCACAAAAGTATATTAAATATTTATCAATGTGCATACAACACTGAGAGTGTCATGTTTATTTATATAGTGCATCTGTCTTGTCATATATAGTCATAGAATTCCGTCCTCTGCAAGTGCTGATTATTTCCAAAGCATTGCCAATAACAAATTCACTCACTAACTCAACAAAAGAATAACGCCAAATACAATCTTAGAGGTATATTAATACTTTTGTTCAATTTTCTAAAAATAATTTCTGCCTGCCCCTTTGCACCAAAGTGAGTAAAAATATTTTGCGAGTTCCTTTATGTAGCTCTACCCACAATGGGCTAGTTACGAGTGGAGCGGTACGTCTATTTTGGGTTAATTTAGGGGGTGTTAGATTAGGGGGTTTAGATGTTAGTGGTTAACTTTGTGTTGGGGGGCTGGCGGTTTAGGGGTTAATAGTGTAGGTTACTTTGCGATGTGGGGATGGCGGTTTAGGGGTTTATAGTGTAGAAAGGTAGTTTGCGATGTGGGGGTGGCAGTTTAGGGGTTGATAGTGTAAAGAGGTAGTTTGCGATATGGGGGTGGTGGTTTAGGAGTGCATAGTGAAGTTCAGTGCAACTGTTACATCCAGACAAACTATGTAAATTGTAAATGTGATTGCGTTATTGCGTTTACTTTCAACTTGTAATACAAGCGCACATTAAAAATATGGGGATCGTAAATTACCGCAAGTTTGCACAAACGAATCTGTGGTAATTTTAACAGCGTAAAGAACACTCTGATCACGTTTATGCTCCTCGCACTAACGATAGCGCTCCACTCCTAAATTTATATAAAATTTACATAACAGACAGATTATTGAAGACTCAGCCATACAGAGTTTTAAGAGCCAGGAATAGAATTAATAAATAAATATTCTATAATTATAGTTTGAAAAGTTAAGAACCAGAAGTAAAATTCTTGCAGGTTTGGTTTGTTGAATTTGTCGAGCCCTAGTTTAACCCCTTGATTGCCATAAATATACATGAAATTGTGATTTATACTCCTCAATATTACCCTGGGCAATTAAGGTATTAAATAATAAGGGCTAGACAATCTTAGGAAGGAAGGCCAAGGAACTCCAACTACTAGAATTTTTACTTTTTTAATTATTAAACAAATTTATGAACAGATTAATTCCCTGGCTCCATCCTTAACTTTATGCACAAGTTAGGCAGAATAAAATAGCTAACCATAAAATGCAATATAAAATAGATATATTGTACACAGTATTCTAATTTCACAGAAGAGTGACAACATATTTGGCAAATCCCATATTATGCATTTCCCTTCACAAAAAAAAAATCAAAATATTTGCAATAACAAATCAAATGTTTGTGCTTAACCAGAAAAACAAGGATCTACAAGCTCAAGAACAAATCAGGTCCAGAAGCTGTTCCTAGGTGACCAGCCGGTCATTCCATACATTTCCATTTACTACCAAGACCCAATAAGCAGTTACTTCCTGCTGAGCCTCAGGAGCACAAACGCGCGTGTGGCCTATTATTGCAGGTCTCTGGCCACAATAATGCTATAAAAACACAAATAGTAGCTGATTCAATGCTGTCACACCACACTGCACTGGGAACAGCAAATGACATGAGTTGCACTAGTGCACCTGTACTTTAAGCTCACAGAACAGTTCAATGTTAAACCCCAGGCTTATAATTTTGGATTAATTGAACAAATTTCTGCTGTTTTGTTTTTGTTATTTTTTTTTTTTTGCACACAGCTTGTATTGAGAGGATTTCTTTTTTCACTTTTGTTTGTTTTGTGTAAAAATATTGTGTCATTTTGAGCTGCATACAGTTCTGCAGTTGCTCAGTAAACTAGTAGTTGCTGTGGCTGCCATGTTTAATTAGGGAACGTAGGAATAGTAAATATGGCTACTAGAGGTGGAGCTAATCTTCAGCCCGTGAGGGCGCAAAACAGTAGAGCTTCACTCTTACAGAAAACTGAGGAGTTCTTATTTATATTTCCTATGTAAGTGGTTAAATCGCACGGCTCTCACCCACAACAGCAATACCAGGCTATTGCCAAATGCCTTCTGGAGGCCACATGCATACAGCCTTAAAAGGAACACTCAAAGTCTTAAAGGGATAGGCACAAACCCAATGCACAATCCCTTTAAATGGAGAATTCCCACAACTTATACACAGTCTTAAAACACCACTGAATACAGTAGAATATCATACTCAGCAAATGCATAATAAAAAGACAATGCAAAAGCACTTAGTTTGAACTTCAAATAAGTAGTAGATTTCTTTCTGACACATTTTAGTTCGTTCTAATTTCCCTCCCACTGCATCATGTGACAGCTACCAGCCAATCATAAAATGCATATACGTATATTCTGTGAATCTTGCACATGCTCAGTAGGAGCTGATGCCTCAGAAAGTGTGCATATAAAAAGACTGTGCATATTTAGATAAGAGACGCAAATTGGAAAGTTGTTTAAAATGGTGTGCTCTATCTGAATCATGAAAGTTTAATTTTGACTTGAGTGTCCTTTTTAATGGTACAGACGCACGTACGCACACAGTATGCTCATCATTAAAGGAATGACTCACACTATGAGCACAAAATCTTAAAGCGACAGTCACACTCATATAAAACATACAGCTTTAAAGCCTTAAAGAGATAGATCATAGCATACATGAAAACACACAGCACACACAGGGGCCCATTGATCAAGTTCCATATGGAGCTTGAAGGGCCGTGTTTCTGGCGAACCTTCAGACTCGCCAGAACCACCAGTTATGAAGTCTAAAGACCGCTGCTCCATAACCTGTCCACCTGCTCTGAGGAGGTAGACAGAGATTGCATGAAATCAACCTGATCGAATACGATCGGGTTGATTGACACCCCCTGCTAGTGGCCAATTGGCTGTGAATCTGCAGGGGGCGGCGTTGCACCAGCAGTTCACAAGAGCTGCTGGTGCAATGCTGAATGCGGAGAGCCTATTGCTCTCCGCATTCAGCGATGCCTGTCGGACATGATCCGCTGATCGGATCATATCGGACAGACATTTCATAAATAGGCCCCACATTCTTAACAGGAAAACACACCCAACTTTCACAAAACCTTAAAAGGGACAGCTCACCCAACACTCAGTCTGACAGGCACACACATAATACACACAGAGTTAAATTGAAAACTCACACCACGCACACAGTTTTAAAAAAAAGAAAAAGCAGGCACGCATAACACGCATAACATTTAGAGACAGATCTTTCCACAAGTAGACCCACACAAATGCTAAAGAGATTTCTCAGGGAATTCATACACAGTCTTAAAAAGACAACTCTTGGCATTCACACACAAAATGATGACCTATCCCTTTAAGAGGACTTTTTGTGAGGAGTACAGATGCTTAAAGAGAAAGTAGAAGGTTGCGCATGTGAGAGACAGGGGGCTCAGAGGATAACAAAGCCATTGTGAAAAAATTTGCCTACAGGAGTAATATATTCATATATGTAAGAGAGATTTTAAACAAAATATAATCATATACATTTCTATGCAGAAATGTATATGCAGATATAGGTATATATATTGTCTGACTGTAGGATAATATCATGAATGATGAGTTTTTATTGATGATGTCAGCAACAATGTCACATGTGATGTCATCTGTAACTTCAATAACGATGTCATTGCAAAGAACCCAAGAGGGTGAGGGAGTTAAGGGACAGTCTAGACGCAATATATATTGACTACTTATTGTTACAGACCAGAGAAGCATCCTGCAACTGATCCCCCATCTATAAACTTGTAAAAAGTAGATGAAACATTTAAATAGTCATTGTTTGTTAGGAGCCGAAAAATTGTCTGCCAAACTCCACTCACCTATTGCAATTTTATTTTGGTATGTTAAAATGTATCCTATCACGATCGACTCTTAAATAAGTTTTTCTACTCTCACATTCTGATTTGTGCACATGCAATTTAAAATAACTAACTGAAAAATGTTAAAGGGACAGTCAACACCAAAAATGTTATTGTTTAAAAAGATAGATAATCCCTTTATTACTCATCCCCCAGTTTTGCATAACTAACACAGTTATATTAATACACTTTTTACCTCTGTGATTACCTTGTATCTAAGCCTCTGCAGACCGCCTCCTTTTCTCAGTTCTTTTGACAGACATGCATTTAGCCAATCAGTGCTGACTCCTACATAACTCTACAGGAGGAAACACAATGTTACCTATATGACACACATGAACTAACTTCCTCTAGCTATTAAAAACTGTCAAAATGCACTGAGATAAGAGGCGGCCTTCAAGAGGTTAGGAATTAGCATATGAGCCTACATAGGCTTAGCTTTCAACAAAGAATACCAAGAGAACAAATCAAAAGTGATGTAAGTTGAAAAGTTGTTTAAAATGACATGCCCTATCTGAATCATGAAAGTTTAATTTGGACTTTACTGTCCCTTTAAAGTGTACTGCTAAACTGTCATACAAGAAAACAGCTAACTGGACAAGAAGAAAGGTGTGAGCGGATCTTGGCAGCCATTTTCAGGCTGCTAACAAACAATGATTACTTAAAACTTTCATGTACTTCTTACAAGCTTATAGATGTGGAATCCATTGTAAGAGGCTCGTCTGGTACTGGTATGTAACAATAAGTAATAAAGAATAAGTATTTGGTCTAGAATGTCCCTTTAAGTTTAAATTTCCATGGTTTTTAATGTTTGATTTGGAACTTAATCTTTGGCATTAACAAAATTTTGTCACAAAAAATAAAAAATTATATATATAGGTTAATAAGCACTCTCACCAAACTGGTCAGGTAGGCACCAGGGTGCAAAAATAGGAATAATAGATTAGCAAGAAATAAGCACTCTCTGGTTTTGTAAAACAAATAGTATATTTAACTAGCGTGACGTTTTGAGGTATTCAGGAAGGGGTGAATACCTCGAAACGTCACGCTAGTTAAATATACTATTTGTTTTACAAAACCAGAGAGTGCTTATTTCTTGCTAGTGTGTGTATATATATACATATATACATACATACATACACATATATACACCCCTCACATTTTTGTAAATATTTTATCATATCTTTTCATGTGATAACACTGAAGAAATGACACTTTTGCTACAATGTAAAGTAGTGAGTGTACAGCCTGTATAACGTGTAAATTTGCTGTCCCCTCAAAATAACTCAACACACAGCCATTAATGTTTAAACCATTGGCAACAAAAGTGAGTACACCCCTAAGTGGAAATGTCCAAATTGGGCTCAAAGTGTCAATATTTTGTGTGGCCACCATTATTTTCCAGCACTGCCTTAACCCTTTGGGCATGGAGTTCACCAGAGCTTCACAGGTTGCCACTGGAGTCCTCTTCCACACCTCCATGATGACATCACGGAGCTGGTGGATGTTAGAGACCTTGCGCTCCCCCACCTTCCATTTGAGGATGCCCCACAGATGCTCAATAGGGTTTAGGTCTGGAGACATGCTTGGCCAGTCCATCACCTTTACCTTCAGCTTCTTTAGCAAGGCAGTGGTTGTCTTGGAGGTGTGTTTGAGGTTGTTATCATGTTGGAATACTGCCCTGCTGCCCAGTCTCCGAAGGGAGGGGATCATGCTCTGCTTCAATATGTCACAGTACATGTTGGCATTCATGGTTCCCTCAATGAACTGTAGCTCCCCAGTGCCGGCAGCACTCATGCAGGCCCAGACCATAACACTCCCACCACCATGCTTGATTGTAGGCAACACACACTTGTCTTTGTACTCCTCACCTGGTTGCCGCCTCACACGCTTGACACCATCTGAACCAAATATGTTTATCTTGGTCTCATCGGACCACAGGGCATGGTTCCAGTAATCCACCTCCTTAGTCTGCTTGTCTTCAGCAAACTGTTTGCTGGCTTTCTTGTGTATCATCTTTGGGACGACAGCCATGCAGACCAATTTGATGCAGTGTGCTGCGTATGGTCTTAGCAATGACAGCTTGTCCCCCCACCTCTTTAACCTCTGCAGCAATGCTGGCAGCACTCATACGTTTATTTCCCAAAGACAACCTCTGGATATGACGCTGAGCATGTGCACTCAACTTCTTTGGCTGACCATGGCGAGGCTTGTTCTGAGTGGAACCTGTCGTGTGAAACTGCTGTATGGTCTTGCCCACCATGCTGCAGCTCAGTTTCAGGGTATTGGCAATCTTCTTATAGCCTAGGCCATCTTTATGTAGAGCAAGAATTCTTTTTTTCAGATCCTCAGAGAGTTCTTTGCCATGAGGTGCCATGTTGAACCTCCAGTGACCAGTATGAGAGAATGTGAGAGTGATAGCACCAAATTTAACACACCTGCTCCCCATTCACACCTGAGACCTTGTAACATTAACGAGTTACATGACACTGGGGAGGGAAAATGGCTAATTGGGCCCAATTTGGACATTTCCACTTAGAGGTGTACTCACTTTTGTTGCCAACGGTTTAGACATTAATGGCTGTGTGTTGAGTTATTTTGAGGGGACAGCAAATGTACACTGTTATACAGGCTGTACACACTACTTTACATTGTAGCAAAGTGTCATTTCTTCAGTGTTGTCACATGAAAAGATATAATAAAATATTTGCAAAAATGTGAGGGGTGTACTCACTTTTGTGAGATACTGTATATATATATCTCACACACACGGATACATCCCCCCCCCACACGCACACACTTTAGTGAAGCCCTGCACTTGCTTTCTGAGCACCAGCTGCTGTGACAAGCAGTGTTATTTGTGCATAACCCAGGTTTTCAGGGTCAGTAAATATGCCATAATGTTTTGGGACTCTGGAGAGCAGAGAAAAGCATAAAACCTTAAAAACTGAAAAAATATGCATAAATATTTCACTATATAATGTGTTTTTGTGAAAATGACTAGAATGTCCCATTACATGGAGGTGCTAGAATCTCTGCAATAGAGCACAAAGTACAGAAAAAGTCACCTAGCAGACTATAGCTATAATATAGATCCTAGAAGGGCATGTGATCCCGATTTAACAGGCTAATCTTTTCATTCATATGACGGTTTGCGTGTGTAGTGTAGAAGTCATTGGGAGATATTGGAGTATTGACCAAAAAAGATCCTTCTGTAAATACTAGGTAGGTGACTGTTATTTTTTGTAACAATAATTCAACTTTATTGAAACAAGGGTACTCCTCAACTTCCAGAATGGGTTCTCTTCCCTTCGATGTGGTTTATTGATGATATAGGGGCTCCAATGGAACCCCCTACTGCCTATTCAAAAACTTCCCTGGTGCCTAGTGGTGTAGTGAAACACCATCAACATAGTAAACATCTACATGTCAAAGGGACCCCTTAATCAAGAGAGATCCCTTAAATGTCACAAAAGGAGTTTCCCATAAAATTAAGGAAGGGGGATATAGAAGCATTATAATTGCCCCTCTCTCCCCATCACAATAAAGCTTGTTGGTGTCCAGTAATGAAAGTAAACGCATTTCTGTATTGTGATTATGAGTAAATTTAAGGGAAAAATTACTCCTAATTTAAAAGAATGGTTTTATTTTAACTATCGAGTCACTTATCAATCTACGGATAAGTGATGGGCGTTAGAATTTAAAAAAGTGATAACACAGTTTCCAAAATGAATAAAATTCCCCTTTAATAGGTGTTAAGATAGAGGCTTTGTACAAGACCCTCTTTTGCACTCATAGGGGTAGATTTATCTATAGTTGAACGGACGCTCGACCTCGCTAAATGCTGACAGCATACGCTATCAGTATTTAACATTGCACAAGCATTTTAGTGAAATGCTTGTGCAATGTCGCCCCCTGCTCACTCGCAGCAAATCGGCCGCTAGCAGGGGGTGTGAATCATCCTGATTGGATCAGGATGATTTCAGTCCGTGACCTAAAAGGTGGCGGAAGTTAAGTTGTTTCTTAACTTCCGTTTCAAGCGAGCCTGAAACAATGAGCGTAGAATGCAGTGTCCTCTGCATTATAAATCTACCCCATAGCATTGAAAAACTGCTTCTGACTTTTAGCAGTTTTCCATTGCACTTGAGATGATCATGCTTCATGTGATGATTGAACAACAAGGGACAACCAGTCCATTTTCATTTGCTAGGCAACAAGTTATTCTGATAATGTGGAACACATCTCAGCCATCGTCCACACCAGTAAAATAAACAGGACATATGATTTTTCCTCCACACTGAATGTGTTAAAGAATTTTTCTTTTTAATGCAAATTAGGTTTTAATGGGGTCATCTGCTGAACTTCCATGGATATAAAATATTGGTACTTTTTTATTCTGTAATTCTCTATCAAGGATGTTATTATTCTAGTAATCTTCTCGCAATTCCAAAAAAATAAATAATAATAAACATAAAGTCAAGATTTGCATATTTAGTTTCCAACTACAATTACATAAACTGTGATTTTCCTAAAAATCCACAGCTGCCAAGAGATGAGCAAATACTATTTGGTCTCAAGTATGATCTTAAAGCTTGTACTTAAACTGAAATTGTACTGATGTCAGAAGAGATTATAAAAATGATTTTCAGCATAGATTTGGGAAAAAGTTAAATAGTAACCAAAAGGATCACTTTTATAATTATATCTCTATATCTTGTAGACAAAATTATTTTCATTTTTAACACTAACTGTAAAATACTTTGTTTGACTTGTCATATATCACTTCATGTAGAAATCTTGCTGTGGGAACATCATGTTTAAAGTAAGATTGTTACAGAGGAAACTGTGCACAGTATAATAAAATTTATGACTATCCCAGATCTCTTTTAATAATGTTTACAACCTGACATTGGTAAAATATACCACTGAACAATACTGACAGCAACATGCATTAACTTTCAAAATGATGCTGTATTATAGATCAAAAAATCATGTTATGCTCATAACTTTCTGGAAAACTAATGAAAAATGACTGACCTTTTGGGTCACAATAACATTCTATTAAAAAAAAACAAAAAAAAAAAACCTGGAGCAAATCTTTACAGTACCTTTAAAGGTAGGGAAAAAAAAGTATAATTTGGTAGAATAAAAACCTGTTATTGCACTTGCAGCACAATCATAGTGACATTTAGAGCCTCATTTACATGGACCTTCTAATGAAAAAAATAGCATGCTCTTGACAGCCGTCCTGGTGGGCCACAACCTGAAATACCCCCACTGTGAGCTATAACAAGCCTGCCGCTCCACACATAAGAAATACCGGGCAGGCCTATCAAAGTGCCAGTGAGCATGTGCGAGTGCATTGTGCACATATAGCAGCACTTTAATGGGAGGACAGCGTGGGACAGGGAGCAGATATGACTGGACCTAGGAAAAGCAGTCAAGTGATACCAATGAATGAATATATTTTCTTTTCCCCCATTTACACCAATGCATTATAATATGTCCTGGATACGTCTGGCTACAATACAATACAATACCTGATGCAAAAGGACTTGTTCAAAAAAGCAAAGAAGGTTTTTAGCACAGCTACAATTTGAACTAGATTTGAACTATGATGCAATTGATGCAATTGAAGTGCATTGTTCTGAAATGTTTTTCACCTTTAATGTGTTACTAGTGATCAATTTTTCATGCGCCACTTATACTGAAAATTGCAATACTGCAATACTGGCTACAGAAATACCATCTAGCAGAAGAAATCAATCTTCCAGTGGGAAGCAGGAGAGCCCAGACCATTTGAAAGAGTGATCCTACAGCATCTTTGAAAACAATCAACTCTTGTCAGTGGTTTACATTGTTCCTTTGAGGTTGCACTGCATAACCCTTTATTGCTGTTAGGTCGTTTTTTTATGCTGTCCTAAAAGCACTGGTCTTTACCACTGTTAGGACGGCATGGAACGTCCTAACCGATCTGGCGTCCTGCAGCCTCCTGCACTTTGAGAATGGTAACTCAGATGTGGGGGGCATGCCTAACATCGTAGGAATCCCTCATGATCCAATCCCAGCCCTCATTTTTAAAAGAAAGTGTTTACATAGGAACTTCGTTCCAATGATAAACGTTTGACCCTGGCATGAAGGGGCTAAATAGGGCATATTGCTCTGTTTCACTAGTTTTTAGTTTTTGTATTTTATACAAAGTTTCATAAAGTAGCTGAAAAAAGCGCATTGGGAGTAGGGCAGAAGGAAAAATATTGACAGAGTTGAGGACCTGAAGGATTGGATGATGGCCTGAGATTAGTAAACTGGCAGATTTACTTTTATCTAATATAAGGTTATCATACTGTCAATTTAAAAAAGGACTCTTATGAAAAATACATATGTCGGAGTTCTTAGAACATTTTCAATCTGTTTCTTTAAAACGCGATGAATATACATTTTTTAATAAGTGTCCTCTTTTAAAGTGACAGTATGATAAACCTAATTCTAATAATACATTATGCAAGTAGGAGGGGTTTAATTTGGAATGTCACATTTACAACAACATTGCAGGTGTCACAATATTACACCGGTTACACTTCTCCTGGGAGGATAGACTCCCGTTAAAAATCTGAATTCCAGAATGTGCTGCAACTCTACACTCTCCATAAGGGTGTCTTAGTGCCCACACTAACTGGAAACTGTGCTACAGTGAGTGAGTATATCCCAAATCTAGTACAAATAATACTGAGATCAGGCGAGACTGGCAGCTTTTGCTCGCAAACTGTTTGTAGAGACTGTGTCAATGAAAGGTCCAGAAGATACAAAAAACTTTGTAAGGAGAGGGGTATACATAAAATCAGGCTTGGTGAAAAGACCCTGGAGAGTCTACGTAGTAAAGGTGATAGAGAGACAAGACAGACAGTAGTCCTCACCAGGACTGAACAATTGTATAGAATGCGAGAGCACAATTTTTTTGTGGGTGGATATGTTTTAGAACAAACATCACCCATGAAAACCTTGTAACAACATCCATGACCAATTATGCCATGCATAAGCTATCCTGCCAATTAAATAAGCCTACACATCAGAGAGAAATATGGTCAGACTATATGGGCCTTCTGGTTCATACCTGGTGCCCATGAAAATAGATAGGCAAAGAGACCACTATAATGACAGCACTAAATACACGGATGAGAAAGACAGGAGATCTGGCCTTACTTAGCCTGCTGCAGAAAATAGATACATTTCCATACCAACTAGATCCAAGGAAAAGAGTGTGCTTATGAGTGAACCAATCTTGGTGGAGGTTTCTAGGAGTGTTTGTGAACTGACAGTTTTACCTGTGCTTTGTGCAGAAGGGAAGAGCACTGTAAGTAATTTATAAAGATGACTGTCTAAAGTTATTTGAATATATATTATTTAATGTTTTGAAAGTACTTTCATACTTATAATGATCCTATAGAAAAATAGTTAGTGTATGTGTGACTTTGCCTTATAGCACACTGACCTAATGTATCTGTTTATAAACTTTACATGGATTACAAAAATTCTAAACATAGTAACTTTGAAGATAAGCCAAAGTTTGCACTGGGGAACGTCAGTGTAGAAGAATTTCAAGTGATACCAAGTGGGGATCACACCTATATTAACTGAGAGGTGCTTACATTGTATTTGAATTATTTTACTTTACTTAAAGGGACACTCGAGTCAAAACAAACTTTTAGGATTCAGATAGAGCTTTTTTATATGCACACTTTCTGGGGAACAAGATCCTACTAAGCATGTGCACAAGCTTACAGGGTATATGTATACTAATCTGTGATTGGCTGATGTCTGTCATATGATACAGGGGGCTGGTAAATAGGAGAAAAAAATAAATTTCATGCAAATACAAAATATTTCCAGCCACCAAAAACTTTAAAAAGACCTTTATTCCTTATGCAGGGTCCATAGGAAAACAAACAAACTTTTTGAGCCAAAATAAATTTGTCAGAAAAAAATCTACTGCTTATTTGAAATTCAGATTAGGTGTTATTGCATTTTCTTTTTATTATCCACATGTTAATTATGCAATTCTACTGCTTTAAGTGGTTCTTTAAAGTTAGAGATATACCCAGCTGTGCTACACAAAGGATGTAACGCTTAAACACAACTTTTATATTTATATGAACTGAATAAAATAGAGTTAAGGACCTTATCTGTGTACAGTGCAAGTTCCTTCATTTTTTCCTTCAGTTATATTAACCAGTAAGGAAGGATCTAAAGAGAAAATATTTTTTTTACAAGTTAATATGACACACATTCTAGAATTACTTTACCAGTAATGCAATCTTTAACTCTGCACTGTCTCCTAAATTCAAGCCTACAAACAACAGTGAATGCTTCTGACAGTTTGACAAACAGCTTAAATAAGTCAGTCTGCATAGCAAGCAAATTTGGTTTCCTAGAAAGCACAATGGTATGTAACCCGTTCTAAAAATATCTGCTTTTATCAAGCAATGTTATAGTTTATGAAGAATGTGCTGTGAGATTATTATAGCAACTTTTGCAGTGATTTACTTAGATACAATTAATAATGTGGTTGAATAGACAGAAATTATTTTTTATGATTATATAATACATTGCAGAATTATTTATGTAATTTAACTCTACATGAATGTTTTCTTGACACAGCTTAATTAATGCATCTGCTGATAAAATCTGAAATGCTCAAGTCATAAATGTTAGCTAAACTATTATGATTTCCTTTAATTAATTTTAATTAGAACAGAATGCAATCCACCTTTTTAATGTTTAATATTTCAAATTTCTGAGCACTTCCTGCATTAGTGATATGCAAAAGCATTTCCAATAAACAGGTAATACTTCACAAAAACCTAATTACCGTATTTAAAACATTTTTAATACGATTTTATATTTTTATATTTCATAACATGACATGAAAATGTTTTTTAACAATCTCAAAAAGCAGTCTAGAAATATAGATACTGTAATTTCAGGTTAAAAGTGAAACGGTTATATTTTAACTACATGTATGTTTTAATCATCAGTCAAATATCTTAATATCAAATATATTGTTTATTTGGACTGCATGGTAAATTAAATATTTTCTCTTCTATTGTTATAAAGTACATTATATAAAAAATTATGCTTTCTAAGGAAATGTTGAAATATACAGCACAGCTAACAGAGACCTACAGATTCCCGCCATAATATTATCATTAGCAAAAGTGACGTCTGATTAAACATGTCATTTTGTATTGAACACATTTCTTAAGATATTAATCATTTATTTTAATATAAACACCACATAAATAAAAAAAAACATATTTCAAACATTGAATGTAAATAATATTCTAACAAAAAGTACATTTTAAATGCTAACAATAAAAAAATAGAATCATGTAATTCATTTTGTTCAAATTACTTCCAGTAACAAAAATTCTCAGAATATAAATAAGAATGCATTTTTCATTAATTAAAAAAAAATGTAGATTTTTGTAGCATGTTAAAATAATGTCTTGCCATATAATTACAAATTTGTATTCTGATGTAGAACATAACTTATTGCAGAAAGTTGTAAATATAAGGAATGCAGACTTATTTTCCACGTTGATATCAGGACACTGCAGATGCTTGCACAATGAAAATCTGGTACAACATTTATTAATGCATTGTTATTGCTAACAAAACATTTTATGCATAACATAACACATTTGATTTCTATAAATCTGTCTATGAGTCAAGCAACATATCAAATAAATACTAAAAAAAATGTTAGCACAATAATAGCACATAGCTAAATTATAAATGCTTAATATTTTGCTGTGATCCAATGATGTGAAAGGTATCATTTTGCATATTCCTTCTTCGCTCTAAATTATAGCAACCTTCAAATACAAGAAACAACACACTATAATACTTACATACCCAGCAAGCTACCTATTCAGTAAAAGTTGAATAGGCTGGTTATTGTTACTGAAGGAATATATATATATATATATATATATATATATATATATATATATATATATATATATATATATATATATATATATATATATATGAATTTCTGAAAAATGTTGAACACAAAAAATGCTTATTAACACAAAGGCATTTTTTTTCTTTATGGCAAAATAACAGTAGGGCAAATGTTTACTAATAAATTATTTATGAGTTAGCCTTAATAAACATCCTATTTATTAATAAGTAACTCATGTTCAAAACAAAGAAAATCAGACTATTGGCTCTGGAAATTCATAACACATATTAAAAATAAGTTTTATTTGTCTTAAGCTACTGGAGTTTTATAAACATAGGAGATGAGCACACATAATGGTAGATTTATTTTTAAAGATGATTTTAGTTGTAAACAGAAATTGTGCTTCTTGCTGGTAAGCAGATGGATTACACAGGCCCCGACCCCTTCACTGCCAAGAATTCACACACACAAAGCTCTTTTTATATTGACCGCAGACTAACATTTTCAGATAAAACAGAAAAGCAGAGTGGAAAGAGAAAAAAATCTTGTGAAATCCTTAAACATGAAATATTTATATACTCAGTATTAATCCTATCTACATTAATTTGTTTCTATTTGTAATCATGTTCAACTGATTAAACACTGATGTTGAAAAATAAAGCACACATATTTATAAACAATTGTGACAAAAAGATCTCAATTAGCTTTAAAAGGAATTTCAGCTGAAAAGTAGAATTCTGTATCATTTATTGTACAATAATATAATATTAGAAGACACCATCAGCAAAAACAAATAGTATTTAAAAAGCTGCACTTACCATGTGCAAGAAATAACCTGAAGTTGCAGTGTGCAGTTTCCAATTCTGCTCCATTTCACATTTTGCCTGAAGTCGTCCTGCAGTGTGTAAGTCAGAGTTGCATATAAGAGGCCCCTTACATAGACCGGCTTATTCGCCTGTCATTCAACACAGTGTTACTTTCAGCCTTATGCAGATGTGCACTGTGCAGAAGTTTCAGTGCAACTTCAGCACTGAAAAATGATCTTGTTAAACATAAAAAATAAACATTATATGACCTCTTCTACTTCCCACTAATATTATATAGGAGTTGTCAGCACTGCATGTTTGTAGAATGTAGTTATGAATAAGAGAACACTGGGGGAAAAGGATAAACTAAGCTCCTAGAAACTTCCTCCTTACTAGGGTAAGCTAACCTCCTTCTCAAAACTTTGGAATGTAAAGGGAGGACTCAGAAAGAGGCCCCAGTCAGACAAGCCTTTCTAAATCAATTAGCTTGCAGGCATTACTTGTGACCCCAGGTCACTCAGCAGAAGTGTGTAGGGTGTTCCATGAAAGCTTCAAAATCAGTCCTTTCCTTTCAGTGTACCTGATACAAAACTCCCTAATGATGTCAACTAACATAGGTATCAATATCTCAAAATTGTTAGTGACTAATTAGAACCCAATTGTTATACACTAACAATCTAAAGACTGTTTACTGTGTCCTCAATAGATAAAAATCTCCTGTGAGAAAGGATTGTTTTACCTGCCATGTCTGTGATAATGTGATACTGGGTTTGTAGTTTACAGAATACTAGGAATGAAGAAAAGCTTTCAGATAAAATGTTTTAATAAGATCCTTCTTCCTATTAACCTATGATCTTCATGATCTTATATAAGGAAAATCATACACAGAAAACAATAATTAATCATCTAAATAATACACAGAACAGAATTAAAAAATGAAAGGAACAAGGAAGTGCTCATCAAAATTTAAAGCATTATTTCTAGTCATACATTGTGGATTTAAAGTGACATGTTGGAGTGAAAATTAAATGTTTTATTTGGCATTTTATTTATAAATAATTGCCCGCTTTTAACTATGTGTTTAACCCTTGCAAAGGAATTAACCGCCTAATTAAATTAATATACTTTTAACTTTTAAGTACGTTATCATTTGTTAGAGCATTTAACATTTACTGTGCACTTCTGACTCAAGCTTAATATGTGTTTAGCTTTTGCAAAGGGGTTAAACACATTGTTAAAGCTCAGGATCTGCAAGACATGCAGCTCCCATGCAGGATACGGCCAATTGGACAATCAGGAGTGGCAGTCACACAGCCCTGTAAGTTTTGCAGCTCCCAAGTGGGACTATACCTGTGTGTTTAACCCATACGCAGGTCACTCATACAAAAAATCATATGCTTTAAAGAATTAAAAGTAATATTGCTTGGTCCCTTCTAATGGTGTGTAGTGATGCTAATCGGCGATGTGGGTGTATTTACCTGTTGTGCTCCTAACCCACACAGATACACTATGGGCCAGATTACAAGTTGAGCACAAAATATCACTATTTGCACTCAACTTAGTAATACCAGCACAAGCAAATGTACGCTGGTATTACAAGGGGGGTGCAATGCAAGCTCGACCTAGCGTTTGCATTGCATGGAAGCATTGCGCTCACAAGAGTTTGCTTCCATAGGCTCCAATGAGAGCCTCATTCTCATGCCGTCAGACACAGCATGAGAACTAGTGCAGCGAAGGGGGTAAGTCGATGGGCAGAAAATATAAATATATATGTAAATGAATATATACATATATATTTATGTATTAATATCAGTATATACACATATTAACACATAAATACATATCTATATTAGCATTTACATATATATTTATGTATTAATATCAGTATATACACATATTAACACATAAATACATATCTATATAAGCATTTACATATATATATTTATGTATTAATATCAGTATATACACATATTAACACATAAATACATATCTATATAAGCATTTACATATATATATTTATGTATTAATATCAGTATATACACATATTTATTAACACATAAATATATATGTATATAAGCATTTACATATATATATTTATGTATTAATATCAGTATATACACATATTAACACATAAATACATATCTATATAAGCATTTACATATACTGTATATATTTATGTATTAATATCAGTATATACACATATTAACACATAAATACATATCTATATAAGCATTTACATATATATATTTATGTATTAATAATATCAGTATATACACATATTAACACATAAATACATATCTATATAAGCATTTACATATATATATTTATGTATTAATATCAGTATATACACATATTAACACATAAATACATATCTATATAAGCATTTACATATATATTTATGTATTAATATCAGTATATACACATATTAACACATAAATACATATCTATATAAGCATTCACATATATATGTATGTATTAATATCAGTATATACACATATTAACACATAAATACATTTCTGTATAAGCATTTACATATATATATTTATGAATTAATATCAGTATATACACATATTAACACATAAATACATATCTGTATAAGCATTTACATATATATATTTATGTATTAATATCAGTATATACACATATTAACACATAAATACATTTCTGTATAAGCATTTACATATATATATTTATGAATTAATATCAGTATATACACATATTAACACATAAATACATATCTGTATAAGCATTTACATATATATATTTATGTATTAATATCAGTATATACACATATTAACACATAAATACATATCTGTATAAGCATTTACATATATATATTTATGTATTAATATCAGTATATATACATATTAACACATAAATACATATCTGTATAAGCATTTACATATATATATATTTATGTATTAATATCAGTATATACACATATTAACACATAAATACATATCTGTATAAGCATTTACATATATATATATTTATGTATTAATATCAGTATATACACATTTTAACACATAAATACATATCTATATAAGCATTTACATATATATATTTATGTATTAATATCAGTATATACACATATGAACACATAAATACATATCTATATAAGCATTTACATATATATATATATATATATATATATATTTATGTATTAATATCAGTATATATACATATTAACACATAAATACATATCTATATAAGCATTTACATATATATATATTGATGTATTAATATCAGTATATACACATATTAACACATAAATACATATCTGTATAAGCATTTACATATATATATATATTTATGTATTAATATCAGTATATACACATATTAATACATAAATACATATCTAGATAGTGGTTGTAGATGGCGCTGGTCTATTGAGTGATTTTCTCTAGTAAGTGAAGAGAAAAAAGGCTTGATGCATATATTGAAGCCAATTAATATGGGTGCAGTATACTCACTCCATAAGATGAATCTTTACAGCTGAAAGGGAACGTAGCGTCGGATGGCAAGAGTCCACAGGTTCCTGGAGTCAAATACTGAATTTTCAGGTTTATCCAAAAGTGGACTATAAATGAATAGAGACCCAAATGACAAAAGTATCCAGTGTATAATTGAAAAAAATGTAGTAACTTACTCCATAAATAAGGAGATTCCAGCTCAGCACAGCAAAACAAGATCTTGACAATCTTTCAACAAAGGATAAAAGGTTTTATTTGCTCAACGCGTTTCAACGTATTACACGTCTTTATCAAGAGCATACATTAAAACAAGTAAAACAGGTAAGTAAAACCAAGTATTGAGTGTGTGAGTTCAGCTGTAAAGATTCATCTTATGGAGTGAGTATACTGCACCCATATTAATTTGCTTCAATATATGCATCAAGCCTTTTTTCTCTTCACTTACTAGAGAAAATCAACTCAATAGACCAGCGCCATCTACTACCACTATCTATCTATACACAGTCACAAGGGAGAGACTGCAAGAAGGCTGTGGTCTGACCTAAAGGAGAGTATCAGTTCTTAGTTCATTTGTACAGAATATTGTGTGTTTTTTTCCATCTTGCACCTCTGTATATTGTTTTCCTTTTTATAAATACATATCTGTGTAAGCATTTACATATATATATTTATGTATTAATATCAGTATATACTCATATTAACACATAAATACATATCTATATAAGCATTTACATATATATATTTATGTATTAATATCAGTATATACACATATTGACACATAAATAGTGATGTCGCGAAGCTAAAAATTTGGGTTCGCGAACAGCGAACCCGAACTTCCCCAAAAATTTGCGAACCGGGCGAACCTCCATTGACTTGGGCAGGCGAATTTTTAAACCCACAGGGACTCTTTCTGGCCACAATAGTGATGGAAAAGTTGTTTCAAAGGGACTAACACCTGGACTGTGGCATGACGGAGGGGGATCCATGGCAAAACTCCCATGGAAAATTACATAGTTGATGCAGAGTCTGGTTTTAAGCCATAAAGGGCATAAATCAACTAACATTCCTAAATTGTTTGGAATAACGTGCTTTAAAACATCAGGTATGACAAGATATGAGTGGTGGCACTGGGCAAGTGGGCACAGTATACGCTGTGAGCCTGACACAAAAAAGCAGACTGATGTTTCACAGTCCAAAAAGTTTTTATTTTTTTAAATGTACACTTACACTACTATTAAGCAAGATATGAGTGGTTGCACTGGGCAAGTGGGCACAGTATACGCTGTGAGCCTGACACAAAAAAGCATACTGATGTTTCACAAGTCCAAAAAGTTTTTATTTTTTTAAATGTACACTTACACTACTATTAAACAAGATATGAGTGGTGGCACTGGGCAAGTGGGTCTGGCACACACACTGGCAGGCAGGCAACTGCAATTAGATTACACTAGCAGACTGATGTTTCACAGTCAAAAAAGTTTTTTTTTTAAATTTACACTACTGTTACACCAGATATGAGTTGTGGCACTGGGCAAGTGGGCCTGGCACACACACTGGCAGGCAGGCAACTGCAATTAGATTACACAAGCAGACTGATGTTTCACAGTCAAAAAAGTTTTTTTTTAATAAATTTACACTACTGTTACACCAGATATGAGTGGTGGCACTGGGCAAGTGGCTTGGCAGGCAACTGCAATTAGATTACACAGGAAAAAAACCCAAAAAAACAGACTGATGTTCTAGCCCTAAAAAGGGCTTTTTGGGGTGCTGTCCTTACAGCAGAGATCAGATGAGTCCTTATGGACTGTAGTGGACACTGAATACACTAGCCTAGCTATCAATTTCCCTATTAAATCAGCAGCAGCTACACTGTCCATCCTCTCACTAAGAATGCAGCTTCCAACTGAATCTAAAATGGATGCTGTCCAGGAGGTAGGAGGGTCTGGGAGGAAGGGTCTGCTGCTGATTGGCTGGAATGTGCCCCCTGACTGTGAGGTACAGGGTCAAAGTATTACTCAATGATGACGAATAGGGGGCGGATCGAACATCGCATATGTTCGCCCGCCTCAGCGAACGCGAACATGCTATGTTCACCGGGAACTATTCGCCAGCGAACTATTCGCGACATCACTACACATAAATACATATCTGTATAAGCATTTACATATATATATTTATGTATTAATATCAGTATATACAAATATTAACACATAAATACATATCTGTATAAGCATTAACATATATATATTTATGTATTAATATCAGTATATACACATATTAACACATAAATACATATCTATATAAGCATTCACATATATATTTATGTATTAATATCAGTATATACACATATTAACACATAAATACATATCTATATAAGCATTTACATATATGTATATTTATGTATTAATATCAGTATATACACATATTAACACATAAATACATATCTACAGTATATAAGCATTTACATATATATTTATTGAGAACACATAGTCCCCTTAGACCGCAATGTAAAGGCACTTTTCTGTGCCGTTTTTTTTCCTACACGCGCCACTTTTAACCCCTTATAACTGCTTAGTGCAGTTTTTCTTTAAAAAAATAAAGATCTTTGTTTTGGGGGCAATTGGTGAACATATAGCAAATTAACCAGATCTGATTTCTAGTTAATTTTCTGAGTGCTAATTGCTACCGCGAGCTCACAGTAGCAATAACCAGCTACTTGTAATGGCTGGTTATTTATCATGTGCCCATATACAGCGAATTTGCCCATTTGTGGTTGAGCAACAAATTAGCATTCCACTTTTATTTAGCCCTACAAAAGTATACAGACACCCCTACTAAGTATTAAGTTCAGGTGTTTGAGCCACACTAATTGCTAACAGGTGCATAAAATCCAGCACATAGGCATGAAATCTCTATAGACAAACATTGGCAGTACAATGGCTAGTACAGAAGAATTCAGTGACTTTAAATAGGGCACTGTCGTAAGACACCATCTTTGCCACAAGTCCGTTCATGCACTTTCTGCCCTACTAGATCTGCCCCAGTAAGTGCTATTATTGTGAAGTGGAAGTGTGTAGGAGCAACATAATGCCCAGCCACAAAGTGATAGATCCTGCAAACTCACAGAGCGGGCCTGCGAGGGCTGAAGTATGTGTGGCTGGTGAATTTGGTCTGTATATTTTGCTGGGAAGGTGCCGTTCCATCACTTTTTATAAAAAAGTGTATTAAAGGCCGGAACAGAGATCATAATGTGGTTTCTGTGGATGGTTTGTGGCTGATTACACTTATAACATTTAGTTATGTGTGACTGGTGAATTTGGTGTATCTGGTTTGCTGGTAAAGTGCCGTTCCGTCACTTTTCATGATAAAGCATTTTACAGGCCGGAACGGGTATTGGAACGTGGTTTCTGTAGATGGTTTGTGGTTGATTACACTTATCACATCTAGTTATGTGTGGCTAGTGAATTTGGTCTGTATATTTTGCTGGGAAGGTGCCGTTCCGTCACTTTTTATAAAAAAGTGTATTAAAGGCCGGAACAGATAATATAATGTGGTTTCTGTGGATGGTTTGTGGCTGATTACACATATTACATTTAGTCACATGTGACTTGTGAATTTGGTGTATCTGGTTTTCTGGGAAGGTGCTGTTCCGGGCTGTTATGTTTGGTTCCGGACACTATTTTGGTAGTTAAAGGGTTAATTAATTATTATATCACAAATATTCTTGTTCCTAAAATTGTTTTCAAGAGTCTCTAACACATCCCATTATATTTTAAATCAATTTCCTACATAAAAGGCCTGTTCCGTTCCGTTCCGGCTTTTACACCGTTCCCAAAAAAAAGAATGCACAGGTCAAAAACGATATGGAATTCTATTGCGCATGGTGTGCCAATTTGAAAGTTTTATCCGGTCACAATTTTACATTGCTTTGCTAAATAAAAATGCTATCATTTAGAGCACTATAGAAAATAATAATAATAATAATAATTATTATTATTATAATGATAAATAAAAAATGGAAGTATATGATGAGCAAAACAGAAAAAGGAATCTATGGGGTCAATTTATCAAGATCCATACGGAGCTTGATGCCTGTGTTTCCAGCGAGCCTTCAGAAGTTATGAAGCAGTGGCTAAAGACCACTGCACCATAACTTGTCTGCCTGCTCTGAGGTAGCGGACAGAAATCAGCCCGATTGAATAGGATCTGGTTTATTGACACCCCCTGCTAGCAGCCGATTGGCCGCGAATCTGCAGGGGGCGGCATTGCACAAGCAGTTCACAAGAACTGCTGGTGCAATAATAAATGCAGACAGCGTATGCTGTTGGCATTTACCAATGTGCAGCAGACATGATACTACACACACACACTTGCAAACACATCAAGTCCACAATGCTTAGTTATTGCTAACAAAAACAAATATATAAAGTATATATAAATATATATATATATATATGTAAACATGCGCACGCACACACTTGCAAACACACAAAGTCCACAATGCTTAGTTATTGCTAACAAAAACAAATACATACAGAATATATAAATATATAAATATATATATATATATATATATATAAACACACTAAGTCCACAATGCTTGGTTATTGTTAACAAAAACACATATATATAAGCCAGTGAGGTAGCTCAGTTGGTAAAATGCCCTGACTACAATAGCCGATCCAAAGGTCACAGGTTCAAATACCGGCAGGGCCTACTCAGCCCTTCATCCTTCCGAGGTCAATAAAATGAGTACTATTAAATTGGGTAATAATAACAACTATTACTATTCAGCTGCCGATTTGGTTAATTCTGAGAGTGAGTGCTGAAATAGTGCTTTGAGTCCCACTGGGAGAAAGGTGCTATATAAATACTAGTTATTATATATATATATATAAATAGACACATATGCTTGCAAACACACCAAGTCCACAATGCTTGTTTATTGTTAACAAAAACAAATAAATATATATATATAAAAAAATAGAAGTCCCAGCACTGTTTAATTAAGGTAAAAAGACTGCAGACAGCGAAGTTTCGGGCCTACATAGCCCTTACTCATGCTGTGGTATACAGGTAACATCCTCTAATTTATAGCACCTATGCATAGGTAAATTAACCCTTCAATTGACAGACATCTTTATTACATTATATTGCCCTCTAGTGGCCATAATGATTAACATATTTCAAACTTTTCATATACTTGTTAGATTACAATTTATATTAAAAACAATGATACAAGATATTAAGCAAGAGATTGCATCTTATTATACAGTATTACATTTAAAATGTAATATTTAAAATAACAATATAGAAAAAAGAACATTTAAAGAAATAAATGTAAATCATAATCTTTATTTAAACCTGCTGGATGTAGAGTCCCTAATGTTTGAATCCACCAAACCTCCCTCTTTTTTAACATCAGCTCCCTGTCTTCACCTCTCCTTAATTTTGGTATATGATCGATGATCTGAAAGCTCAATTGACTAACTGTATGCCCTGCGGTGGTAAAGTGTGCTAAAACTGGAAAGGTCATATCTTTGTTTCTAATATTTGATTTATGTGCACTGATCCTGTCCTTGAGGGGGCGTATAGTCTCTTCCACATAGTCCCGCCCACACAGGTATTAAGGTAAATAAACAACATAGTCTGTATCACAGGTATAATAACCATTGATTACCCTTTTCTTGTTGTCATTTATCTGGGCTATGTGTCTACCCTTAATCATAGAATTACACTGAGCGCAATTTAGACATAGATATGATTCTTTATTCAGAGTAGTTAAATAATTCACTTTGTTCACTTTATTACTACCCACATCTGCTCTCACTAGTGTATCTTTAAGATTCTTTACTCTTTTATATGATTAAATATGAGGTTTCTGAAATTTGCAAATGTTAGGATATGATTTGCTAAGTAAATACCAGTCGACTAGATATACGGCTAGATTTAGAGTTGGGCGGTAGCCGTCAAAACCAGCGTTAGAGGCTCCTAACGCTGGTTTTTACCGCCCTCTAGTATTTGGAGTCAGTCAGGAAAGGGTCTAACGCTCACTTTGCAGCCGCGACTTTTCCATACCGCAGATCCCCCTACGCCATTTGCGTATCCTATCTTTTTCAATGGGATCTTTCTAACGCCGGTATTTAGAGTTGTGGCTGAAGTGAGCGTTAGAAATCTAACGACAAAACTCCAGCCGCAGAAAAAAGTCAGTAGTTAAGAGCTTTCTGGGCTAACGCCGGTTTATAAAGCTCTTAACTACTGTGCTCTAAAGTACACTAACACCCATAAACTACCTATGTACCCCTAAACCGAGGTCCCCCCACATCGCCGCCACTTTATTAAAATATTTTAACCCCTAATCTGCCGCTCCGTACACCGCGGCCACCTACGTTATCCCTATGTACCCCTAATCTGCTGCCCCTAACACCGCCGACCCCTATATTATATTTATTAACCCCTAATCTGCCCCCACAACGTCGCCTCCACCTACCTACAATAATTAACCCCTAATCTGCCGACCAAACCGCACCGCTACTATAATAAATGTATTAACCCCTAATCCGCCTCACTCCCGCCTCAATAACCCTATAATAAATAGTATTAACCCCTAATCTGCCCTCCCTAACATCGCCGACACCTAACTTCAAACATTAACCCCTAATCTGCCGACCGGAGCTCACCGCTATTCTAATAATTTTTTTAACCCCTAAAGCTAAGTCTAACCCTAACACTAACACCCCCCTAAGTTAAATATAGTTTAAATCTAACAAAATAAATTAACTCTTATTAAATAAATTATTCCTATTTACATCTAAATACTTATCTGTAAAATAAACCCTAATATAGCGACAATATAAATTATAATTATATTGTAGCTATTTTAGGATTAATATTTATTTTACAGGCAACTTTGTAATTATTTTAACCAGGTACAATAGCTACTAAATAGTTAATAACTATTTAATAGTAACCTAGTTAAAATAATTACAAAATTACCTGTAAAATAAATCCTAACCTAAGTTACAATTAAACCTAACACTACACTATCAATAAATTAATTAAATAAACTACCTACAATTACCTACAATTAAACCTAACACTACACTATCAATAAATAAATTAAATTAAATACCTACAAATAAATACAATTAAATAAACTAACTAAAGTACAAAAAATAAAAAAGAACTAAGTTACAAAAAATAAAAAAATATTTACAAACATTAGAAAAATATTACAACACTTTTAAACTAATTACACCTACTCTAAGCCACCTAAGAAAATAACAAAGACCCCCAAAATAAAAAAAATTCCCTACCCTATTCTAAATTAAAAAAGTTCAAAGCTCTTTTACCTTACCAGCCCTGAAAAGGGCCCTTTGCGGGGCATGCCCCAAAGAATTCAGCTCTTTTGCCTGTAAAAAAACCCATACAATACCCCCCCCAGCATTACAACCCACCACCCACATACCCCTAATCTAACCCAAACCCCCCTTAAATAAACCTAACACTAATCCCCTGAAGATCTCCCTACCTTGTCTTCACCTCACCGGTCCAGAAGAGGGTCCGAAGTCTTGATCCAAGCGGCGGCTGAAGAACTCCATCATCGGGCTGAAGTCGGAAGTCCATCATCGGGATGAAGTCTTCTATCAAGCCGCATCTTCAATCTTCTTTCTTCCGGAGCGGAGCGGAGCCATCTTCTTCCCAGCCGACGAGGATCCATCCTCTTCAACTGACGCCTACTTGCCGAATGACGGTTCCTTTAAATGACGTCATCCAAGATGGCGTCCCTCGAATTCCGATTGGCTGATAGGATTCTATCAGCCAATCGGAATTAAGGTAGGATTATTCTGATTGGCTGATGGAAACAGCCAATCAGATTCAAGTTCAATCCGATTGGCTGATCCAATCAGCCAATCAGATTGAGCTCGCATTCTATTAGCTGTTCCAATCAGCCAATAGAATGCAAGCTCAATCTGATTGGCTGATTGGATCAGCCAATCGGATTGAACTTGAATCTGATTGGCTGATTCCATCAGCCAATCAGAATATTCCTACCTTAATTCCGATTGGCTGATAGAATCCTATCAGCTAATCGGAATTCGAGGGACGCCATCTTGGATGACGTCATTTAAAGGAACCGTCATTCGGCGAGTAGGCGGCGGTTGAAGAGGATGGATCCGCGTCGGCTGGGAAGAAGATGGCTCCGCTCCACACCGTAAGAAAGAAGATTGAAGATGCCGCTTGATAGAAGACTTCATCCCGATGATGGACTTCCGACTTCAGCCCAATGATGGAGTTCTTCAGCCGCCACTTGGATCAAGACTTCGGACCCTCTTTTGGACCAATCGCTGAACCCGGTGAGGTGAAGACAAGGTAGGGAGATCTTCAGGGGCTTAGTGTTAGGTTTATTTAAGGGGGGTTTGGGTTAGATTAGGGGTATGTGGGTGGTGGGTTGTAATGTTGGGGGGGTATTGTATGTTTTTTTTTTCCAGGCAAAAGAGCTGAATTATTTGGGGCATGCCCCGCAAAGGGCCCTTTTCAGGGCTGGTAAGGTAAAAGAGGTTTTCTATTTTAATTTTAGAATAGGGTAGGGCATTTTTTTATTTTGGGGGGCTTTGTTATTTTATTAGGGGGCTTAGAGTAGGTGTAATTAGTTTAAAATTGTTGTAATATTTTTCTAATGTTTGTAAATATTTTTTTATTTTTTGTAACTTAGTTCTTTTTTATTTTTTGTACTTTAGTTAGTTTATTTAATTGTATTTATTTGTAGGTATTGTATTTAATTAATTTATTGATAGTGTAGTGTTAGGTTTAATTGTAGATAATTGTAGGTATTTTAGTTAATTAATTTATTGATAGTGTAGTGTTAGGTTTAATTGTAACTTAGGTTAGGATTTATTTTACAGGTAATTTTGTAATTATTTTAACTAGCTAACTATTAAATAGTTATTAACTATTTAATAGCTATTGTACCTGGTTAATATAATTACAAAGTTGCCTGTAAAATAAATATTAATCCTAAAATAGCTACAATATAATTATAATTTATATTGTAGCTATATTAGTGTTTATTTTACAGGTAAGTATTTAGCTTTAAATAGGAATAATTTATTTAATAATAGTTAATTTATTTAGTTAGATTTAAATTATATTTAGGGGGGTGTTAGGGTTAGAGTTAGACTTAGCTTTAGGGGTTAATACATTTATTATAGTAGCGGTGAGATCCGGTCGGCAGATTAGGGGTTAATTATTGTAGGTAGGTGGAGGCGACGTTGTGGGGGGCAGATTAGGGGTTAATAAATATAATATAGGGGTCGGCGGTGTTAGGGGCAGCAGATTAGGGGTACATAGGGATAGCGTAGCTGGCGGCGGTGTACGGAGCGGCAGATTAGGGGTTAAAAAATTTTAATAGAGTGGCGGCGATGTGGGGGGACCTCGGTTTAGGGGTACATAGGTAGTTTATGGGTGTTAGTGTACTTTAGAGCACAGTAGTTAAGAGCTTTATAAACCGGCGTTAGCCCAGAAAGCTCTTAACTACTGACTTTTTTTTGCGGCTGGAGTTTTGTCATTAGATTTCTAATGCTCACTTCAGCCACGACTCTAAATACTGGCGTTAGAAAGATCCCATTGAAAAGATAGGATACGCAAATGGCATAGGGGGATCTGTGGTATGGAAAAGTCGCGGCTGCAAAGTGAGCGTTAGACCCTTTCCTGACTGACTCCAAATACCAGAGGGCGGTAAAAGGCAGCGTTAGGAGCCTCTAACGCTGGTTTTCATGGCTACCGCCCAACTCTAAATCTAGCCGTTAGACTTATTCTTTAAACCGTTAAACGGTTTTAGGTCAAATCTTTCATCAACTTGTTCTATACTTCCAGTAATATCAGCACTAGAACTGTTATATGTAGAAAAAATGTGCTTTTAACCGGATTTACCGAAAGAAGCGATAAAGATTTTTTTCAAGGTTAAACACATTAATGTTTTTAGAGGGGCAAAATGACAAATCCTTATCTTAACACATCTAATTCAATTTGGGTTAATGCATATTTAGATATATTTTTTCCAAGAGTATTATTGACAACATTATTTTCACCATTATGTATACACCTTTTATGCTCAAGTACCAGTGTAACCATATCGAATATATCGATAGGTATCTTGGTTTCCTTAGCCATAACACAGTTATTACATACCGGGCATACCACAATTGGAGATTCTTTACCACATTCTATTTTCTCGTCCCCGGTATGTCTGCTTGCTCTTGGTGCGGGCTTGCTGTAGGGTCTCCCCACCTTTGTTTGTGCTTGTGGCCTCCCCTCCGGTATCGGTATCGGAGCTTGTGCACAAAAAATCCTAAGAGAAAGAGTTGTCAGAGCTGCCTTGCAGCATTTTCTTCAGAGCTTTCCACGCTCCCTTTCGTGTTCCATCTCCCCTCTTATTGCCAGCGTGTGACGTCACCTGGTCGTTCATAACGTGACCAGCAATAGACTCTATCTCTATTTTGTTTCTTTCAACTCCGTCTGATATTCACTGATCAGCTTATCCATATCGGATTTCATTTTCTGCAGTTCTTCTAGCGAGTAGTAAGTACTAAGGTTTATTTTCACATTCTGAGACTACGATTTTTTGTTTCTCAATCTCCTCTTGCAGGCATTCAACGTTCCAGACTATTATGTCAAAGGAGCATTTGTTGAGTATACATTCAAAGCGTTTTTTGTATTTCTCGTTATTGCTCATGATGGTAGGCCTAAGTTTAATACGTAGTCCCCTAGGAATCCTCCTTACCCGATAGTACTCAGCCAATGTAGTACTGTGTAATTCAAAGGATAGCAGTTTCTTTCGTGTCTCCCAGTCTTTAGCTACACCAGTACCTGTAGTCCCTCTCAGGAATTCCCTGGAGCCCTTAGCCAATGCCGTGATTCTAGAGGCATCTACATCCGAGTGGGAAAAAAACATCTAAATCCTCCTTGTTCACTTCCATAGTGTAGAAAGTGCATGTACTGTACCTTTGCAGGTGAAAATAGGATGCAAAACAAGGAAGGTATAGCACTGTTATGAATTAGTGCAAAGTTCTTTTGCTAGTGCACAGTGACTGACAGAGTCCTGCAAACCCAACAATAATGCAATAAAGCAAATGGAAGTCCCAGCAATGTTTCACCAAGGTAAATCCTTTATTGAGGTTAAAAGCAGGACAGCAGACAGCAACGTTTTGGGCCTACATACCCTTTACTCTGCTTTGGTATTGTCAGGGTGTCAGGAATCAGACTGAAATGAGAAGTGCAAAAATAATCACACCTTTATTAATAACAAAAAATAATAAAAAGTCCACAAGTCAAATAACAAGCCAGGAGTCAAAGCCAGAGCTGGTAGTCAGACGAGCCGAGTCAGGAGCCAAAGCGAGTAGTCAGACGAGCCAGAATCAGGATCAAGGAGAACAGCAGAGTCAGGAACAAGCCAGGGATCAGGAACCAGAAGGGACATCAGACAGCCAGGTAATATACAGGATTAAGGAGAACAGGTCTCAGACAACGCAAGGGCAAAGCATACTGAACAGAGGCCCTTTAAATAAAAAGTGATGACATCACAATTCTGAAACTGCAACCTGTCTCACATGGATGATGTTCACCAGTCTGGCCATAAGAGGGCGTGCAGGAAATGAGCAGCATCACATACTCTTTACCAGATTCAGTAAGAGAGGTGAGTAAAATGGCTGCCAGCAGCACATGGCAAACAAAGCAGGGAAAAAACCCTGACAGGTATACAGGTAACATCCTCTAATTTATAGCACCTGTGCAAAGGTAAATGATTAGCCATCTTTATTACATTATTCTGCCCTCTAGTGGCCATAATGATTAACATTATGTAGGGGAGACTATACGCCCCCTCAAGGACAGGATCAGTGCACATAAATCAAGTATTAGAAACAAAGATATGACCCTTCCAGTTTCAGCACACTTTACCACCGCAGGGCATACAGTTAGTCAATTGCGCTTTCAGATCATTGTTCATATACCAAAATTAAGGAGAGGCGGAGACAGGGAGCTAATGTTAAAAAAGAGAGAAGTGGTGGATTCAAACGTTAGGGACTCTTCATCCAGCAGGTTTAAATAAAGATTATGATTTACATTTTTTTATTTTATTGTTCTTTTTTCTATATTGTTATTTAAAATATTTTAATGCTGTATAATAAGATGCAATATCTTGCTTAATATCTTGTATCATTGTTTTTAATATAAATTGTAATGTAACAGGTATATCAAAAGTTTATAATATGTTAATCATTATGGCCATTAGAGGGCAGTATAATGTAATAAAGATGGCTACTTTGCCAATTGAAGGGTTAATTTACCTATGCACAGGTGCTATAAATTAGAGGATGTTACCTCTATACCACAGCATGAGTAAGGGCTATGTAAGCCCGAAACGTCACTGTCTTCTGTCTTCCTTTCAACCTAAATAAAGGATTTACCTTGATGAAACAGTGCTGGAACTTCCATTTGTTTTATTGCATTATTGTGGGGTTTGCAGGACCCTGCCAGTCACCGTGCACTAGCAAATGAACTTTGCACTACTTCATAACAGTGTTGTACCTTCCTTGTTTTGTACATATATATATATATATATATATATATATATATATATATATATATATATATATATATATAAACACATGCACGCACACACTTGCAAACACACCAAGTCCACAATGCTTAGTTATTGCTAACAAATACACATAAATATATATACATATATAAAAACGCGCACACACAGACTCACAAACACACCAATTACACAATGCTTAGTTATTGCTAACAAAAACAAATAAATATATATATACATATATATAAACACACACTCACAAACACACCAAGTCCACAATGCTTGGTTATTGCTAACAAAAACAAATATATATATATATATATATATATATATATATATCAAGCTTCAACAAAGTCAGAGGCAAACCAGGTTTTCTTCAAAGCAATTAGTCGAATTTATTGACGTTTCGGGGAACAAAACTCCCCTTCTTCAAAACACAAATAACACACACAAACCGTGCTTAAATAGAGTGAAACACAAACAGGTACCTCCTTCTTCCTGTCAAAAAAGCGTCAAACTGACATAATTTCCGGTTTAGATTAATGTGACCCTGGAAGTTTACAACATCCACTTCCAGGTTATAATAATCTTTATACGTACAACAATTGTGAACAAAAAGGGAATCACTAGTGTCTCCAGTGGCCCCGTGTATTAAAAAACTCACCATTAATAAACCTAGTTCTACATTGTATGTTAAAGCACAATTTACAATGTACCTTGTTCCATATATTTCTTATATGAGACATAGTGTGTGCAGTGCTTCACTATACGTATTTACTTATACTTATGCTGGAAGTTGTGTCACTTCCGGGTTGTACTGGAACTCTACCATAGTGACGTCACTTCCATGACAAATATTTACTATATCACACGTGCAATGCGGTGTCAGTGTTTACATGACAAGTAAGCCTAAACCATAGCGATGTCAGACGACAATTAGAACAGCCAGTAAGAATATACCTACAAACATTACGTGGTCAACCATTTTAACATGTCAAAAACATGGACCATACAACAATACGTTAATGCTCAGAGGATCGGCAGCAGGGTTACATCTCTTAATCCACGTATATAATTCTTCTTACAAGAGGGGGTTTAGTGCATGTCTATATATATATATACATCATTCTTTGTTACAGATAGTAATCAATATGTCACATTAACACCCATCATTATAGCAATTTTATTGGCAACGGTGCATACCTTATAATACCATTTTACTGTCATGTGTTAGAGTCACCTATAAGGATGGGGAACTCAATACTGGTCTAGGGGGTACCGTGATGATAGCACAAATTATCTCTAATCAGCGTCATTGCCCATACCATAGACAATGGCTGGTGGTGTATCCCTCGTCCAAAGGCAAGAGGAACACCCCCAGTCAGTCCCCATCCACAACCATCCAGTGCCCCATCCCAAGAGTGACACATTGCAAGGATATATTATGTTAATGCACCTAAATCAGGCACAGAGTTCAGTCCCTTAGGATTTATGGTATCCAGTCTGTACATCCATTCCACCTCCCTTTTGAGAAGCAGCTTATTTCTGTCTCCACCTTGTCATAGTTTAGGTATATGATCAATGAGAATCACTTTGATTGAAGATACAGGATGTTTGGCTACCAACCAGTGGCGTGCCACCGGTTGGTCGGATTCTCATTTCTTTATTGCCTGCCTTGTAGCCATTCGATGGTTGGCCATTCTTTCTCTGATCGTCCCCTGGGTCTTCCCAACGTAGTGCAAACCACATGGGCATATCAATATATAGACGTGGGTAGCGGTTCACGTTATGGAGTGATTGATGGTGTACTTCTGATTACCATGTGGATGGATACAATTTTTTGTAGCTATCATTCCATTGCAGGTGGTGCAATTAGGGCACCGGAAGCAGCCCTTCCGTGTTACCGTCATATCATCATCTGAGTAACACTTTATGGGATCTGAAATGACCAGAAGGTCCCTGAGATTAGTATTGCGTCTGTAGCCTACTATGGGGTTAGTGTTTTTGGCAAATTTTAGCTTAGGATCTGAGAGTAGGATGTGCCAGTGTTCTTTCATGGATTGTACAACCTTGGACGTGTTGGGGGCAAAAGTAGTGGTAAAGATGATGTTGTTCTCAGTGTTTTGTGGTCTTATTTTCTTTCGCAATAGTGTCTCTTGTGTGACATCTTTAACTTGTTCCTTCACTGTGTCCAGAACAGTCGGTGAGTATCCCCTCTTCATGAATCTATTTTGCATCTTTAGCACTTGTTACTCCCCCTTCTCTCTGCTAGAATTATTCCTTATCGTACAATAAGTAGGTCCAAAAATTCAATTTGTTTATCACTGTTTGACATCTTAAACCTCATGGTTGTGTCAGTATTATTAAATTCATGAAACCACAACTGTAAACTTTCAACACTCCCTCTCCAAATAAGTAGAATGTCGTCGATGTACCCCCTGTAGAACATTACCTGAGGTACACCCTTAGACAATAAAAACTTATTTTCAAAACCTGCCATAAATAGATTGGCATATGATGGGGCCATATTCGACCCCATCGCCGTGCCCGCTACCTGAAGAAAAAAGGATCTCTTGAAATTAAAATAATTTTTAGTTAAGCAGAATTCAGCCAATTGAACCACAAATTCTATGGGTGGGCCCACATATTTATCAGAAGCCACCAGCTGTTCCCTCATAATGTCTAGGCCTGCCTGATGAGGAATTATGGTGTACAGACTATTCACATCCAACACCACTAACAAATCATTGGCTTCAATCTTTATCTCCTTCAATAATCTTAAGAGTTCACTTGAGTCCAATAAAAAAGCTCTGTTGTCCTGTACTACCAGTTGCAACAAAAAATCAACGTATTGAGCAATCGGTTGTAAGAGTGAATCTCTAGAGGACACAATTCTGCATCCCGGGGGCTTGTCTAAGGTTTTATGTATCTTCGGTATAGTGTACAGGATAGGTATCCTAGGGAAACTTGTTACCATTTGTTTACCCAGAGATTCAGTCAACAAATGGTTCACAAGTTTCCCTAGGATCCCTATCCTGTACACTATACCAAAGATACATATATATAACCTACGGGATTTACTTGTGATTAACGACCCTGTACATTTCTATGAAAAACGAACATGGCTACCTAAGGGGAAACTGGGTTGCTTCCGTTGTGGGACCTGTGTCACCTGTAACAACCTATTGACAGGCAATACGTTTAATCATCCTCACATGAACAAGAGGTACACTATTAGACATAGGCTTTCCTGTACATTGGATTTTGTAATATATATCATTATCTGTACGTGTTCCTTCTACTATGTGGGTAAAACAGTAAACTCTTTTTGTGAAAGACTTGCAAACCATAAATCTGCAATACGACAGGCACTGGACAAAGGCCAGTCTGATCAGCCTATTGCAAGACACTTTTTACAAGCAGGACACTCGATTTCCACATTGAGAGCAATATTAATTGATCCTATCCCATGCCCCAGGAGAGGAGGTGACAGGGGATTGGCTCTATTACGATGAGAGTCAAGATGAATTTTTACCCTTAACACAGTATATCCAAAGGGTTTGAATGTGAATATAGATTTTGCATGCTGTTATCGACAGTGATGTCTAGGATGGTTTGATGCCATGTTGTTTCTACCTTCCTCCTGAGATATGAAGCACATAAACTTTCAGGCCAGGTTTACACAGGTTGCCCTGACAACAATTTACTTATATTGTAACACCAGTTGATTGTGACTCAGGTCTATAAAGTATAAGAATTTTTTCACCTATGTGAGAGTGGAGTGGGTGGGTGGACCAATTAATTAAGTATGTTTAATTGTATCCCAGGTAGCTTCATTGCTCTTGGTCTACATATTGGTTTGTTGTTACTGGGTAATACTGACACCTTGATACCTGGTGTATAGATTGTGTCAGTATTCCTCGGTTTTAATCTTTTGATTAAGTTTTATATATAATAATTTAATTTATGTGTATATTTAAATATTGGGATAGTGGCGGTTCACATATGATTGCCATTGTACGTCTGATCCTCCCGTTGCGGGTATAGCTCTGCTGTTTGAGTTTACCGTTGCTATAGCAACGGGGTGCTGCTGAAATGAGGCAGTGTCCAGTTTTGATGACGTCACATGTAGATGTCAAAGCCATGATGGTGGTGCGCGGCGTGAGGACCTGATGTCTTTAGCGCAATTATTTGCAGCCACATGTAAGTTTGTTATTGTAATTAGTTAAGGTTTATAAGTTTGGGGTTTGCACTGTTTCTTTATATCTGCACGGCCTCCATTGAGAAAGGCTCCAGGAGGAGCCAAAATGTTTGGAATAGGCTTTTGTTTTTGTCATTAAAAGCTTTATTGGAATACAAATCCCTGTCTGTTGTGCCCGCTTGGGGAATCTCCATACGTAGTCAACTCGATGCATTTAGGCATCTAGACGTGGTGAAGACGACTTGCTGAAGTACAATCTGATACATCAGAATGGGGAAGAAAGGGTATTTAAGTGACTTTGAACGTGGCATGGTTGTTGGTGCCAGACGGGCTGGTATTTGTAATATATGTCTGCCTGATATCACTGTCCTTTTAAGACTGCCTATCCTGCTAGTGACGATCGAACTGTTTGGGGAGTATCTGCATTCAACTTACCTGCCAAATTAATTAATCATGCATGCACCTGATTCCCTTAGCCTCTTTTTAAATAATTTTAGGCCTAATGTGCATTACATTAGCTTTGAAGTTTTGTTCCAGAACAACAGAGGTCTGTGACTGTTCCAGCTTGGATTTTACCAGCATATTCAAACTACAGCTTTTCCTTTTAACTAAACTTAAAATAATCTAATCTCAAGTATCCATATAATTCCATTTTGTTTCCTGGACACTGCTACTTAGCAGACTCTGATTCTAAATTACAAGTATGCATTTGGTTATAATCACTCTCTAATTGCTACAACAGCATCATACTCAGAACTTTATAACTATTCACTGCTACAAGTTGTCATAGCTGAAATATCCTCCTGCAAATATATAATATATTCAGAACTCTGCATCTCTGTGTTCAGTTAAACAGCTTTCATGTGATTCTCCAATATATGCACAAACAGTATTTAATGCCTTAAACTTGCAATTTGTCTATCACCTGTGCTGCCCTTCTTATTACTCTGGCATACAGCTCTTAATAATATTATGTACTGTGAACCTGTAGCAACTCTTTGCATCTATGAGTTGCAATCTTCTACCAGTTTACTCTGAAGCCTGAACATCTTACATTGCTATATTATTCACTCATGAATCCTGCAGCTACTCCTATTAACTATAAGTCACAGTATCAATTTATGTTTCCATTAAAGCCAGACTATATTGTATACATATGTTTTACTGTCCATAAATTCTACAATAACTTTTTGCATCTATGAATCACAGAATATCATCTATCCATGTCCAGGATACTCTTTCCCGGGTCAGGGGTCGGTGTCTCCAATTTCCTACCACTGCCCCGAGGGTCTGTGTCCTGAGCACAAAACTGCTGATCTACTGGGATTTTCACGCACAACCATCTCTAGGGTTTACAGAGAATGGTCAGAAAAAGAGAAAATTACCAGTGAGCAGCAATTGTGTGGACGAAAATGCCTTGTTGATGTCAGAGGTCAGAGAAGAATGGGCAGATCGGTTCGAGATGATAGAGAGGCAACAGTAACTCAAATAACCACTCGTTACATCCAAGGTATGCAGAATACCATCTCTGAATGCACAACAGGTCAAACCTTGAAGCAGATGGGCTACAGCAGCAGAAGAACACACTGGGTGCCACTCCTGTCAGCTAAGAACATGAAAACTGAGGCTACAATTCACACAGGCTCACCAAATTTGGACAATAGAAGATTGGAAAAACGTTGCCTGGTCTGATGAGTCTCAATTTCAGCTGCGACATTCAGATGGTAGGATCAGAATTTGAAACATGAAAGCATGGATCTGTCCTGTCTTGTATCAATGGTTCAGGCTAGTGGTGGTGGTGTAATAGTGCGGGTGATATTTTCTTGGCATACTTTGGGCCCCTTAGTACCACTTAAAGGGACACTGTACCCAAAATGTTTCTTTCATGATTCAGATTGAGCATGAAATTTTAAGCAACTTTCTAATTTACTCCTATTATCAAATTTTCTTCATTCTCTTGGTATCTTTATTTGAACGAAGAAAAAATGATAATAGGAGTAAATTAGAAAGTTGCTTAAAATTGCATGCTCTTTCTGAATTACAAAAGAAAAAATTTGGGTACAGTGTCCCTTTAAGCATCATTTAAACACCACAGCCTACCTGAGGATTGTTGCTGATCAATCATGTTCATTCCTTAGTGACAACAGTGTACTCATCTTCTGGTGGCTAAAGCAGGATAATGCACCATGTCACAAAGCTCAAATTATCTCAAACTGGTTTCATGAACATGACAATGACCTCACTGTACTCCAATGGCCTCCACAGTTACCAGATCTCAATCCAATAGAGCACCTTTGGGATGTGGTGGAACGGGGGATTTGCATCATGGATGTGCAGCCAACAAATCTGCAGCAACTGTGTGATGCTATCATGTCAATATGGACCAAAATGTCTGAGGATTGTTTCCAACACTTTGTTGAATCTATGCCATGAAGAATTAAGGCAGTTCTGAAGGCAAAGGGGGTCCAACCCGGTACTAGCAAGGTGTACTTAATAAAATGGCAGATGAGTGATATATATATATATATATATATATATATATATATATGCAGGTGGCCCTCAGTTTACGCCGGGGTTAGGTTCCAGAAGAAATGGATGTAAATCGAAAACCGTTGTAAATTGAAACCCAGTTTATAATGTAAGTCAATGGGAAGTGAGGGAGTTAGGTTCCAGGCCCCTCTCAAAATTGTCATAATAACACCTAATACATTATTTTTAAAGCTTTGAAATGAATAATTTAAATGCTAAACAGCATTATAAACCTAAGAAAATAATCACACAACACAGAATATATAATTAAACTAAGTTAAATGAACAAAAACATTTGCTAAACAGCATTATAAACCTAATAAAATAATCACACAACACAGACTTCACTTGCATTTTTCTGCAAACAGTTCTTTCTATGCATTCCAATCTGGACTGATTTATAGACAGGATGATCTTTTTTCCTTTGAAATCTGCTCGATAGCTCAGGTCTGGTTAAACTGATTAATTTCAGCTTGGTTGGCTTTGCTGCAACACAAGCGGACAGCTCCACCTACAGGCTATTTTAATAAATGCACTGCTTCTCAATGCTTTTCAATAGCAGTCACATGACTGGGAAAAAAGGTTGTTATTCTGAAACGGCGTAAATTGAACCGTTTTAAATATGAGGGCCACCTGGTATATATATTCAGAGAGTTTGTGAGGATCCGAATGAGGAAGCAAGGAACTGCTCATGCCCTTCTGATATTTTCGGAGCCGGATTGATTCCCACTCTAAGATCTGTGCAAATCTAAATCTTAGAGTGGGATTTTTTACAAGAATCAATCCGACTACAAAAATATCCAAAGGGCGCAAGTGGTTTTTTACTTCCGCATTCAGATCCTCACAAACTATTCAAATGCACATCCCAACCAAAATACTGTGCATTTAATTTAAAATAGGAGATTAACCATCTCTTATTGCTTTAAAGGGATAGGAAAGTAAAAATTAAACTTGCCTGATTTATATAGAGCATGTCATTTTAAGACACTTTTAAATTCACTTATATTTTCAAATGTGCTTCGTTCTCTTAGTATCCATTGTTGAAAAAGAATTCTCACATATCATACACCAGTGTTTGCTGCTGCTAATTGGTGCCTGTACACATTTGTCTCTTGTGATTGGCTAACTAGATGTGTTCATCTAGCTGCCAGTACTGCAATGCTGTTCCTTCAGCAATGGATAACAAGAGAATGAAGCAAATTTGATAAAATAAGTAAATTGGAAAGTTGTTTAAAATTGTATGTTCTATCTGAATCATAAAAGAATTTTTTTGGGTCTACTATTCCTTTCAAGCACCTCTATAAAAATTTAGACCCTCTTGATTGTGTCCTATAATGTTATAAAAGTCAGGGATCCTCATTTTATTCTTCTCAAAAGGGAAGAATAATTCAGCCCACAAGGCAGATTTCAGTTTTATAACTGGACTACACCAAGATACCTTATAAGATGATGACTGGCTTAAAACAGTATGGCCATACTTTTAGGATAAGATCTCAAATATATTAGTAAACCATGGGTGATTTTATACAGGTAAAATTTTGCAATACAATCAACACACACATAGATATACATATAAATACATATATACATCTGTGATGTATACATACTTTTTGTGTGTGTTTTTATTTTTACACAAGTATATCTGTTATTATAATATTTGAAGAATAACCAGGTTCTCTTCTTCAGATAGTTAAAGGGACAGTCTAAACCAGAATTTTTATTGTTTTAAAAGATAGATAATCCCTTTATTACCCATTCCCCAGTTTTGCATAACCAACACAGTTATAATAATATACTTTTAACCTCTGTGATTATCTTGTATCTAAGCCTCTGCAAACTGCCCCTTTATTTCAGTTCTTTTGACAGACTTGCAGTTTAGCCAATCAGTGCCTGCTCCCAGATAACTTCACGTGCACAAGCACAGTGTTATCTATATGAAATACGTGAACTAACACCCTCTAGTGGTGAAAAACTGTTAAAATGCATTCTGAAAAGAGGTGGCCTTCAAGTTCTAAGAAATTAGCATATGAACCTCCTATTTTAAGCTTTCAACTAAGAATACCAAAAGAACAGAATTGCAAAAATGGTGATAAAAGTAAATTGGAAAATTGTTTAAAATTACATGCTCTATCTGAATCATGAAAGTTTATTTTGTCCTAGACTGTCCCTTTAAATACATGAACAATTTACATCTATAAATTATCTACCTACAAAATGGCAGAAATAAGAATCCAGTTACTAGGTCACCACATTTTGTGACCAAAACTCTATATGGAACGCCTGTGCACTTTAAAACAAAAGAAGCAGGGGAAATATGGGAATAAACATAGACCAGCCCTAATGCACACATAAAGTGACCAAATACTGGCTATGATTTGCATTACAATAAGTACTTGTATATGTTGGCAAACATAAGATAATGACATAGAAATCACCAGTCTGATTTACGTTCTGACAAGCTCTTAATAAATCTGCAGGGAGTTGATTGGAGTGAAATAGCTGTAAACTGCTCCCTGCTGATCTGTGAGGCGCTTGTCAGAAATAAGACAGAAAAATGCTTTCCATGCAACTTCTGTTTGACCAGATAGAAGCCTAGATTACAAGTGGAGCGCTATTGTGCAGGGTGCACTACCAATATCGCTGGACTTCACTAGGAATAGCGAGCTAATTGATATTACAAGTCCATGGGAATGAAGAATTACCAGATAATCTTTAACACAGCCAACATCCCCCTTTTGCGCACACTATACTTTCAATAGATATCGCGGCTGCGCTAAACATTGCTTATATTACAAGTTGAAAGTTATTTGTTCCACTCAAGCAAAACACATTAACAGCACTACAGAAGTTCTGATAATCGCTGTAATGGTATAATGCTTACAATCCAGATGGGTTGGTAATAAGCACGACTTCAGACATAAAGTAAAGTGTTAGAGCTAGAATAAAATTATCCCAAAACACATGTAAAATATATTAAAATTACACACACACACACACACATCTATCTATCTATCTATCTATCTATCTATCTATCTATCTATCTTTCTGTCTGTCTATATACTGCAAATGACAACAATAAAAGTTTAGTGGGAGATACTCTTCAGATGTGCAGACTACAATGCAGGCAAATATGCATGATTTATCGTGTTGTGTCCGGGACTTACCCCATATGAGCTCCAGTCGCCCCCTTATTAACGAACCTTCTGTGTCAGAGTTCTTGGCTGCCGGAGGACCTACACGGTCACGGTCTAGGGTATATCGATGGGCTGATAGCTCCAAAAGACATCCGGCAGTCTCGTGCGGCTTTAGCAGCGTTCCTATCTTGCCAAGCGCGTCCTCTGACGTCGGTCGTGACGTAACGGGAATCTTCGGTCAGGGGGCGGTGCTCACTCTTCACCCGGGTTTGACATCACAACACAATAGTTCCTGGTTACAACACACAGGTATGTTCAAATGTGGGCACAGAAAGTGCAAACCCTGTGATTTTGTCTGGGTCACAAAAGAATTTAACTCTACAATAACAGGTCAGACATATCCCATCAAATCCTGTCTTAATTGCCAAAGCACTGATGTCATATATGTCATCGTATGCACGATGTGCAGGGTCCAATATGTAGGGTTAACCTCTAGGGACATAAATTCCCGTATCAGAGAACACTTCTCAACTATCACTAAAGGTACATCCAGTACACCTCTAGTTCAACACTTTGCTAGCAAACACAGTTGTAGCTTGAATTCTCTCAGATGGGTGGCAATTGAACAAGCCAAGGTGCCTAAGAGAGGAGGCAACCTTGAAACTATACTTGCAAAAAGAGAAGTGTATTGGATTTACACTTTGAGAACAAGGTTACCTCTAGGATTAAACTCGAGATACGATCTAATTAACTTTTGGGAATAGTGGAGTCCTTACTGATATTACACTTGACATATATCACTTCATTTAGCTGTACATTACATGTGATATGTTTTATTTTATCTATTTGGATAATATGTTGAATATAAGTACAATATACACAGTGTATTTATTTACATATCTTATACTTTACCATCGTTTAACATACTCTATTCTTATATTCAACTTAGTGCCTTTTGTATTTGGTATCTCGAACTTCTATTTCTGTGTTTACTTTGTGTTTGTTTTTGCTTTTGTCTTTGTTCTTATTTCATTTCATTTTTATTCATTTTCATTCATTTATTTATATTTATTTTTCCCTATTTTCTATTTCTATTTCCCTCATACTATATTTAATATATAGATGTACACATTTCTACTTTTCTGTGGGTCTATACAGACTATAGCAGAGATATGTTACACACATGAGCATAAATACTAGAATATTTTTTCAGCAATGGTACTGGGTAGATTAAAGTTTCGCTCTCCCTGTAAGTGCTCACATGTCTGTAACATTTCTGTGGTACAATAACAGTTCCCCAACAGGGAACTTCAATAAAGTTACAAATATATATAAAAAATATGAAATTAAATTGAGTTCATTTGATGGAATATTATTTACATTATTTTGTTACATATAGTGTATAGGTATGAAATTTAGTAGTGGTCTTTAGAATATTTTAGAACTAGTATTGTTTTATTTACAGAATATTCATTACACAATTTGCTATATATATTTGCGTATTAGACCACTCTACTTTGAGTACTACAATTTTTCACTAAACAATTCCCTAATGTGTACCAAAAAGCAAGTGTACTACTGTTGTTAAGTCCAGGGAACAAAGAGTTAATGATTCTTCAAATTTGTGGAGTGTGGGCGTGCTTTGTATATACCTTTTGTCCAATTGTATTGTATCACTGATTTTTTAAGAATGCATTCACCTGCATGACACCTATGGCTATGATTACGGCTGCGTGCCGAAACATGTAAGCTTTGGTGTCACGCTCACACACACCTATCTTGTATGCTGTCTTCCTGCCTATTTGGCGTTTTAACTGAGCCCAATAAAAGTTGGATTTTATTTTGAACTAAAGCTGGATCCTGCCTTTCTTTGTGACTTTTTCGCTTTTGCACCAGCACTTGGATCTGCTTAGCCACTGTGTATTAGTAACCTGTTGTCAAACCCGGGTGAAGAGTGAGCACCGCCCCCTGACCGGAGATTCCCGTTACGTCACGACCGACGTCAGAGGACGCGCTTGGCAAGACAGGAACGCTGCTAAAGCCGCACGAGACTGCCGGATGTCTTTTGGAGCTATCAGCCCATCGATATACCCTAGACCGTGACCGTGTAGGTCCTCCGGCAGCCAAGAACTCTGACACAGAAGGTTCGTTAATAAGGGGGCGACTGGAGCTCATATGGGGTAAGTCCCGGACACAACACGATAAATCATGCATATTTGCCTGCATTGTAGTCTGCACATCTGAAGAGTATCTCCCACTAAACTTTTATTGTTGTCATTTGGGGTATTACTGGTGATACCCAGGGAGACTCCTCATTGCTGTTACAAACACAGTGGCTATATTATTACCATTGAAAACATATTGCTATTCTACTTGGGCTGTGAATATTTAAATCAGCACAGATTTGAAATGGAAGAAACGGCACCACAATATTTTTCCCTGAGACCTGCTACTGCACGTAGTAACAGTTCCACAGAATGTGAAAAAATATTTTCTGAGGATAAGGGGACACTCTCACTTAGCACTCTATTTGAAACCATAGAGACTCTCTTGTTCAAAGAAATAAAAGCACAGTGGGACATTTGGACATTCCAATCATATCTTAAGGCACAAATGATTCCCAGAGGACTGAGAATTTTTAAATTCCCTACCTTTGATGTTGACACCACGGACACAGAATTTGTTGATAAATGGAATGCAGTGTTAACATAATGTTCATGTCAACTAATGTTATTATTGATACAATATAGGACACAACATTTGAATGATGTTAAACATGAAATAGATGCACTTCAGATGGAGCTTAATAATAGATGTACTGACCCTGACTTTGCTAAATTTGATAAGATTTTACAAGAGTCTTTGGCCCGTGGTAAGCAAATTATAATGGAGAACAAACATACCAAGTTTGTACGTGACAAAACAGACTATCAGAAAAATTCAGTCTATATTTGGAACAAAAAACAACGCTCCAACTATAGACGAAGCTTACCACAGAACCAAAACCGTAGGGGTAACCGTAGACATCGAAGGGGTCACCGCAAACAAGTTAGTTTTTCTGATAGTGATACAGACAGATCCTCAGATGAATATAATTCAGGTGGAGATAATGAAATAGACATAGTAACTCAGACAAATACCATCTCTAACACACAACAGGGCATCCTTAAGGCTCCTATAGGGCCCAATTGCTCTAACGTCTCTAATGCATCTAACACCCCAAACACTGTATTCACCAGTTCAACACCACAAATAGTGAGACCTAAAGATAAAAACTCTAACGCCAAATATACCCCTACTAATAGATCAAATGTACAAATGAGTGCACATGCTGGGAATGTAGGGACCCAAGACATGACATTACTAAATCAGGTTTTTCCCATGGACCCACCATTACAGGGCATAGGGGGGACGACACACAACAACCAAGAGAGGTACCCAGTACGGGGCAACCGCACGCAGACCAAATACAAATAAATAGTGTGGTTAACTTATCTTCAGTTACACTGACTAATGATCAAATAGAGGTTCTATCCCTAGGCCTAGGTTTTGCACCTACTACAAATTTTAACATCTTTCAGACATTAATAGATATTAATAAGTTTGTGAGGAACATCACATTAAAGAAACACTTTGCAGATACCCCACATGAAAACGTTAACCTTGAACCAGATAAAGATCACATTGCATCCAACATAGGTATAAACACCTTTTCAAAAATCTGTGATCTCATATCACTCCAAAAACTGGCCACAGAGGACAACAGTGTCCCTGGAACACTCAATAGGGCGTTATCATTTAAAAATAAATCTACCTTTTACCCGATACAAAATAGAGGGCCAATAATAGAGACATTTCATTCACGAGTAGAAGCAGATTTACAGAAATTAAAAGAAACCACAGATAGAACTACTAACAACCTAACAAAAAGACAATCTGAAGCACTAAGGTCATTACAACAACAACCAGATCTGGTAATTCGTCCATCAGATAAGGGGGGCACCATTGTAGTCCTAGATAGGAAAGACTATATATCAGAGGCACTCAGACAGCTTAGTAATCCTTCAGATTACTCGCTCCTACTAAGGAATCCAACCAATGAGTATAAGAAATTATTGTTTGATATTTTGGATGATGGTGTTGAACACGGCTTTATAGATGAAAACACAGCTGACTATCTTTATGTCAAATATCCCAAGATCCCAGTATTTCATATGTTCCCTAAGGTTCACAAATCTCTTACTAACGTAAAGGGTCGACCAATAGTTAGTGGTATAGATTCTATATTTGAAAGATTGTCCCAGTGGCTTGATGCCATCTTACAGCCATTGGTCAACCAACTACCTACATATACTAGAGATTCAAAACATGTACTCAACCTTCTAACTGACATCAGTTGGCAAAGTAACTATCACTGGCTTTCAGTAGATGTGGTCTCTCTATATTCAAGAATACCACACCACAAGGGCATAGAGGCAGTCAGATATTTTCTCACTACACATACTGAATATACATCTGAATTTCAAAAATATGTTCTAAGAATTTTAGAGTTTCTATTGACACATAATTTCTTCACCTTTGAAGGGCAATACTACGTGCAAAAATGCGGTACGGCCATGGGGGCGAAATACGCCCCCTCCTATGCAAATCTATTTCTTGGCAAATGGGAGCTAGACAACATTTTTGACCATAGTAACCCATATAGATCATATATTTGTTTTTTTTAAACGCTATATTGATGATCTCCTTTTTATTTGGTCAGGTTCGCCCGCAGACATTATAAGTTTCATTGAAATGATCAATAATAACAATTTGAACTTAAGTTTCACCTACACTACAGATTCTATATGTATCAACTACTTAGACTTAAGCCTCATTGGGGAAAGCAGTGGTAAAATCACCTCTAAAGTATATCGTAAGCCCATTTCAGGCAATACACTCTTGCATGCCTCTAGCTGCCACCCTAAGAACACGTCCTATGCTGTCGCTAAAGGCCAGTTCACTAGGCTTAAGAGGAATTGTAGCAATACTGCAGACTATGTACATGAAGCTGAGTGTCTAGAAAAGAGACTCAAAGATAGAAAATATGCCCGTAGACATATCAAACAAGCTAGACTAGCTGTTGATAAGCTGGATAGGGATCAACTTCTGGTAGACAAACCCAAAACAACACACAATGACTTTAAAGGTGTACACTTTGTGACAACTTTCAGCACACAGTATCCCCAGATCTGTAATATAGTTAGGAAACATTTTCCTCTACTGGCAGCTGACGATAAGCTGGTAGAAACCGTAAAACAAGGGGTTAGGTGCTCTTATAAAAAAAGTCCTACATTGGCATCCATTCTGTCCCCAACAGAACTAAAACAGACATCACAACACAATAGTTCCTGGTTACAACACACAGGTATGTTCAAATGTGGGCACAGAAAGTGCAAACCCTGTGATTTTGTCTGGGTCACAAAAGAATTTAACTCTACAATAACAGGTCAGACATATCCCATCAAATCCTGTCTTAATTGCAAAAGCACTGATGTCATATATGTCATCGTATGCACGATGTGCAGGGTCCAATATGTAGGGTTAACCTCTAGGGACATAAATTCCCGTATCAGAGAACACTTCTCAACTATCACTAAAGGTACATCCAGTACACCTCTAGTTCAACACTTTGCTAGCAAACACAGTTGTAGCTTGAATTCTCTCAGATGGGTGGCAATTGAACAAGCCAAGGTGCCTAAGAGAGGAGGCAACCTTGAAACTATACTTGCAAAAAGAGAAGTGTATTGGATTTACACTTTGAGAACAAGGTTACCTCTAGGATTAAACTCGAGATACGATCTAATTAACTTTTGGGAATAGTGGAGTCCTTACTGATATTACACTTGACATATATCACTTCATTTAGCTGTACATTACATGTGATATGTTTTATTTTATCTATTTGGATAATATGTTGAATATAAGTACAATATACACAGTGTATTTATTTACATATCTTATACTTTACCATCGTTTAACATACTCTATTCTTATATTCAACTTAGTGCCTTTTGTATTTGGTATCTCGAACTTCTATTTCTGTGTTTACTTTGTGTTTGTTTTTGCTTTTGTCTTTGTTCTTATTTCATTTCATTTTTATTCATTTTCATTTATTTATTTATATTTATTTTTCCCTATTTTCTATTTCTATTTCCCTCATACTATATTTAATATATAGATGTACACATTTCTACTTTTCTGTGGGTCTATACAGACTATAGCAGAGATATGTTACACACATGAGCATAAATACTAGAATATTTTTTCAGCAATGGTACTGGGTAGATTAAAGTTTCGCTCTCCCTGTAAGTGCTCACATGTCTGTAACATTTCTGTGGTACAATAACAGTTCCCCAACAGGGAACTTCAATAAAGTTACAAATATATATAAAAAATATGAAATTAAATTGAATTCATTTGATGGAATATTATTTACATTATTTTGTTACATATAGTGTATAGGTATGAAATTTAGTAGTGGTCTTTAGAATATTTTAGAACTAGTATTGTTTTATTTACAGAATATTCATTACACAATTTGCTATATATATTTGCGTATTAGACCACTCTACTTTGAGTACTACAATTTTTCACTAAACAATTCCCTAATGTGTACCAAAAAGCAAGTGTACTACTGTTGTTAAGTCCAGGGAACAAAGAGTTAATGATTCTTCAAATTTGTGGAGTGTGGGCGTGCTTTGTATATACCTTTTGTCCAATTGTATTGTATCACTGATTTTTTAAGAATGCATTCACCTGCATGACACCTATGGCTATGATTACGGCTGCGTGCCGAAACATGTAAGCTTTGGTGTCACGCTCACACACACCTATCTTGTATGCTGTCTTCCTGCCTATTTGGCGTTTTAACTGAGCCCAATAAAAGTTGGATTTTATTTTGAACTAAAGCTGGATCCTGCCTTTCTTTGTGACTTTGTCTATATACTGTACATATTAAAGGGACATAATACTCATATGCTAAAACATTTGAAAGTGATGCAGTATAACTGTAAAAAGCTGACAGGAAAATATCACCTAAACATCTCTATGTAAAAAAGGAAGATATTTTACCTCACAGCTTCCTCAGCTCACCAGAGTAAGTTCTGTGTAAAAAGATATATTTCAATTACAAAATAAAGCATAGAACAAATAAACAATTGGACTTAAAAAAAGAAATCATAGAATCGTTTTAACAAAATGTACTCTAAATTTTGACTCATCAAAGTAGCCACCTTTTGCAGATATAACAACCGAACACACTTGTGGCATTCTTTCTACAACAGAAATCAAATATTAATGGAAAGTTCTTCCCAACACTGTTGCAGAAGTTCCCACAAATGTGTTGTACTTGTAGGTTGCTTTGCTTTCACCCTTCTGTTGAGTTCATCCCAAACTAGCTCAATGGAGGTTTAAGTCTGGAGACTGTGCTGGCCATTCCATAATTTTGAAGCCGTCTTGTTTTTTTATTTTAAGATAGTTCTGACACAGCCTGGAGGTATGTTTTGGATCATTATCGTGCTGTAGGATGAACCCCTGACCAACTAGGTGTAAACCGGAGGGTATTGCATGGTGCTGCAAAATGCTGTGGTAGTAGTTTTGGTTCAGGGTGCCACTTGCTCTGTGCAAGTCTCCAACTCTGGATCCAGCAAAAGAGCCCCAGACCATCACGCTTACTCTTCCATGTTTGACAGTTGGTGACAGACACAGAGGAACCATTATTTTGCCTCCTTGACAAGGTACAAAAACCCTGCTTGATGAACCGAATATCTCAAATTTTGATTAATCGGTCCATAAGACCTCCTTCCAGTCTTCAGTAGTCCACTGGCGGTGCTTCATGGCCCAGGCAAGCCTCTTTTTCTTATTTTGCCATCTTAGCAATGGCTTTCTTACTGTTACGCGACCTGTCAAACCTGCAGCTCTAGGTCTTCTCTTCACAGATGAAACTAAGACTTATTTTTATCAGTATTAAGCTGTGCTTGAAGCTGTTGTCCTGTGAGCCACCAGTCACGCAAGCTGTTGACTCTCAGAAACTTGTCTTCTGATTCTGTTGTGGCTTTGGGTCTGCCAGACCTCCTCCTGTCAGAGTTTCCTCCAGTTTCCAAGTGCCTTTTGATGGTGTAGGAAACTGTACTCACTGACACCTTGTCTTTCTTTGCAATTTCTCTAAAGGAAAGACCTACACTTTTAAGGGTTATAATGGTCTGTCTGCCTTCCTTTGATAATTGCAGTTTACTGCTTACCTTTGTACCATTTCAGTTTATGCCCTAGACTTGAACTGCTTAATTTTAAAAAAAAATGGAAAAATGGGGGTGTTCTAAAACGTTTGACCGGTTGTGTATATATACTATATACTAGACAGCGCTAGTTCATGTGTTCCATATCGATAACATTATGCTCACTCCCGTATAGTTATTTATTAGTCAACAATGATTATCTAAAATGCAAGTCTGTCAAAAGAACTGAGATAAGAGGCAGTATGAAGAGGCTTAGATACAAGGTAATCGCAGAGGTAAAAAGTATATTAAATAACTGTGTCGGTTATGCAAAACTGGTGAATGGGTAATAAACAAATTATTTATATTTTTAAACATTAAAAATTCTGGAGTAGACTGTCCCTTTAAAGAGATATGAAACCCAAAGTTTTTCTTTCATGATTCAGATAGAGTGTATGATATTAAACAACTTTCTAATTTACTTCTGTTATCAATTTTTTTTTGTTCTTCGTATCTTTTGTTGAAAAGCAGGGACGTATGCTTAGGAGCCGGCATATTTCTGGAGCACTATATGGCAGCAGTTTTGCAAGAATGTTATCCATTTGCAAGAGCACTAGGTGGCAGCACTATTTCCTACCATGTAGGGCTCCAGATGCATACCTAGGTATCTCTTCAACACAGAATATCTTAAAGAACGAAGCAAATGTAAAAATATAAAGGACATTTTTGAAGAACAAAGGTATTTGAAATATTCTTAATCCACCTTCGGCTTTAGCGCGCGTCCTAGCGTACCTTCTGGTTAGTGGAAGAACCAAAGCCAGAAGAGGTTTTTGTAGCGCTCCCCATTAAAGTCTATGGGAAAAGGGATTTAGTGCAGCTGCATGTCCGACATCCAGATGTTAGCGTGCCTGAGTCTTTTCCTCGCATGCTAACATTTTACTTTAACCCCTTAGTGACCAGAGCACTTTTCCATTTGTTGACCGTTTGGGACCAAGGCTATTTTTACATTTCTGCGGTGTTTGTGTTTAGCTGTAATCTTCCTCTTACTCATTTACTGTACCCACACATATTATGTACAGTTTCTCTCGCCATTAAACGGACTTTCTAAAGATACCATTATTTTCATCATATCTTATAATTTACTATTAAAAAAATTATAAAATATGAGGAAAAAATGAAAAAAAAAAAAAACAATTTTTCAAACTTTGACCCCCAAAATCTGTGGCACATCTACAACCACCAAAAAACACCCATGCTAAATAGTTTCTAAATTATGTTCTGAGTTTAGAAATACCCAATGTTTACATGTTCTTTGCTTTTTTTGCAAGTTATAGGGCCATAAATAAAAGTAGCACTTTGCTATTTCCAAACCACTTTTTTTCAAAATTAGCACTAGTTACATTGGGACACTGATATCTGTCAGGAATCCCTGAATATCCTTTAACATGTATATAGAAGACATCCCAAAGTATTGATCTAGGCCCATTTTGGTATATTTCATGCCACCATTTCACCGCCAAATGCGATCAAATAAAAAAAACTGTTCACTTTTTCACAAACTTTAGGTTTTTCACTGAAATTATTTACAAACAGCTTGTGCAATTATTGCACAAATGGTTTTAAATGCTTCTCTGTGATCCCCTTTGTTCAGAAATAGCAGACATATATGGCTTTTACGTTGCTTTTTGGTAATTAGAAGGCCGCTAAATGCCACTGCGCACCACACGTGTATTATGCGCAGCAGTGAAGGGGTTAATTAGGGAGCTTGTAGGGTTAATTTTAGCTTTAGTGTAGTGTAGTAAACAACCCCAAGTATTGATCTAGGCCCATTTTGGTATATTTCATGCCACCATTTCACAGCCAAATGCGATCAAATTAAAAAAAACTTTAAATATTTCACAATTTTAGGTTTCTCACTGAAATTATTTACAAACAGCTTGTGCAATTATGGCACAAATTGTTGTAAATGCTTCTCTGGGATCCCCTTTGTTCAGAAATAGCAGACATATATGGCTTTGGCGTTGCTTTTTGGTAATTAGAAGGTCGCTAAATGCCGCTGCGCATCACACGTATATTATGTCTAGCAGTGAAGGAGTTAATTAGGTAGATTGTAGGGAGCTTGCAGGGTTAATTTTAGCTTTAGTGTAGAGATCAGCCTCCCACCTGACACATCCCACCCCCTGATCCCTCCCAAACAGCTCCCTTCCCTCCCCCACCCCACAATTGTCCCCGCCATCTTAAGTACTGGCAGAAAGTCTGCCAGTACTAAAATAAAAGTTTTTTGGGGTGGTTTAGTTTTTTTTTAAAAAAATAATAATAATTCTTCTGCTGTGTAGGACCCCCCTTAGCCCCCAACCTCCCTGATCCCCCCCAAACAGCTCTTTAACCCCCCCTCTGCCTTTATTGTGCGCCATATTGGGTACTGGCAGCTGTCTGCCAGTACCCAGTTTGAAAAATAATAATGTATTTTAATTTTTTAATTTTATTAAATATTTTCTTTATTTCTGTAGTGTAGCTGCCCCCCCCTCATCATCCAACCCCCCACCCTCTCCCAGATGCCTTCATTTTAAAATCCTACCCTCCCCAGTCCTCTCTCCCACCCTCCAGATCTACAGCATATTGATGCTGTTTTCATAGTTCTCATGTGCACGTGCGCGCCCGTGCACGCACCCGCACTAGATCCCTCCCCCCTCCTCCACCAATGACTGCCCACCCGCCTCCCTGGATGAGCTCCCACCCACCAACGATAACTGCCATCGATAGCCGATGCAGAGAGGGCCACAGAGTGGCTCTCTCTGCATCGGATGGCTAAAAAGAGTTATTGCAGGATGCCTCAATATTGAGGCATCACTGCAATAACATGAAAGCAGCTGGAAGCGATCAGGATCGCTTCCACTGCTTTCAAAGACCACGACGTATGGGGTATGTCCTTGGTCGTTAACTGCATTTTTTTGCAGGACGTACCCCATACGTCGTTGGTCGTTAAGGGGTTAAACTTGTAATACAAGCAATAATTGCCTTAGAGGTGGAAATGTCATCTAATTATTAAAAGAAGAGCTTTGCTGTGGGTGGCTGTAGACACTTAGGGGTATGCTGTTGGCATTCATCAATGTCTGTTGCTGAGCGGATCATGTCGGACAGACCAATGACAAATCGGCCCCTTAGTTTAGCAGTGAAGCTGTGGCAAAATAAAGGAACTTTTTCCACACTTAAAAAAAAACTTGGGACAGAAGGTAGCTTTTATTTATAGCGCTGGTAAATCAAAGTGTTTTGAAACGATAGGATTTACCATCACTGTAAGTTTTGGTGGGCCGAATCTATTAAATCTCTGTAAGATGTTACAGCTACTGTATATTGCATTATCCAGGTGTTACCATGTGAGACATATATTATTTTGTTATAATACCCAATGTCAAGATATTTACTGCTCTACTTTGTGTTTCCTTTCTTTTTTTTTACAATGTGCTGAACTGTGATGTAATATTATAATTTTCAATAAAGTATTGAAAAAGGAAAAAAAAACTTTAGCCCAATACAGTTAGGTTCATATTTATTTGGACAATTTTCATAGTTTTGACTCTGGATTTTAAATGAGGCAGTTAAGCTGTGATTAAAGTGCAAACTTTCAGCTTTAATGGAACATGAAACACAACATTTTTCATTTATAATTCAAAATAAACATATAATTTGAAACAACTTTCCCATTTTCTTCTATTCTCAAAGAGGGTTAATTCTCTTTGCATCCTTAGTTGAAGAAGCCGCAATGCACTACTGGGAGCTAGCTGAACACATAAAGAGAGCCAATGACAAGAAGCATATATGTGCATCCACCAATCAGCAGCTATCTCTCAGTAGTGCATTGCTGCTGCTGAACCTTCCTAGGAATGCTTTTCAACACATACCAAGAGAACAAAACAAATTTAATCATATAAGTTTATTGGAAAGTAATTGGAGAAACTAAGATCATAAATAAAATTATTTCTTAACACTTGGTTGAAATTCCATTGTAGAGAATGACTGAAGTCTGTAACCCATGGTCATGGTTTCCTCCCAGTGATGCTTTGCCAGGCCTTTTTTTGCATCAGTATTAATAAAGGGACACTAAATTCAAAATTAAACTTTCATGATTCGTATAGAACATACATTTATAAGAGATCTCCCAATTTAGTTACATAATCACATTGTGCACTGTCTTTTTTGTATTTACACATTCTGAGTTACAAGCTAATACTGAGCATTTGCAAAATGTATCAGTGTATATGTATATGAGACTATCACCTAGATTTAGAGTTCTGCGGCCAAAGGGGTGCGTTAGCTACGCGTGTTCCCCCCCCCCCGCACCTTTTAAATACCGCTGGTATTTAGAGTTCACAGAAGGGCTGCGTTAGGCTCCAAAAAGGGAGCGTACAGGCATATTTACCGCCACTGCAACTCTCAATACCAGCGGTGCTTACGGACGCGGCCAGCTTCAAAAACGTGCTCGTGCACGATTCCCCCATAGGAAACAATGGGGCCGTTTGAGCTGAAAAAAACCTAACACCTGCAAAAAAGCAGCGTTCAGCTCCTAACGCAGCCCCATTGTTTCCTATGGGGAAACACTTCCTAAGTCTGCACCTAACACCCTAACATGTGCCGGTTCATAAAGCTCTTAACTACTGTGCTCTACACTAACACCCCTAACCTTACACTTATTAACCCCTAATCTGCCGCCCCCGCTATCGCTGACCCCTGCATTATACTATTAACCCCTAATCTGCCGCTCCGTACACCACAGCAACCTACGTTATCCCTATGTACCCCTAATCTGCTGCCCCTAACAACGCCGACCCCTATATTATATTTATTAACCCCTAATCTGCCGCCCCCAACGTCGCCGCCACCTACCTACAATTAATAACCCCTAATCTGCCGACCGGACCTCACCGTTACTATAATAAAGTTATTAACCCCTAATCCGCCTCACTCCCGCCTCAAAAACCCTATAATAAATAGTATTAACCCCTAATCTGCCCTCCCTAACATCACGACACCTAACTTCAAGTATTAACCCCTAATCTGCCGATCGGACCTCGCCGCTACTCTAATAAATGTATTAACCCCTAAATCTAAGTCTAACCCTAACACTAACACCCCCCTAAGTTAAATATAATTTTATTCTAACAAAATAAAATAAATCTTATTAACTAAAGTATTCCTATTTAAAGCTAAATACTTACCTGTAAAATAAACCCTAATATAGCTACAATATAAATAATAATTATATTGTAGCTATTTTAGGATTAATATTTATTTTACAGGCAACTTTGTATTTATTATTAAACCTAACACTACACTATCAATAAATTAATTAAATAAACTACCTACAATTATCTACAATTAAACCTAACACTACACTATCAATAAATAAATTAAATACAAATACCTACAAATAAATACAAATAAATACACTAACTAAAGTACAAAAAAATAAAAAAAGAACTAAGTTACAAAAAATAATAAAAGAACTAAATTACAAAAAATAAAAAAATAATTTACAAACATTATAAAAATATTACAACAATTTTAAGCTAATTACACCTACTCTAAGCCCCCTAATAAAATAACAAACCCCCCCAAAATAAAAAAATGCCCTACACTATTCTAAAATAAAAATTTAAAAGCTCTTTTACCTTACCAGCCCTTAAAAGGGCCTTTTGCGGGGCATGCCCCAAAGAATTCTGCTCTTTTGCCTGTAAAAAAAACATACAATACCCCCCCAACATTACAACCCACCACCCACATACCCCTAATCTAACCCAAACCCCCCTTAAATAAACCTAACACTAAGCCCCTGAAGATCTTCCTACCTTGTCTTCACCATGCCGGGTATCACTGATCCGTCCAGAAGAGGCTCCGAAGTCTTCCTCCTATCCGGGACTGAAGAGGTCCATCATACGGCTGAAGTCTTCTTCCTATCCGGGGCTGAAGAGGTCCATCATCCGGCTGAAGTCTTCTATCAAGCGGCATCTTCAATCTTCTTTCTTCCGGCTCCATCTTCATCCCGCCGACGTGGAACATCCATCCTGGCCGACGACTTCCAGACGAATGACGGTTCCTTTAAGGGACGTCATCCAAGATGGCGTCCCTCGAATTCCGATTGGCTGATAGGATTCTATCAGCCAATCGGAATTAAGGTAGGAAAATTCTGATTGGCTGATGGAATCAGCCAATCAGATTCAAGTTCAATCCGATTGGCTGATTGGATCAGCCAATCAGATTGAGCTCGCATTCTATTGGCTGACCGGAACAGCCAATAGAATGTGAGCACAATCTGATTGGCTGATTGGATCAGCCAATCGGATTGAACTTGAATCTGATTGGCTGATTCCATCAGCCAATCAGAATTTTCCTACCTTAATTCCGATTGGCTGAATCGGAATTCGAGGGACGCCATCTTGGATTACGTCCCTTAAAGGAACTGTCATTCGTCGGGAAGTCGTCAGCCAGGATGGATGTTCCGCGTCGGCGGGATGAAGATGGAGCCAGAAGAAAGAAGATTGAAGATGCCGTTTGATAGAAGACTTCAGCCGGATGATGGACCTCTTCAGCCCCCGCTTGGATGAAGACTTCAGCCAAATGATGGACCTCTTCAGCCCCGGATAAGAGGAAGACTTCAGTCGGATGATGGACCTCTTCAGCCCCGGATAGGAGGAAGACTTCAGAGCCTCTTCTGGATGGATCGGTGATACCCGGCGTGGTGAAGACTAGGTAGGAAGATCTTCAGGGGCTTAGTGTTAGATTTATTTAAGGGGGGGTGGGTTAGATTAGGGTTATGTGGGTGGTGGGTTGTAATGTTGGGGGGTATTGTATGTTTTTTTTTACAGGCAAAAGAGCAGAATTCTTTGGGGCATGCCCAGCAAAAGGCCCTTTTAAGGGCTGGTAAGGTAAAAGAGCTTTTCAATTTTTATTTTAGAATAGGGTAGGGCATTTTTTATTTTGGGGGGCTTTGTTATTTTATTAGGGGGCTTAGAGTAGGTGTAATTAGCTTAAAATTGTTGTAATATTTTTATAATGTTTATAAATTATTTTATTATTTTTTGTAACTTAGTTCTTTTTTTATTTTTTGTAACTTAGTTCTTTTTTTATTTTTTTTGTACTTTAGTTAGTGTATTTATTTGTAGGTATTTGTATTTAATTTATTTATTGATAGTGTAGTGTTAGGTTTAATTGTAGATAATTGTAGGTAGTTTATTTAATTAATTTATTGATAGTGTAGTGTTAGGTTTAATTGTAACTTAGGTTAGGATTTATTTTACAGGTACTTTTGTAATTATTTTAACTAGGTAGTTATTAAATAGTTATTAACTGTTTAATATCTATTGTACCTGGTTAAAATAAATACAAAGTTGCCTGTAAAATAAATATTAATCCTAAAATAGCTACAATATAATTATTATTTATATTGTAGCTATATTAGGGTTTATTTTACAGGTAAGTATTTAGCTTTAAATAGGATTAATTTATTTAATAAAATTTATTTTATTTTGTTAGAATAAAATTATATTTAACTTAGGGGGGTGTTAGTGTTAGGGTTAGACTTAGCTTTAGGGGTTAATACATTTATTAGAGTAGCGGCGAGGTCCGGTCGGCAGATTAGGGGTTAATACTTGAAGTTAGGTGTCGGCGATGTTAGTGAGGGCAGATTAGGGGTTAATACTATTTATTATAGGGTTTTTGAGGCGGGAGTGAGGCGGATTAGGGGCTAATAACTTTATTATAGTAGCGGTGAGGTCCGGTCGGCAGATTAGGGGTTAATAATTGTAGGTAGGTAGCGGCGACGTTGGGGGGGCAGATTAGGGGTTAATAAATATTATGTAGGTGTCGGCGGTGTTAGGGGCAGCAGATTAGGGGTACATAGGGATAATGTAGCTTGCGGCGGTGTGCGGTTGGCAGATTAGGGGTTAACATTTTTTAATAGAGTGGCGGCGATGTGGGGGGGCCTCGGTTTAGGGGTACATAGGTAGTTTATGGGTGTTAGTGTAGAGCACAGTAGTTAAGAGCTTTATGAACCGGCGCTAGCCCAGAAAGCTCTTAACTCCTGGCTTTTCTCTGCGGCTGGAGTTTTGTCATTAGATTTCTAACGCTCACTTCAGCCAAGACTCTAAATACCAGCGTTAGAAAGATCCCATTGAAAAGATAGGATACGCAATGGACGTAAGGGGATCTGCGGTATGGAAAAGTCGCTGCTGGAAAGTGAGCGTTAGACCCTTTCCTGACTGACTCTAAATACCAGCGGGCTGCCAAAACTAGCGTTAGGACCCCCTAACGCTGGTTTTGACGGCTAACACAGAACTCTAAATCTAGGCGTATGATTTGCTGCTGGCTGTCACATGATACAGTATGCCGGCAAATTGAAGTACATTTTGAAATGTGTCATAAAAAGTTTACTGCTTATTTAATATTCAGAATAAGAAAAATTGCATTGTCTTTTTATTATGTACTTGGTGGTTATGTAATTCTACAAAGGGATATGAAACCTAAGATTTTTCTTTCATGATATCGATAGAGCATACAATTTTAAACATATTTCATTTTTTCTTTTATTGTCAAATTTGCTTAATTCTCTTGGTATCCGTTATTGGGGAAGCAGTAATGCACCACTGGGAGCTAACTGAACCCATTGGTTGAGCCAATAGCAGGAGGCATATATGTGCAGCCACCAATCAGTAACTAGCACCCAGCTCCTGAGCCTACCTAGATATGATTTTCAACAAAGGATACCAAGATAACTAAGCAAATTATATAACATAAGTACATTGGAAACTTGTTTAAAACAGTATGCTCTAGGAGGGGGCGGAGCGAATTCAGAAGCTGAACGGTCGCACATTACTTCAGCTCCGCTGAAATAGTACATAAATCTGTTTATTCGACCATCAGGTCCGGCTTATTCGACCATCAGGTCCGGCTTAAATCCATATCAGAGGTACACCCAACACCTGCGATGACGACAGTGATAGCTTGGGCACCGGATAGGAACGATGAGAAGGAGATAGTCTGCATTCTCTGTGTCGACTAACATACAGATAACCTGGGAGCAGCCATCTTCCCATCCACGCAGGAACCCATCAGCACATGAGCGAATCTGCAGATCTCCCTACACACAGGGCTAGATTGGAAAAACCAGACGGTAGAGGTATGACCGGCACCTACCACTAGATATATCTGTTATGATCCAGGGGAAATAAATCATTCCCACAACACCTAAGCTCAAGCTACCTAGACCAAGACCATTGTCTTTGTCACACCTAGTACAGAGCAGTGCTTATACCTACAAATGCCTACTTCTAAAATGACAGTATATGCTGTATTGTAAATCCATATGCTAAATATTACCTGTGCCTGACCTACCCATGAAGGGGTTCTAGTACATTTTTTGGAAGAAGCTTATAATACCACAGCAATATCATGGAATCTTGTGATGAAGCGCTAGTAACTGTCATTTCCCACCTGCTGGATGATCATTTTATTTGCCTTCTGGACTGTTTCACATTGGAATGGGACATCATACATAAGCTTATACCTCAAGATGGAGCAGCTGTGACCCCAATGTATGGAAAAGCCATGGGGGAAGAAAAAGCGGACTACTCTGTAACCGGACATCAAGAAGAAGAGATAAATTTAACCCACAACGAATTTGTAGGAACCGGAGAGTACAGCCAATAGGATTTCAGTGGCTCTTATCCTATTGGCTGTTTTGAACAGCCAATAGGATTTCAGAGGCTCTCATCCTATTGGCTGATTTGAATTTGAAGAATCAAATCAGCCAATAGAAATACAAGGTACTCCATTTTGAAACGGCTATCTTGCATTCAACTTCAGTGTACAGCGCAAGGATGGGATTGGCTTCCACGATAGCTTGGCTCCGCGCCGCCGGGATGAAGATAGAAGACATCCCCAAGATGGATGAAGGTGTCGCTGCTTAGATGAAAATTACAGGAAGCGTGAGTAGATATTCTGCGGTTAGTGTTAGTTTTTTTTTCTTTTCATTTTTTTTGGGTGGGTTTTTTATTTAAATTAGGGCTTTGGGCCTGGCAAAAGCAAACAACATTGTAAAAATTATAGGCCCATCTCCTTAATTAACCTGGACATAAAGCTATTTACCAAGATTTTAGCAACTAGGCTGAACGACATACTCCCAAAGCTTATCCATCCGGATCAGGTGGGATTTATTCGTAACAGAGAGGCCCCTAACAATGTTTGGAAAATTATAGACCTGATAGACTTTTCCTCAAAGCAAAACATGCCTTCTCTGTTTCTTTCATTAGACGCAGAGAAGGCATTTGACTGAGTAAGCTGGGGTTACCTAGACTCAGTGTTGAAAACTATGGGGTTTGTGGGCAACTTTTGTGCAGCAATTTCCTCAATATCCTCTAATCCATCTGCATTCATCAAAATAGCGGGCTATAAATCTTCACCTATAAAAATCCTTAATGGAACTAGACAGGGATGTCCATTATCACCACTGTTATTCACCTTATGTATCAAACCTCTAGCAGCTAGTATTAGGCAAAATGTGGATATCTCTGGGATTAGAATACATAATTGGGAACATAAGATTAGCTTGTTTGCGGATGATGTTATCCTCTCAGTTACCAAACCTATGATTTCTCTCCCCCTGATATATTCAATTATTAATATGTTTGCCAGCATTTCAGGTTACAAGATAAATAATGATAAATGTGGGGCACTTAGTATACACCTCCCAGAACATACTAAAAAACTATTGGCGCTGAATTTCAACTTTAAATGGTTGGACAAGGGTATAAAGTATCTGGGCATCCCTATCCCCAGAAATTTGGATCTCCTATATAAACTAAATTATACACCTCTATTCACACACAAATCTGATATCTAGATGGAATAAGCTTAATATATCCCTTTATGGTAGATTGACAACAATTAAGATGACAGTTCTGCCCAAGATTTTATACCTATTCCGTTCACTACCTGTGAATGTACCTATTTCAACTCTACAGAAAATGTAAAAGGACTTGATAGCATTTATTTGGAAATACCAAAGGGCCAGAGTTAACAAACAAACCCTCACTAGACATAAGACAGGAGGAGGGATGGGGCTCCCGGATTTAATTGCTTACTTCTACGCAGCCAGAATAGCACAGTCCTCCTTGTGGCACAATCAATTAGATAAGATTCAATGGGTCCAAATAGAATCAGATATGATGATGATATATCCCATTTATAAACTGCTCTGGTCCGCAAAAACTGATAGACCCCCTAACTGGAGATCTTTTGTCACCATTTCACATACCTTGACATTATGGGAATCCCTGACAGTCAAATATTCCTTGCTCCAGAAAGGGTCAAAGGTGACCCCATTAGTAACTCTGTCTACTAACTATGACCAAGTTACACAGGAGAAGTGGGTGAATAAAGGCTTATATTGTATTGCAGATGCTCTAATAGGCACCAAACTACTAACCTTTCATCAATATGTTGAACTTAATAGGCAGGAGCGATCTAACTGGTTTCTCTACCTCCAACTGAAGGCCAGAGTAAATAAGGTTTTGGGCAATAATAAATTAACTACTAGCTCTTATCTAGAGCGAATTTGCTTAGCTTCTAGACGGACACAAGGTGCTATTTCTAACTTGTATATTCAGTTTAATACCCCTTCTAATTTACGTAAACTACCGTTAATGGTAAAATGGGAATCAGACTTTAATTTTAACTGGTCGGCAGAAAAATGGTGTGATACATTGAGGTCTGGTACCTCTTTTTCAATAAGTGGTCATCTAAAGGAAAAATTTATTAAAGTAGCTTTTCGATGTTATTTCCATCCTTCTAGAATACATAATAAAGAGCATGCTAACAGTAACTGTCTGCGCTGAGAGAGGTACATATCCTCATATGTGGTGGCATTGCTGTCATGTGTCCAATATATGGTCCCAAACATCTGCTCTTTTGAGTGAAATTCTAGATAGGCGAATTAATTTATCCCCTACTCAAGCACTATTACACGAGTCTCTTCCAGACCTAAACCCTAAAGCAAATAAATTAGTGGCTATCATCTGTACTATAACTAAATTAAGCATAGCAAGGTACTGGAGGACTGTGATTCTGGCATATTCAATAATTAGGAACAAGATTGATTTCTATTATCAGATGAGTAGCACCTCTGCAGATATAATAGGTAATAAAGAGCAGTTTCTATCGATATGGGAACCTTGGATTATGTATATTGAGGGTAGGAATAGACATCAGGTCACTGGGGCACTTGACAAAAAACCTGCTAGGGTTTATGGGGTGGGTCGCATCTTCTGCCTCATTCCGCTCCCACCCAGCTTGTCTGGGTGGGTCATATCACACTTCCTTTTCCCCTTCCTTCTGGTTGAATCCCATATTTCCTGAGGCAGGGGGTGAGCCTTTAGGATAGTTTACTGATATATACACTGGTCTCTTTTAGGCTGGGCCCCCCACATTGGATTGGTAGGGGTTTTTGTCCTTTCCCTCCTTCTCTTGTCTAGAAATGATTGTTTGGAAATAAATGCCATGCTGGGATACTACTCGTTTGCACTGTATAAACTCTGTTCTCAAGCGAGATAGAGGGAAGAATTGTAGAGAATATAACTTTGATGGAATTCTTTGTAATTGGAAAATTGAATAAAAACTTTTTTCAATTAAATTAGGGCTTTGGGCTTTTGTAGAAGAGCTGAATGCCCTTTTAAGGGCAGTGGAAAAGAGCTGAATGCCCTTTAAAGGGCAATGCCCATACAAATGCCCCTTTAGGGGCAATGGGTAGCCTAGGTTTTTTTTAGAGTTAGTTTATTGTAGGCGAGGGGTTGTTTTTATTTTGGGGGGCTTTTTATTTTTATAGAGCTATTAGATTAGGTGTAATTGTTTTTATTTTTGATAATTTCTTTTATTATTTTTTGTAAGCTTAGTGTTTTTTATATTTCGTAATTTAGTGTTTATTATTTTTTGTAATTTTAGATTTTTTTAATTTTTTTCGTAGTGTTAGGTTTTTTTAAATTTTTAATTTAGATTTTTTAATTGGTAGTATTTTTTTATTTTATTAGAATAGTTATGTTAGGTTAATTTATAGTTTAATGTTAGCTTTATTTTTATTTCACATGTAAGTTTTTATTTATTTAAATATAGTTATATTGTAATTTTAATTTAAAGTTAGGGGCTGTTAGGTTTAGGGGTTAATAGTTTAATTTAGTGTTTTGCAATGTGGGGGGCTGGCGGTTTTGGGGTTAAAAGGATTATTTTGTTACGGCGATGTGGGGGGTCAGAGGTTTAGGGGTTAATAGGTTTATTTAGTGGCAACGATGTGGGAGGCCAGAGGTTTAGGGGTTAATAGGTTTATTTAGTGCTGGTGATGTGGGAGGCCGGAGGTTTAGGGGTTAATAGGTTTATTTAGTGGCGGTGATGTGGGAGGCCGGAGGTTTAGGGGTTAATAGGTTTATTTAGTGGCAGCGATGTGGGAGAGCAGCGGTTTAGGGGTTAATATATTTAAATAGTGTTGGCGATGTGCGGGGGCGGCAGATTAGGGGTTAATAGGTTTATTTAATAGTCGCATTGTGGGTGGGCGACAGATTAGGGGTTAATACGTTTTAAATAGTGTTTGCGATGCAGGAGGGCGGGGGCTTAGGGGTTAATAGGTAGTTTATGGGTGTTAGTGTACTTTGTAACATTTTTTTTTGTAAAATCCATAACTACTGCTCTCAGATGGCGGTATGGATCCTGTCGGTATAGGCTGTAATCCAAACATTTTAGCCAGACCTCATTTTTTTGAGTGCGGAATGAACGTTGCGTTACAGGCTAAAATGCTTGCGGTATAGCTATACCAACACTACTAGTAATATGCGTTCCTAGCCATTACTCTGGAATGGCCATTTTTTCAGCGTTGAAAGCTGTACCACAACACTTGTAATCTAGCTGTATATCCCTTATACCTGTAAAACTTGACATTACTATTCCCACCTATTTATATTCTTAATAGTCATGGCCCAAGAGTGGCCGTTCATTATACTGGGAAATAGCCGGATTTAAATATAAAAGAGGTTTGATGCTGAGTATACCTGCTACTTATTTACAAACTGATGTGTTTATGACCAGGAGAGTTATATCCTATTTATATGTTATGTTATATACAAAGTATATTGTTGTATTCTTTATTTTTATATTGTGTAAGCTTAAAAACACTATACTACCTATAAAAACTCTTATATACAAGATGGAATCTCTTGACATCTACGCAAAAATTCTCTCATACACTTAAGTTTAAGAGGCCTATTTATCATATGTCTGTCGAACCTGATCCGACAGTGCGGATCAGGTCTGACAGATATCGCTGAATGCGGAGAGCAATATGCGCTACGTATTCAGCAATCGGCCACCAGCAGGGGTTTGTCAATCAACCCGATCGTACTCGATCGGGTTGAATTCCAGAGATGTCTGTCCGCCTGCTCAGAGCAGGCGGACAGGGTTATGGAGCAGCGGTCTTTAGACCGTTGCTTCATAACTGCTGTTTCTGGCGATCCTGCAGGCTCGCCAGAAACACGGGGTGTCAAGCTCCATTCGGAGCTTGATAGATAGGCCCCTCTGACTGTATTGTAACTTTGCACCTATTTGTATATTTTATAACCTCAATAAAAATACAATTTAAAAAAAAATAAAAAAAATAGTATGCTCTATCGGAATAATGAAAGTTTAATTCTGACTTAAAGGGCCATGATACCCAAATGTTGAAACACTTGAAAGTGATGCAGCATAGCTGTAAAAAGCTGACTAGAAACTATCACCTGAACATCTCTATGTAAAAAAGAAAGATATTTTACCTCGAAATGTCCTAAGTATTCAAACCCATTGCAAAGAACTTCAAGCAGCAAATCAGTATGTCTGTCCCGGGACAGGCAAGGGAGTGAGCTTTGTGCACACTCATATTATTTCCCTATTCAGTTTAAGGAAGTTTATTATGAAATTTCATGAGAGTTAAGTCAAATCTCATGAGATCACAGTAAAAGAGTTCATGACTCCAGCACTGCTGATGCTGATTGGCTGCAGTTCATTTCTTCATTTTTTTTACCTGCAGCTGGACAGCAGCTAAAGTATAACTTTTTAAACAGAACTTACTCTGGTGAGCTGAGGACATTGTGAGGTAAAATATCTTCCTTTTTTACATAGAGATTCTCAGGTGATATTTTCCTGTCAGCTTTTTACCGTTATACTGCTTCAGTTTCAAGTAATTTAGCATATGAGTATTATATCCCTTTAATTGTTCTTTAAGTGTCTGCTTGTTTGTGAGTCTTTCTGCCTTCAGTTTACTCTTCACCAAGTAAAATACACAGTCACTTCAGTTGAGGTCAGGTCACTGACTTGGCCATTCAAAAATGTTCCACTTCTATGCTTCGAAAGACCTTTGGTTGCTTTCACAGTATGTTATGTCCATATTTACTGTGAAGCACCCAGGGCCATCTTAAATATTGACTGGATCCTGGGCAAATATTTTCTTGACCCCCCCATACAATTTTGCTCTCCACCCCAACATGCCATACAACAACTAAGTCAATTTATTTTATCAATTATTTTTTAAATTATTAGCCCAGCAGTGGATCATCCACTGCTTGGCTAATAATTTTTAAAAAAAAATGAAATAAATTGCAATATGTGAAACTGGACCTAAGCAGTACTAACAAGTAAATAAATAAATAAATTCCTCCACTGTTGATTAATTTAATATGGTTTTGAATGTGATTCTGGTGTGAGGTTAGCCGGTTAAAGAAATTTAGGGCAGCCATCAGGAACAAAGCAAGGCAAAGACTAAGGAGGAAGCATGGAGGCACAGACAAACATAAGTTTACTGACTGGAACAGCAGAACTACTATGGGAAGTAGTTCTATCTGAGACAGAGAGAAAAAAAACTATAAAAATAAAAACCTTACCTTAACGTGTGAAGTATCAGCATGACATTATACATCAGCCACAGCAGCACATGTAACTTCTTTGCTAGGAACAAGTTCCCTCTCACCCTGCACTAGACAATGCAGCATGGGGGAAGGGCGTGTGTGGAATAACTTATTCTTTCCACTGACACCTTTCTACAAAGCACTGGTCCGCTAAAAAACTTAAGTTAGTTGATCTTAGGGCCACAGCAGAAAGAGCAGGGCTAAGGGGACCAGCAGACTGGATGCTGTCTGCCCAAGGCTGCATGGATACAGTGTGAGATGAGTCACACAGCCTCAAGACTGAAGAGAGCAGTGTGTGCAGCTGCACAGATGCTCAAATCCTCATGTGCTTGCCACTTGCCTATAGTCAGCCCTACCCAGAAACAATCCCAACCACCAGAGCAGTTACCTGGTAACAGTGGTAACCCTCTTTTCTCACAAATAAATATAAGCAGAGAACTTTTGAATGTGACAGTATTAGGAATTACTGTGTATGTCCCCCATGTCACATAACATCAACAGTCTGGCATGAACCAAAAACAAATTTTTTTTTAGGACTCTTTGGCCCCTCAACAAAGACTGGGCCATGGATCATGAGCAGTTCCTTCCCTTCTCCTTACACTTCTCTTTCCATCCAATATGCTTCTATTTAATTTAACAGGGATAAACTATTTCCACCAGTTATGTTATGTGAGACATAATCTATGGCCTGAAAATAAAATATATAATTTACCCCTTGGTCCAAGGAGATGCAAAATGTTGTGCAACAGGTGTCTTTCTAGGCTTTACAATGAGTTTAAATGCTTCCTAATGCAATATTGTAGACACTTTGTTGTGTGACGTACATACTTGTCAGTATATACCAGGGTGATAAGTATAATATATTTATTATTATTCTTTAAAACAACCTCCAATTAAAATGTATATTGTATAAAATGTATATTTTTAACAGCCAAATATTTTTTGGTTGTAATACTGGATTTAGGCCAACGGGGGCAGCAGATGAAGACAGTTTCATTTTTAACACCGATAACAGTAAATATAGATTCTTATATATTTTTAATATGTATATTTTAGTATATTCACTATTTCTTGATATTAATAAACCTGTCTGGTCAATACATATGTGTCCCATCTAATACAATTTAGTATGTATTTACAGAGACTAAACATGAGTATATTACTTATCATATTTTAAAAGATGCCTTTAAAGTTGCATTTTTATGAGGGACTAGTAGTATCAATCAATAAAATATATATGTCTATCTGACTTATTCTGTATATCAGCTCATTTGATATACTGGTATATATTTCATTTCCTAGTCACATCTTATATCATAGATATAACATAATTTATGTAAGAACTTACCTGATAAATTCATTTCTTTCATATTGGCAAGAGTCCATGAGCTAGTGACATATGGGATATACAATCCTACCAGGAGGGGCAAAGTTTCCCAAACCTCAAAATGCCTATAAATACACCCCTCACCACACCCACAATTCAGTTTAACGAATAGCCAAGCAGTGGGTGATAAAGAAAGGAGTAGAAAGCATCAACAAAGGAAATGTGGAAATATTTGTGCTTTATACAAAAAATCATAACCACCATAAAAAGGGTGGGCCTCATGGACTCTTGCCAATATGAAAGAAATGAATTTATCAGGTAAGTTCTTACATAAATTATGTTTTCTTTCATGTAATTGGCAAGAGTCCATGAGCTAGTGACATATGGGATATCAATACCCAAGATGTGGAGTCTTCCACTCAAGAGTCACTAGCGAGGGAGGGAATAAAACAAAAAACAGCCATATTCCGCTGAGAAAATAATCCACAACCCAAAAATAAGTTATTTTCACTTTTGAAAGAAAAAACTTAAATCAAAAAGCAGAAGAATCAAACTGAAACAGCTGCCTGAAGAACTTTTCTACCAAAAACTGCTTCCAAAGAAGCAAATACATCAAAATGGTAGAATTTAGTAAATGTATGCAAAGAGGACCAAGTGGCTGCTTTGCAAATCTGATCAACTGAAGCTTCATTCTTAAAAGCCCATGAAGCAGAGACTGATCTAGTAGAATGAGCTGTAATTCTCTGAGGTGGGGTTTGACCCGACTCCAAATAAGCTTGATGAATCAAAAGTTTCAACCAAGAAGCCAAGGAAATAGCAGAAGCTTTCTGACCTTTCCTAGGACCAGAAAATAAAACAGACTAGAAGTCTTCCTGAAATTTTTAGTAGCTTCCACATAATATTTCAAAGCTCTTACCACATCCAAAGAATGTAAGGATCTCTCCAAAGAATTCTTAGGATTAGGACATAAAGAAGGAACAACAATTTCTCTACTAATGTTGTTAGATTTCACAACCTTAGGTAAAAATTGAAAAGAAGTCCGCAAAACTGCCTTATCCTGATGAAAAATCAGAAAAGGAGACTCACAAGAAAGAGCAGATAGCTCAGAAACTCTTCTAGCAGAAGAGATAGCCAAAAGGAACAACACTTTCCAAGAAAGTAGTTTAATGTCCAAAGAATGCATAGGTTCAAATGGAGGAGCCTGTAAAGCCCTCAGAACCAAATTAAGACTCCAAGGAGGAGAAATTGACTTAATGACAGGCTTAATACGAACTAAAGCCTGTACAAAACAGTGTATATCAGGAAGTATAGCAATTTTTCTGTGAAATAAAACAGAAAGAGCGGAGATTTGTCCTTTCAAGGAACTTGCAGACAAACCCTTATCCAAACCATCCTGAAGAAACTGCAAAATTCTAGGAATTCTAAAAGAATGCCAGGAGAAATTATGAGAAGAACACCATGAAATGTAAGTCTTCCAAACTCTATAATAAATCTTTCTAGAGACAGATTTACAAGCTTGTAACATAGTATTAATCACTGAATCAGAGAAACCTCTATGACTTAGAACTAAGCGTTCAATTTCCATACCTTCAAATTTAATGATTTGAGATCCTGATGGAAAAACGGACCTTGAGATAGTAGGTCCGGCCGTAACGGAAGTGGCCAAGGCGGGCAACTGGACATCCGAACCAGATCCGCATACCAAAACCTGTGTGGCCATGCTGGAGCCACCAGCAACACAAAAGACTGTTCCATGATGATTTTGGAAATCACTCTTGGAAGGAGAACTAGAGGCGGGAAGATGTAAGCAGGTTGATAACACCAAGGAAGTGTCAGCGCATCCACTGCTTCCACCTGAACATCCCTGGACCTGGACAGGTATCTGGGAAGTTTCTTGTTTAGATGAGAGGCCATGAGATCTATCTCTGGAAGCCCCCACATCTGAACAATCTGAGAAAACACATCTAGATGGAGAGACCACTCCCCTGGATGTAAAGTCTGGCGGCTGAGATAATCCACCTCACAATTGTCTACACCTGGGATATGCACCGCAGAGATTAGACAGGAGCTGGATTCCGCCCAAGCAAGTATCCGAGATACTTCTTTCATAGCTTGGGGACTGTGAGTCCCACCCTGATGATTGACATAAGCCACAGTTGTGATATTGTCTGTCTGAAAACAAATGAACAGTTCTCTCTTTAGTAGAGGCCAGAACTGAAGAGCCCTGAAAATTGCACGGAGTTCTAAAATATTTATTGGTAATCTCGCCTCTTGAGATTTCCAAACCCCTTATGCTGTCAGAGACCCCCAAACAGCTCCCCAACCTGAAAGACTCGCATCTGTTGTGATCACAGTCCAGGTTGGGTGAACAAAAGAAGCCCCTTGAACCAAACAATGGTGATCTATCCACCATGTCAGAGAGTGTCGTACATTGGGATTCAAGGATATTAATTGTGATATCTTTGTATAATCCCTGCACCATTGATTCAGCATACAAAGCTGTAGAGGTCTCATGTGAAAACGAGGAAAGGGGATTGCATCCGATGCTGCAGTAATGAGACCTAAAACTTCCATGCACATAGCCACTGAAGGGAATGACTGAGACTGAAGGAGCCGACATGCTGCGACCAATCTTAAACGTCTCTTTTCTGTTAGAGACAGAGTCATGGACACTGAATCTATCTGGAAGCCTAAAAAGGTGACCCTTGTCTGAGGAATCAAGAAACTTTTTGGTAAATTGATCCTCCAACCATGTTTCCGAAGAAACAACACTAGTTGATTCGTGTGAGATTCTGCAGTATGTAAAGACTGAGCTAGTACCAAGATATCGTCCAAATAAGGAAACACCGCAATACCCTGTTCTCTGATTACAGATAGTAGGGCACCCAGAACCTTTGAAAAGATTCTTGGAGCTGTTGCTAGGCCAAATGGAAGAGCAACAAATTGGTAATGCTTGTCTAGAAAAGAGAATCTCAGAAACTGATAGTGTTCTGGATTAATCGGAATATGAAGGTATGCATCCTGCAAGTCTATTGTGGACATATAATGCCCTTGCTGAACAAAAGGCAGAATAGTCCTTATAGTCACCATCTTGAAAGTTGGTACTCTTACATAATGATTCAAAATTTTCAGATCCAGAACTGGTCTGAACAAATTTTCTTACTTTGGTACAATGAATAGGTTTGAATAAAACCCCAAACCTTGTTCCTGAGGAGGAACTGGCATGATTACCCCTGAAGACTCCAGGTCTGAAACACACTTCAGAAAAGCCTGAGCTTTTACTGGATTTACAGGAATGTGTGAGAGAATAAATCTTCTCACAGGAGGTCTTACTTTGAATCCTATTCGATACCCTTGAGAGACAATGCTCTGAATCCAATGATTTTGGACAGATTTTATCCAAAAATCCTTGAAAAGCCTTAATCTGCCCCCTACCAGCTGAGCTGGAATGAGGGCCGCACCTTCATGCGGACTTAGGGGCAGACTTTGGTTTCCTAAATGGCTTGGATTTATTCCAATTTGAGGAAGGCTTCCAACTGGAAGCAGATTCCTTGGGAGGAGGATTGAGTTTTTGTTCCTTATTCTGACGAAAGGAACGAAAACGGTTAGAAGCCTTAGATTTACCCTTAGGTTTTTTATCCTGAGGCAAAAAAACTCCTTTTCCTCCAGTGATAGTTGAAATAATAGAATCCAACTGAGAACCAAATAAATTATTACCTTGGAAAGAAAGAGATAGTAATCTAGATTTAGATGTCATATCAGCATTCCAAGATTTAAGCCACAAAGCTCTTCTAGCTAATACAGCTAAAGACATGGATCTAACATCAATTTTGATAATATCAAAAATGGCATCACAAATAAAATGATTAGCATGTTGAAGTAGACGAACAATGCTAGATATGTCAGAATCCAATTCATGTTGCGCTAAATTTTCCAACCAGAAAGTTGATGCAGCCGCAACATCACCAAAAGAAATAGCAGGTCTGAGAAGATGACCTGAATATAAATAGGCCTTCCTTAGATAATATTCAAGCTTCCTATCTAAAGGATCCTTAAAGGAAGTGCTATCTTCCATAGGAATAGTGGTATGTTTAGCAAGAGTAGAAATAGCCCCATCAACTTTGGGGATTTTTTCCCAAAACTCTATAGATTTTGCTGGTAAAGGATACAATCTCTTAAACCTTGAAGAAGGAATAAAGGAAGTACCTGGCTTATTCCATTCCCTAGAAATCATATCAGAAATAGCCTCAGGAATGGGAAAAACACCTGGAGAACCCACAGGAGGTTTAAAAACAGCATTTAAACGTTTATTAGACTGAACGTCAATAGGACTGGTTACCTCAATATCCAAAGTAATTAACACTTCTTTTAATAAAGAACGCATATACTCTATTTTAAATAAATAAGTAGATTTGTCAGTGTCAATATCTGAGGAAGGATCTTCTGTTTCAGATAGATCCTCATCAGAAGAGGATGAATTATTATGTTGTTGGTCATTTGAAATTTCATCAGCTAAATGAGAAGTTTTAAAAGACCTTTTACGTTTATTAGAAGGTGGAAATGCAGACAAAGCCTTCATAACAAATTCTTTAAAATTTACAGGTATATCATGCACATTAGAAGTTGAAGGAGCTGCAACTGGCAATGTACTATTACTGATAGAAACACTATCTGCATGTAAAAGTTTATCATGACAACTATTACAAATGACATTCGGTGGAATAATTTCTACAATTTTACAACAAATGCACTTAACTTTGGTAGAACCGATGTCAGGCAGCAATGTTACAGCAGAAACTTCAGAGACAGGATCAGATTGGGACATCTTGCTCAATGTAAGAGAAAAAACAACATATAAAGCAAAATTATCTATTTCCTTAAATGACAGTTTCAGGAATGGGAAAAAATGCAAAAGCATAGGCCTCTTGATAGAAAAGAAATCAGGAGGCAAACAACAATGGGGTATTGAAATAATGAAGAAAAATTGGCGGCAAGTATGACGCACAACGTAACGTAAACTTTTTTGGCACCAAAAATGACCGGAAATGACACACTTGCGTCACTAATGACGCCGCCGTGTGAAAGGTCTCGACATCATGTATGATGCCGGAAATGACAAAGTTGCGTCAAAAACGTAATTTCCCGCGCCAAAAAAAGTTCGCGCCAAAAATGACGCAATAAAGTCTAACATTTGACACACCCGCGGGCCTAATACCCGCAAATGCAACAGTAGTCAAATTGAAAAAGACTAAACCCCAGGTAAGAAAAAAATTTCTTAAAGTGTTTATATTCCCAAATATGAAACTGACAGTCTGCAGAAGGAAATACATGAACCTGACTCATGGCAAATATAAGTACAATACATATATTTAGAATTTTATATAATTTGCATTAAGTGCCAAACCATAGCTGAGAGTGTCTTAAGTAAATGAAAACATACTTACCAAAATACACCCATCCACATATAGCAGATAGCCAAACCAGTACTAAGACAGTTCTTCAGTAGAGGTAATGGTAAATTTGAGAGTATATCGTCGATCTGAAAAGGGAGGTAGGAGATGAATCTCTACGACCGATAACAGAGAACCCATGAAAAAGACCCCCGTTAGGGAAATCTTTGTATTCAATAGGTGATACTCCCTTCACGTCCCTCTGACATTCGCTGTACTCTGAGAGGAATCAGGCTTCAGCAATGCTGAGAAGCGCATATCAACGTAGAAATCTTAGCACAAACTTACTTCACCACCTCCATAGGAGGCAAAGTTTGTAAAACTGAATTGTGGGTGTGGTGAGGGGTATATTTATAGGCATTTTGAGGTTTGAGAAACTTTGCCCCTCCTGGTAGGATTGTATATCCCATATGTCACTAGCTCATGGACTCTCGCCAATTACATGAAAGAAAATGAGTATTATAGTTATTTATTAATACATGTCTCAACAGTGCCCAAGACATGGGCTCAAAATCTATGATGCATCTATATGTCAACTCATATAATCTTATTTAGAACCCTCATCTTCACATCAGTTCTTCCCTGTAATGTTCATTAGATCTATGGAAAACAAAGAAAAGCACATTTATCTTGAAATAAACTGGTTAAACATTTTTTATTGACTACATAGCTACTTATTAAATTCAGCAATTACTTATCTAATATGTTATTGTCAGGTATCTCTTCTCAGATCCACAAATATTCATTTTTATACAATACTGAGGTATACCGTAACTGAAAATTATACATAAGTTGTACTTTAAAAAGAATTTCAAGTTACAATGCAACATGTGTTTCTGCTTAGCCAGCATGATGTGTATCTGAGGTTATGGGGCAATTAACAGGCCTGTGCTAATTACTATATCCTCAGAATTTTGTTTGCATATCTGACTTATGTAGAGAATCTTGTCTCCAGCACCCCAGGGGTTTGTGCTGAACTAATGAGATAAATGTTCTCTTTTGAACCCTATAGATGTATTGAGCAGCAATGATAATATGTTGGTGATCTGATAAGGAATCTTTGAAAACAATTCCTTTGTTTTTAACTTGTCTTAAGCAGTGAGGGGGCAGGGGCTATAATGAGATCAATTCATATCAATTTATATATTAGCCAAAAATGAAATATTATATGTGATACATCTGTAGTTTATTTAATGTTATTTCACAGGTACCCTGACATAATTCCCCCTTCCAATTTTAAATAGATGTAGGACAATATAGTGAGTGTACTGACAATATGCTTCATAGACAGTCTCCTATGAAGAGAGTCCGTTACTTTTTGATCCTCATATTTATGCTCGTTAGCTAGGCATCTTTGAACTACCATACTTGTTTAGTCCATTTGGGGATATGACACTTCATTCTCCCTCTATGGCTTGTAGTTGGGATCTGGGATGGCATGCTTGTAACTAGTTAATATAGACCCATTTATCCATAAAAGTATCATTTTTAGGTATCCTAATTTTATAGGCAACTGATGAAATTTTGTCAGTAATGACAAAAGGACCCTTCCATTATGGAAGAAATTATTTCTCCTTAATCTGATCTCTTCTAAAGTTATGAAGATAAACTTTATCATTTATTTCATATTCCTTTTTGGACGTTTTGAGATCATAATAGGTTTTAGCGGCAGTTGCAGTCTTTTCAATGTTCCTTTGAGCAAATGCAAAGGCATATTGCAGGTGGTTCCTTAGGTTCTCCACATATTGATGTGTATTGGCAGCATTTATCAAGTTCTAGTCTGACTTACGGTACAATAGATGTTGAGGTAGAACCATTCTTTTTTTTTTTTTTTTAAATATATTTTTATTGAGGTACTTAAGTTAGGCTTACAAACAGTATAATCAAACAAAAAGAAATGCCAATCAGTACAGAAGGATGATATACATTTCAAAATTAGTACTATAATGGTATGTGAAACCTTATGCACAGCTCATCAATAAAATAGTAAACAGATATGCATGACAAACTTAAATGTATGATGCCTATTGAAAAGGAACCCTTCCAAAGCAAATCTAATAGGTCACTCTTGGACCTATAATAAGGAAACATATCTAACAGGGGGGGAAGGTATAATGGAATGACGAGACCTCTCTTGGCTCTCACTTTAGTAACCTCGTTTTTTGTTTTATTTTTAATATGCCTGAATGAGTGGATATCATGGGAGAGATTAGGAGTAAGACAAGCTTGAGTAAATATAGATTCTATAGTATTTTTGGGGCTACAAAACATGTCTGGGTGTATAGATATCCTGGGGGAGATAGAGAGTTATGAAACATGTTTGAGCATACATAGGTACTGAAATATTTTTAGAGCTATAGAGCATGGTTGGACGAATGAATACCATGGGAGAGAAAAAGAATAAAACATGCTTGAGACATATTTATAACAAGGAAAAATAAGGTGTGGTATTGGGTAGAGAAACCACATAATTCACTCTCCTGAAATAGGAGATATATTAAGGGGGGGGGGGGGGGGAGGTGGTAAATTGAGTATGTTAGACCAAATATTTAAGTAAAGCGCCATATTACATAAAAGGGAATAACAATGATGCAGGACCTGCCTGCTCTAAAAACTGTGTAAAGGAAGCTGTGTATATGTATTCTAGGCTCTTTTACTGAATTGTTGGTATCATTTAGGCAAGGACTATATGTAAGTTGGAGTGTTAACAAATGGGCCAAAGATGATAGACTTAGTAGGGCACGGGGTCTGGATGTAATTGTGGGAATCATATAAAGGTGATATGTTTGGAGTAGATCATGCTCTGGCACAAAAAAATTGGGATGTTTACATAGATTGTATGCTAGGGCACAAATAGGCTACAGTAGTTAGAATGGGACCAGCTTAAAGTGTAATACATATAGCTTTACAAAATTGTCCCCAGAGCAACATGGAATCTAAAGTTGAAGTTGAGGCAGGATTAAATTACCCAATCTATGTGACCTAGGTAACAGCAATGAAGCTGTAGCATTAAAGTGAAAACAGCAAAACAGAACAATTGGGCCTTACAAAACAACTGCAAGGTGGAGCATACCAAATGTTAGGACGCAGCCTCGGCCGCTGGCTACGTCTGTACTGTATTGAAAGAAATAAACCCACTATACAGCTGCACTAATGTAATGTGTAGACATTATAAGTATTCTATATGTCCCCATTCACAATTCTGCCAGATTAAGAAGTACATACAACAGCAGGACCTATCTAATAGAACATATAGCATCTCTGAACACGTCAGTACAGTAACAACAGGAGAGATGCACTGAGAAAACACGCATTGTATATAGATGTCATATTAAGAACAAACATAACTCTATAAGCAGAGATTGTAACATAACATGTGTAGAACTCCGGCGCCTGGGCATGGGCCCTATGCCCAGACAGCAAGTAAAGCAGGTATATGCACAAGTGTGTAATTCAGATGGACGATAGCTTAACTATCCCTGAGTTATTGGGAAACCGTTTTTAATGCCTATTATGTTAGATAGAAGGTCTGCTTGGGACTATACAGGGAAAATTAACTAGAAAATAAGGTTCTAACCATCATTAGTAAATCTAAGGCAGCTACAAGAAGCAATGATCTAATATTAGTAATCCTCCCGCCCACATGTCTTATATAAGATGGAGTTAGATCATGTCAACATAAGCATGTACAGTTATATCAAAGGAAGTGTTTGGAGTGACACACAAATAAAGGGTACATAGATTGCATATTGGCGCAAACAAAAAACAAAACGAGAAAGAAAAAAAAAAAGTAAACTTATGGAAAACAACAAATATGCACTTAGTAAGGTGGTTAAAATATAAAAAAGAAGATATCCAGTATATACTGTGCTGAGTATTAGAGTTATTATCTGTAAGATCCGATTACTTCGGCTATAGTATAACGGTAGCAAGTAGGATATATATAGGTGCGTGACAAACAGTCCCTTTAGACAATGATAGGGTAAATGTTCAAACTCAGAGCGATCCAGTAAGCGGTAAATAAGAAATAGTGAGGCTGTGGTGGATATGGGCTGTCAGTTTGCCGGTACACAGTAGTTACAATTCTCAAAAGGGAGAGTCCTCTACCCCACTCCGGAGCGCAAGGCTGAGGGCTCATCCTGAGCCAGCTGCAACAGGTAACTGCCGATATCGCCATTCCCTCTATGGGGCTCCAAATGTAGATCCAAGCGTGCGGTCAGATCACTGCTGCAAATGCACCGGGGTTCTTTGAAGGCCTCCTCCTCTGAATGGGAGTGGGACAGCTTAGGGGCACTCTGCGAGGTAACTTTTAATGCCACTCCATGTCTACAGCCATAATCAGGCGCAGCAGGGCTCCCAGCAGTAGAAATGGGGGAAGATCTCTGTCGATCCAAAGATGCAGCTGCCACCCCAGACCGATATGTGTAAGTGACTGTAGGTATACAAGTTGCTTCCATTTCGTGAGTTTCATCGCTTCGCACAGCGTGGGTAGTAGGTACAGAGCTATGGGATGCCACAGTGGGGAGCTTTGTCAAAAGCGTTTTTAGAAGTCTGAAAGATGTCTCAATACAGCTCGAAGCTATCAGTTCCCAGTCTATCTCAGCCACCATTTTCCTTTGCCGATAGCGCAAAGCCACACCAGGTATCTCTACTGAGGCTGTTTTAACAACTTGGATCGGTTGAGTAGGTACAGATAGCGAGCCACCATGCGGGTATTATGAGCTGCAGGTCCCACTGTAACTATCAAAGGTCTCAAGCTGCGTCAGCCATCTCCATCTGCGTAGCTGCGTTACAGGGCTTAGATTAGGCTTAGTTGAGAGATATAAGTTCCCATAAGTAATTGAAAGGGTGCCTTATCAAGAAGATTTGCAAGGGGCTTCAAATAGGCTGAGAAAATATATAGTAATCCATATTTTTACCCCTAATGTCTGGATTAAGAGCCAGAGCTCTTGTAGTGCACGTCTGGTCGCTTGGATAGTTGGCTCCGCCCCCCCCGGTAGAACCATTCTTTTAACAGTCATCAATTCAAAAGGTGACATTTTAGTAGCACTGCTTGGTGTTGCTCTTTATGCCATTAGGACTAGAGGTAATTTTACATTGCAGTCTTTACCTGTTTTACTCACAAACTTTTTAAGGATTTTCACAATGGACTTGTTGTATTGCTCTACACCACCACTTGAGGCAGCTCTATATGCAATATGGAGCTTTCTTTTGACCCCTAGTATTTTCCACATTTTGGTCATCACTTTGTTAGTGAAGTAGGTTCCCCGATTGGATTTGATTCTTTGGGGCAATCCAAATCTGGAATACACATGGTTGATGAGCAAAGCTGCGCATGTTTCAGTACTATTTTTAGGTGCACTGATTCACTCTACCCATTTAGCGAACAGACATGTCACTGTTAGCATGTATTTGTTACCTCTAGATGACCTAGTTACTGGACCAATAAAATAAATCTGACCATGACATTACCATCCCCCTTTTCTGAAATGGCGCTCTATGTGTTGGTGCAGTGGGTTGGAACTGTGGACAGATTAAACAACCTTGACAGTAGGTTTGAACATCCTTCAAAATAAGTAGCCAAAAGGCCTAGTCACGCAATATTTCATACGTTAATTTGGCACCACAATGGCCAGATGTGGGAGCATCATGGGCTTGTTGAAACATGAGACCTCTGAACTTTTGTAGGTACCATCCATTGCTGGGTGCCTGTTTTGGAGGTTCTAATTAACAAACCATCCTGTAACTTAAATTGTGATTTGGATTTCATTAAGATTGTAAGATCGTACTGTCCTCTTTTGAGATGGGGTTGCTTTCAGGATCTTCTATGTGTTTATAGAAGATGCAGACAATGGGTCTTCTTTTTGACTTGTGATCTGGTCCTCACTAGGGGAATCCTGACTCTATTGTGCCAGGTTAGGCTCACTTTGTTGTTTAGCCTGGTTTCTGGTAATTTCTTCTACCTGAATTGCACCCATAAAGTGATCGATATTAAGGAGTTCTCCAGCTATGGCTCCTTGTTTGGCTAATGAATCTGCAAGAGCATTGCCTTCCTTATCAGGACCTATAATCCTGGAATAACCCTTGGTCTTCTTCCAGTGTATGGTTAACCCATTGGATACCACTAGATTATCAATCTCACAGAACAACTTGCCATGTTTGACTGGTTTGTTGTTAGTTTTCTGCATGTCATTTCTTTTCCAAGATGGCAGGTATTCAACAAAACTGTCATGCACATAATTTGAGTCAGTAATGATCACAAATTCATAAATATCTTGTTCAAAAGCTATTTCAATGTTTTTAGAACAGCAGTGAGTTCTGCAACTTGACTGGATCTTGGTCCAATGTAGAAACCTACAGAAATGTTTGGGAATCCATTTGCCCAAGTTATACTAATGCCGGTGACAAAACTGTGCTCATTATCAATGGCGTCATGGTAACAACAACCATCAACATTTACCCAAGGTAATCTTTGACAATGGTCCTCATTTTATATTTTATACAGGGAAAGCAATTGTTCCTCCAGGAAATCATCTTCTAATAACTCTTCCCCATGATCCTTAGCAGTACAGTCGTGGAGCACAGCAAGCCCCTTTGCGACTGGATTCTTTTTGTTTTGCTTATAGTGAATTTCTAAAGCCCAGCCTTATAAGGAAAGAGTCCAAGCTGTTATGCGGCTATTAGACATATTTCCATCTCTTATGCTCTCACTTTGCAGATATAGAAAGGCTGGTGGGCCGTGTCTACAATAATTTTCTCGCCCTGTATATAGCTGCGGAAATTTTGTAGAGCCCATATGCAATCACTAAATTTTATTTCTACTGGGGATAGGGTTTTGCTCGCATAAACAATGACTTTGCTTAAATTATCATGCTTTTGGTATAAAACAGCACTCATGCTTATATCTGTGTAACCTGTCTGTAAGTAGAAAGGTTTACCCCCTTTAGAGTACGTTAAGCAAGGTGCTTGAGTGAGTTTTCTCTTCAGCTCTCTGATGGCTGTCTCTTGAGTCTCATTCCAGTGCCATTTCACATCCTTCTTTAGAAGAAGTAGCAGTGGTTTAGCTAATTCTGCATAATTATCAATAAACTTGCAAGAATAATTTGTCATACCCAGGAATGATCTCAATTCCTTTAAGTTAGTTGGGTATAATTTGACACCTTGTCAGGGTGCCAGGAATCAGAGAAGTGCAAAAATAATCACACCTTTATTAATAACAAAAAATAATAAAAAGTCCACAAGTCAAACAACAAGCCAGGAGTCAAAGTCAGAGCTGGTAGTCAGAGAAGCCGAGTCCGGAGCCAAAGCGAATAGTCAGATGAGCCAAGTCAGTAGCCAAAGCGAGTAGTCAAACGAGCCAGAATCAGGAATAAGGAGAACAGCAGAGTCAGAAACAAGCCAGGGATCAGGAACTAGGAGGGACCTCAGACAGCCAGGTAATACACAGGAACTGGAACTCACAAACAGGTGAGACAACGCAAGGGCAAAGCATACTGAACATAGGCCCTTTAAATAATAAGTGATGACATAACAATTCTGAGACTGGTCTGCAACCTGTTTCAAACAGATGATGTACACCAGTCTAGCCATAAGAGGGCATGCAGGAAATGAGCAGCATCACACACTCTGCACCAGACTCAACAAGAGAGGTGAGTAAAATGACTGCCAGCAGCACATGGCAAACAAAGCAGGGAAGAAACCCTGACAGTACCCTCCCTTCATTGACCCCTCCCCCATGGGAGAACAAAAGGCTTATTGGGGAAACATGCATGGAAGGCACAGAGGAGGGCGGGAGCATGAACCTCAGAGGAGGGAACCCATGAACGCTCCTCCGCACCGTAGCCCCTCCAGTGAACCAAATACTGTACACGGCCCCTGGACATACAAGAGTCAATAATGCTGCTGACCTCATATCCTTCATGGTTGTCAACAAAGATAGGACGGGGACGAGGCAACACAGTGGTAAACCGATTACAAACCAATGGTTTCAAGAGGAAGACATGAAAAACATTGGAGATGTGCATTGCAGGAGGAAGTTCAAGAGTGAAGGCCACAGGATTGACTCGTCAGAGTATTCGAAAAGGACCAACATAATGGGGAGCCAGTTTATTGGAAGGCACATGAAGGTTCAAGTTGCGGAAGGACAGCCAAACCCTCTCACCAACCTGGTAGGAAGGCACGGGCAGACACCTACGATCAGCCACAAACTTTTGGCGCTGCATAGAATGATGAAGGCAATCCTGAATCTGCACCCACGTGAAATGGAGTTGCCAGAGATGCTCCTCCAAAGCCGGAATACACTGAGACATGAATGAATCGGGCAACAAGGATGGTTGAAAACCATAATTCGCCATGAACGGGGATAACTGGAAGGAAGCATTAATAGCACTATTATGAGCAAACTCTGCCCAAGGTAACAGTTCAGACCAATTATTGTGGTGATCTGAGACATAGCAATGGAGAAACTGTTCCAGAGCTTGATTACACCGTTCCACAGCCCCATTGGATTGAGGGTGATTGCTGAAGAGAAAGAAAGCTGGATCCCCATTTGAGCACAAAAGAAACGCCAAATTCTGGAGACAAACTGGCTACCCCGGTCTGACACTATCTCCTTGGGTAACGCATATAAATGGAAGACCTCCCGGTCAAAAATTGAAGCAAGCTCCAGAGCAGTAGGCAGCTTCTTCAAGGGAATGCAATGTGACAATTTAGAAAAACGGTCAACCACCATAAGGATAACAGTATTGCCATTGGAAAAAGTGAGCTTGACAATAAAGTCCATGGAAAGATGTGTCCAAGGACGCTCACCATTAGCAATAGGTTGAAGAAGACCCACAGGAAGACGTAGAGGAGTCTTATTCTGTGAACAAACTGAGCAGGAGGCAACATACGCAGCAACATCAGAATGAAGACCTGGCCACAAGAATTGTTGAGTGACAGACCAAATCATTTGGTTCTTGCCTGGGGGACCTGTGGCTTTAGGATAGTGGTAAGTATGCAAAAGTTTAGTTTGAAGATTCTCAGGAACAAAACACAACTAGGTTTTTCAGGAGGTGGTTTGTGCATCCAGGACCTCCTCCCCCAAGGGTGAAGTCAAATTAGTACATATGGTAGCCAAAATATGGTCAGGAGGTATAACTGGAGTAGGTACAGACTCTTTCTTGGACAGAGGCAAAAATTGTCGAGAGATGACATCAGCCCTAACATTCTTACTACCAGGCAGGTAGGAGACCACATAATTAAACCGAGACAAAAATAGCACCCATCTGGCCTGTCGGAATGACAAACATTTTGCTTTGGATAGATAAGTTAAATTCTTGTGGTCAGTAAGAATGAGCACTGGTACGCTAGTACCCTCAAGAAGATGCCTCCATTCCTTGAGTGCCAAAATTATGGCCAGTAATTCCCTGTCACCAATTTCATAGTTGCACTCCCTTGGAGACAATTTCGTAGAGAAGAAACTGCATGGATGCAAGGACCCGTCAGGCGTAGGATGTTGAGAGAGGGCACCTACTCCAGTCTCAGATGCATCAACCTCAAAAATGAAAGGCAGGACAGGGTTAGGGTGAGCCATAACTGAAGCAGCAGCAAAGGCAGTCTTAAGACTATCAAAGGCCTTAATGGCAGTAGATGACCAATGGAGTGGATCATTCTCTTTACGGGTCATGTCTGTGATAGAAAGGAAGAAAAGTTTTTAATAAACTTTCTATAGTAATTGGTGAACGCCAAAAAACGTTGAATAGACCGAAGACCAACTGGGCAAGGCCACTGCAGAACTGCAGACAACTTGTCAGGATACATGGAGAACCCTGCAATGGAGATAACATAACCTAGGAAGGTTACTTGAGTCTGATAGAACTCACATTTCTAGAGTTTACAAAACAGGCCCTTTCTCACATAGTCTCTTAAGAACCCGTGTAACATCAGAACGATGAACCTCAAGTGTGGGTGAGTGTATGAGGATGTCGTCTACACCACAACACATTGTTGCAACATAGCTTGTAGGACATCATTAATAAATTCCTGGAAAACAGCAGGAGCATTACATAGGCCAAAGGGCATTACAAGATATTCATAATGCCCACTCCTGGTGTAAATGCTGTTTTCTTTTCATGGCCCTCCTTAATCCTAATGAGATTGTACGCTCCTTTCAAATCAAGTTTAGAAAAGACCGTAGCTCCCTTGAGGTGGTCAAAGAGTTCCGTAATGAGCAAAATAGGGTAACATTCTTAATGGTAAGACAATTAAGACCCCTATAATAAATAGATGCATGGTCTTAACTCGCCACCCTTTTTCTTCACAAAGAAGAAGCCAGCCCCTGCAGGAGAGCAGAATTTGCGGATGATCCCCTGTAACAGAGCATCGGCAACATACTCCTCCATAGCACAATTCTCTGCAACAGACAAAGGGTAAACCCGGCCCGAGGAGGAGTGGCTCTGGGTTGCAGGTCTATGGCACAATCGTAAGATCAGTGAGGAGGCAATGTACCAGCACGCACCTTGTCAAAAACATCTAGGAACTCTTGTTACTCCTCTGGCAATTGAGATACAGAAGAAGTGCCCTAGACTTTAACTGGTTTCCGAAGACAAGTGGAAATACATTGCGGAAACCATGACAAAATTTCGGACCTGCACCAGTCGAGACTGGGATTGTGCTTTTGGAGCCAGGGATAACCCAGAACAACTGGAAAATGCAGAAACTTTATCACCTGGAACTGGAGGGTTTCAAAATGGAGAGCCCCAACAGCCATGGATAACGGAGCGGTTTCGTAAGTAACGAGTGCGGGCTGAAGGGGCCTGCCATAAATGGCCTCAATAGCAAGCGGAAAAGACTGAGGAAAAACAGGAATGGAGGGCTTTGATACAGAAGCACTGTCAATGAAATAGCCTGCAGCACCAGAGTCAACAAGAGCCTGGGTAACTATGGAGGAGTCCACCCAGGAAAGAAGAACCATGACCAAAGGTTTCTCCTTTAGCGGTTCTGGGGATGCAGATAAACCACCCAAGGTCTGCCCCCGACAGAACCTTAGGTGCGAGCATTTCCCAGCTGTGTTGGGCAAGACTTTAAAAGGTGACCCTGTAACCCACAATAGAGGCAGAGCCCCTCCCTCCTCCTAAAGGCCCTCTCTGCCATGGAGAGACATGTGAATCCCAACTGCATCGGCTCAGCAGAACCTGGTGACTTGGGACCAGGAGGCATGGGAGGAGAGGGAGGGATGGGTGGGAATGAACACGTTGGAGACAACGGAACAGGAGGCTTCCGCAAGCACTCCTTGAAAGAGGGCCTCTCTCTGAGTCTGATGTCAATTAGGATCAAAAAAGACACCAATGCCTCGAGATCCTCTGGTAAATCTCTGGCAGCAACTTCGTCTTTAATCGCATCAGAGAGCCCATAAATGAAGGCGGCCAACAAGGGCTTCATTGTTCCAACCTACCTCTGTGGCAAGCATACGGAACTCAATGGCATACTGAGCAAAAGATCTTGTACATTACTGAATGTACATGAGTCGTTTAGCAGCAGAGGAGGAGAGAGCCGGAACATCAAATACCTTTCGAAATCAGGCCACAAATTCAGGGTAATTTGAAATCACAGGTTTATTAGTCTCCCACAAGGGATTAGCCCAGGCAAGAGCTGTGTCAGAGAGTAACAAGATGAGAAATCCCACCTTAGCTTTGTCAGAGGGAAACGTCTGAGGTGCCAGGAATCAGACTGAGATGAGAAGTGCAAAAATAATCACACCTTTATTAATAATAATAAAAAGTCCACAAGTCAAACAACAAGCCAGGAGTCAAAGTCAGAGCTGAGTCAGGAGCTAAATCGGGAGCCAAACCAAATAGTCAGACGAGCCAAGTCAGGAGCCAAAGGGAGTAGTCAGACGAGCCGGAATCAGGAACAAGGATAACAGCAGAGTCAAGAACAAGCCAGGGATCAGGAACCAGGAGGGATGTCAGACAGCCAGGTAATACACAGGAACTGGAACTCACAAACAGGTCTGAGACAACGCAAGGGCAAAGCATACTGAACAAAGGCCCTTTAAATAATAAGTGATGACATCACAATTCTGAGACTGCAACCTGTCTCACACGGATGATGTACACCAGTCTGGCCATAAGAGGGAGTGCAGGAAATGAGCAGCATCACACACTCTGCACCAGACTCAGCAAGAGAGGTGAGTAAAATGGCTGCCAGCAGCACATGGCAAACAAAGCAGGGAGAAATCCCTGATGCACCTGCCCTCTTTAAGTTGGATGGGACGTGTTTAAGTTCTGTGATGTGTTTTTCAATGTCTGTGATTTTGATTAAAACATCATCAACATAAGATAAGGTCCCCCTTTCCAGTGCACCAGGCATAGACTTATGCAGGAATACAGCAAATTCATGTCCTGAATTTATGTATCCAAATGGGAGCCTTTGGAATGCATACTGAACCTTTTAGAATGAGAATGCAAGCTTATTCTGGTCTTCCTCATGTACCTTTATTGTCCAATATCCCTGTGCACAGTGAATATTTTGGATCCCTTCGTTTGTGCTAGGCACTGGTCAATGTATGACACAGGCCAGCCAGATATGTACATTCATTTGTTTAGCTGTCTTAAGTCAGCACACAAATGCCATTGTCCATTGGGCTTAAGAATACCTAGAATAGGATTGTTATAAGAGCTGTGCACCTGTCTGATGATACCCCGTTCTTCCAGGTTCCTTATGATTGCTGCAAGAGAATCATATGAGGCTAAAAGAAGTCTGTATTGTTTAACAAAGACAGGTGGTGCATTGGGATCTGTTTGGATTCTTGCAATGTGGAAGTCTGTAGTCATAAGAATCACTAGCAAAAATATCCTTGTGCTCCATCAGGAGTTCTCGTAGCTGTTGGCATTCATCATCACTGGAACAGCAATTAGCTAAGGAGATTTGCTCTTCAACTATTTGCTGAAATCCTGGAAAGATTTCAGGCTGTCCTATCTCATAGGCTTCTTCCAACCTAGAGGTGAGATCCCCTTGATTACAATTTACCTTGCCCCCATGACTCTGGGTATCGGGGTATTCTTGCTCTTTCATTGGCTGATCAAATACTAGAGAGACTTTTTCAATTTTACAGATGCCTTCCTCTGAGCTGAAGGGATAGACTGAACTGTAAATAGTCCCTCTGGCATAGATGCAAAGGATTGTTCTATTAATTGTTCTTAAGTTAAGTATCCTTCAGGTATTAGCCCAATTACATTATTCTGGAATCCAAAAGTGTAATAACTTGATTCCAGCACATATCCTATAGTAGTTCCCTTGGATAAGGTTATATCCTGTGGGGTTATGTTATGCACAATAACATGTATTGAAATAGTTCCAATATTTACCATAGGAGTATGGGTCATTGTTATACCCAGATCTTGCACTCTATGGGAGATGCATATTAGTGTTTTAGAAGTTTTTAATTTCTGACCTATTTGTACCTGTAAGGATAAGAGGAATTTATCAGCCTCAGCACGGATTACAACATCGTTATACACCTGCATATTCACAGCATATGGCATTTGCTGGTATGATTTCAGGGCTGCATTTTCATCCTGAAATACTTCAGGGTCCCCCTTTAAAATGCTCCAGAGGCAAAGGTTGTTTGGCATATCTATGTAAGAGGTCATTGCTAATATATATTTGTTTATGGGGATTATTTAAAACTAAAACAGGTGCTTCGCTGATTTATTACCTATGGAGATAGATAATTAGCTGTAATTTTATAGCTTTCAGAGTTATGATCTAGGTCATGGATGCAGTGATCTTGGGGTGAAAGATATTTAATTACTTTAGGTTCCGCCATCTGCGCTAATAAGCCTTTGCTTATATAGCTAGCTTCCTGTTTTAAGTTCAATTTAGCATACTTGTTTTTACCAAGGTCATGCACTTGCATAGGGATAAATAGATAATCCTTAACTCTCTACATTTCTGTGAGGTATTGAGTGTGGCCTCCCCCTTTAGGGAATTTATGATCCCCCTTGAGGAGAAATATGGTTAGTAAATCACCGTCTAAGGAAATATTTGCAATCTTTTCAGGCGAAATTTTAAAAGTATTACCATCAGAGCTACTTAAGGGAGTCTGATCATCTATTTGTAGGGTAGTGATTTAAGGTACAGAGTCATCCCTGAAATGAATCTCCACAGCATCTGGCTTCTCTTCCACTACGTGACAGTTATGTCGGGTGCGAGATATACCGGACCACTCATAATTAATAGGCCTTTTTACTTGTGACCAAATTACATTATTTATGCAATCAATTATAATGCTTAATCGCTTCAGGAGATCACTACCAATAATTAAACGATCAGTTGGCAGATCCACTATAATGACAGGGTGTCTTATTACCGTGTTCCCTAGCCTTAGGTTTAACCATGCCATACCATAGACTTTGAGAGAGTCACCCCCAACACCTATTAGTAAACCATCAAATTCTTTTATCTTAGGTTTGTGGGGTGTTAGTGTCAGGGTATCTGTAAATGTCAGTGGACAATACATATATATATATGTATATATAATAAGATAAAATAATTATGAAATCTCTCAAATAGTAAGTTTGAGCATGCTCATTTTATCACTGAATACATTCTGTGTATTCCAAATCTGAGATCAGACATGAGATACCTTCTCCTGATTAACATCGCATCTTAGAGTTCAAACAAGAGCATCTGTCTCAATAACCAGCCCAAACCCCTGGGTTGATGGATCCAATAGTCTGTGTTTTGGTGGAAGATATGAGCAAAAGCCCCTTCAAGATTCTCACCAATTCTTTCTGATCTGAGAGAAGCATATGCCAACATATGCCAACAGACATGATGTCTGAGGATTCTTTTGAAGCTTAAATAGATCCAGAGGGAGAACCAGTTTAGATGAGGAAACAGCTCATACCACCTAGGTGGTAAGTTACCCCTGCTGTTTAGATACACATCATGTACTGAGCCAAGCAGAAACATTTATGGCATTGTAACTGAAATTCGTATGGTTTTCAATCCTGTATAAAAATGTAAAATTCCATGTATCTGAGAAATGCATTTCATTTTTGTAATAAATTTAATAAATAACCTATTATTTTTATTTTTCAGGCATCTGACAAATACACGTGTGGTTATCCCCTAAATTGTGTCATATGTTGTATGCACTAAGAAAGAGGTGTACTGAATGTGAAATATGCTTTGTTTGTATGAATATAATGCCAGTATATTAAATACTATACTTCCAGGAAGAGCAAATAATTGACAGCACAATTGCTTATTAATATAATTTTTAAATGCATTTTTAATATATCATTTGTGGAATATTTTCACATTTGGTCTTAAAATGATCAGAAAAAATGGTACTGTGTGATCCATGTGTATTTGAACATGTGACTTATTAATACTAGGAATTATAGTATGTTGAATATAAACAATATAAGGAAATATTTGGATTGTAGCAATAATTGATGGTGAGACTGTATTTGCAGTTGTCTGCTGCCCCCAAGGGGATTAAAACTGGTATGAAAGCCAAATAAATTAACTATTAGAACACATGCAGAGGCAAATGAGCGAATCAGGGAGACGTCTCCCAAATAACCAATCAATGCTAAGCATCCGAAGGGCCAATCCAAAAGACAAGCACCGTGGGGCATTTCCAAATAATCACCAATAATTACAATAAGAATAAAAAAGGGTGTGGTATATCTCATGATATAACCTCATGCAAAATGAGATAAGAAAAAAAGTATTTTGTCTGCTAAACTGGTGACTGAATAACTGGCTGCCACCAGCAGGTGGGTGTCAATCAACCCGACCGTACTCGATCAGGTTGATTTCCGGCGTTGTCTTTCCGCCTGTTTAGAGCAGGCAGACAGGTTATGGAGCAGCGGTCTTTGTGTATCAGAGCTTGATACATATGCCCCAATGTGTTTACAAATTTAACTAATATAAATAGTTCAGGAATCTATATTAATTTTAATTGTTTCGTATATGCATTTTATTGGTGGTTTGTTTTAAAGAATAATTATTAAATATATTGTATTATAACCCGACCATATACTGACATATTATTTGGAGGCGCTGCAGTAGATATTATTAATATTTATCACATTGATATGATATATTTATAGTAAATAGAAATTATAAAAAAAAAAAGATTTTTTTTTGAAAAATGAATCTAAAAAAATGATTAATATTTTTTTGTGATTAAATATTTCAAAATGAATATTAATATCTTGAAATATTAAAAAAAATTTTTTTGAAAAATCGATAAATTGATTTTTCAGATTTCAAAATGAAAATTAATATTTTTGAATTTTTTTTTTTCTCTTGTTGGTCAAAATTGTATTAGCGTTTTAATTTAACTAAATACTAAGCCAATATAATAATGTCTGTTACTAGAAGTGAATCAATTAATTCAATACATAGTGTTGAAATATGTTCCACAAAATTGCCCATTAGTCAGGCAGAAACACTTAAAACAGAAGCCATTTCTCACCTCAAAAATAAATTAAATATTAAGGGAGAATTAGGCGCTTACATTAAGATGCTGAAGACTAAGGCCAAAAATATTGCAGATAATATATGGTGTGGCGAAAGCGAAATATTTCAAGGGCTGTTAAAATTGAGCCAACCTCAAAAGGAAAACGTGATGAAATAGTTTTCAAAACTTGGGGCCTGCTCCTCTATGTGAACAATGAAATATACAATAAAATAGAAGTACAAAATTCACAATTGGAGCAACTGAGGGGTGAAAAGTATTCATTAAGGTTATATGAGAAAGAGGCAGAACGAATCCATGATAAAATTGATGTTTGCCCAAAACATGGCCACTTTACAAAAATATAACCAGAATATAGTAGCTCAGATAGAAGATTTGCATAAGGAACTCGCACAAAGCCAGAGAGAATTAAGTGGTTTAAAAAGGCTTATCGTCATAATGAAAACCCCTCTATTAGCATTGATGATAATGCAGATAATTCTAAATCTCTTAAAGAATACATCAGAAATGAACTGCAGAAATTTAGGGAAGAATTTAGACTATTGGGTCAGAAATACACTTTCCAAATAGACAGTCACCTCATGTTATAAATTCAGGGAACTGCTATAACTCAGCTGAGGAGGGGGAGGGCATCTCTAGTAGTGAGTAAGAGGGCAGAGCCAGCTACCCTGATAGCCCACGTAGTACTAATATATGTAAGGGGTCTCCCCATAGTGAATATAGGGCAGATTGAGGGTACTCCACCCCCAAAAATAAGGTCCATAGGAGAGCCCAAGATACGTCTAATAAGGTATAGGACACCCCTAAAATAATTACTTTCTTAAAGGATGCAGTACCTAAATTTTCCAAAAACGGGACTACTTCTATAATTGACCACTTAGAGGCCTTTGAAAATGCTTTATCTAAAATGAACGTTACTAGTGAGTGGTCAAAAATTGAATTTCTGCCCTGGGTATTTGAGGGTAAACATCACAAATTCTTTTCTTCATTAAAGGATATGAATATTCATTCCTGGAATGAAACGCAAAATCAGTGCAAAAAGGAGTTTGGGAAATATCGCACCAAAACTGCAGCGAAAATAGCTGTATATGGTTTAAAATGTGGTGCAAATCAAAGCTCTATAGAATTCCTTTCTGTACTGAAAAGTGCGTACAGTTTGGCCGAAGACTACCCCATATTTGAAAGCTCATAATTTGTAAATTTATTTTTCGAAGCATTGCCTGCGTACATCAAAGTTAGTTTAGCTAGAGATATTGATGAGCGTTGCTCATTGGACTGGCTGATCAAAGAGAGTACAAAGTTATACTCTATTCAGCAGTCCGGGGAACTGAGGGTTAAAAAGGAACCATGGTCCAGCCTCAAAATTGTGGGAGAAACTAGGGTGTCACCTAGCCCCCTCTATCTGGAGTCTAAAAAGAAAACCTATGCAGAGGTGGCCCGAGAAAACAGGCCATCCCCACAAAGTTTTAACTCTCCCCCTCCCCCAACACAGGCTGAGGCACAGAGAGAATATACTCAAAATGGGGGGCATACCCAGGTAAATAATTATCCCTAAAGAGATGAAAAACCACAAGGTTATTGGTATTCCCGTAAAAGTAAATACCAAAAGTGGCGAAAATACTCTCAGGGTAACCAGACACCCCAAGTAAATAGTGCTTCCCAAAATATTAACGCTGAACAAGTTGAACCCCAAAGACAACTGTGTCAAAATAGGAGAAAGAGCTATGATTCTGAGGAATCCCAAGGATCCAGGAATCAATACCTTGGGACATCAAAAAATCGGTCCATGGGTAAAGATAGCTTGTCCATTCAAGTGGGCCAACTCAGTATGCAAGTTAGTCAATTATGTACACTATTTACTAATATGAGTCAAGCTTTTATGGCTCAGAAACCTAATAATCCTTTTTTAGGAGTACAGCCGGTTTCCAGCAGTGGACCACAGGCACAGTCATAAATACTGCAGTATTACCTGAGAGAGGGGGGAGAGATGTACCAAATGGAATGATAAATGTCAATAATGGTACTAATCATGTTCTCTCCCTACAGACCGGAAACAGACGATTTAGCTGTGATGACAAGCAACCTCGCCTGAAAGCACTAACAAATCTCTTCTTTTGGAGTATTCTCTTAACCTTTTTTCCACAGCTGCAGTACACAGGAACCCAATCAGCCCTATCATAGAGTACATGAATGGTGAGCATGAAAATTCTCCTGCATCAGGTAACATGGCGGATTAAGGTAACCTGTGGCGATGCCCACAGATGTGTAACATGCCAATTTTATGTGCGAAATGGTAGAAACTGCAGGGAGATATTATGTATTAGCTGAGCTCCATGAATCAGTCTCCAAACCTATCATAGGATTGATTGACATTGTATCTCAGGCAACTATTTTATCCCACAGGGCTAAATGAGCTAACACCCAACAAACCTAAAATAAAATAATTTGATGGTTCACTAATAGGTGTTGGGGGTGACTCTCTAAAAGTCTATGGTACGGCAGGGTTAAAACTAAGGCTGGGGAACAGATTAATAAGACACCCTGTCATTATAGTGGATCTGCCAACTGATCGGTTAATTATTTGTAGTGATATCCTGAAGCGATTAAGCACCATAATTGATTGCATAAATAATATAATTTGGTCACAAGTAAAAAGGCAAATTAAATATGAGCGATCCGGTATATCTCGCACCCGACATAACTGTCACATGGTGGAAGAGAAGCCAGATGCTGTGGAGGTCCATTTCAGGAATAACTCTGTATCTGAAATCACTATCTTACAAATAGATGATCAAACTCCTTTAAGTGGCTCTGATGGTAATACTTTTAAAATTTCGCCTGGAAAGATAGCAAATATTTCCTCAGACGGCGATGTATTAACCATATCTCTCTACAAGGGGGATCATAAAATCCCTAAAGGGGGAGGCCACACTCAATACCTTGCAGGAATTGAGAAAGTTAAGGATGATCTATTTATCCCTATGCAAGTGCATCACCTTGGTAAAACCAAATATGCTAAATTGAACTTAAAACAGGAAGCTAGCTATATAAGTGAAGGTTTATTAGCCTAAATAGCTGAACCTAAAGTGATTAAATATTTTTCTCCCCAAGACCACTGTGTCCACGACCTAGATGACAGGTCTGAAAGCTATAATGTCACAGCTAAATGTTTATTATCTCTCTCTATAGGTAATAAATCAGCAAAGCACCTGTTTTTAGTTTTAAATACTCCCCATAATCAAATATAAATTGGCAATGATCTTTTATATAGACATGCCATACAAATAGATTTGATTAACACTTGCCTCTGGAGCAGGTTAAAGGGGGACCCTGAAGTATTTCAGGATGAAAATGCTGCCCTGAAATCAAACCAGCAATTGCCATATGCTGTAAATATGCAGGTGTCTAACGATGTTGTAATCCATGCTGGGGCTGATAAATTCCTCTTATCCTTACAGGTAAAAAGAGGTCAGAAATTAAAAACTTCTGAAACACTAATTTGCATCTCCTATAGAATGCAAAATCTGGGTATAACAATGACCCATACTCCTTTGGTAAATATTGGAAATCTTCCAATACATGTTATCGTGCATAACATGACCCCACAGGATATAACCTTATCCAAGGGAACTACCATAGGATATGCGCTGAAATCAAGTTATTACTCTTTTGGATTCCAGAATAATGTAATTGGGCTAATACCTGAAGGATACTTAACTAAAGAACAATTAATAGAACAATCCTTTGTATCTATGCCAGAGGGACTATTTACAATTCAGTCTATTTATCCCTTCAGCTCAGAAGAAGGCATCTGTAAAATTGAAGAAGCCTCTCTAGTATTTGATCAGCCAATCAAACAGCAAGAATACCCCAATACCCAGAGCAATATAAATTATAATCAAGGGGACCTCACCTCTAGGTTGAAAGAAGCCTATGAAATTGGACAGCCTGAAATATTTCCAGGATTTCAGCAAATAGTCAAAGAGCAAATATCTTTAGCTAATGGCTGTTCCAGTGATGATGAACACCGACAGCTATGAGAACTCCTGATGGAGTACAAGGATATTTTTGCTAGGGATTCTTATGACTGTGGGACTACAGACTTGCACATTGCAAGAATCCAAACAGATCTCAATGCAGCACCTGTCTTTATCAAACAATACAGACTTTATTTAGCCTCATATGATTCTCTTGCAGAAATCATAAGGAACCTGGAAGAAAGGGGTATTATCCAACAGGTGCACAGCTCTTATAACAATCCTATTCTAGGTGTTCTTAAGCCCAATGGACAATGGCATTTGTGTGCTGACTTAAGACAGCTAAACAAACGAGTGTACATGTCTGGCTGGCCTGTGCCATATATTGACCAGTGCCTAGCGCAGATGCAGGGATCCAAAATATTCACGGCCATTGATTGTGCACAGGGATATTGAACCATAAAGGTACATGAGGAGGACCAGTATAAGTTGGCATTCTCATTCCAAAAGGTCCAGTATGCATTCCAGAGACTCCCATTTGGATACATAAATTTAGGACATGAATTTGCTGTATTCATGCATAAGGCTATGTCTGATGCACTGGAAAAGGGGACCTTATCTTATGTTGATGATGTTTTAATCAAAAGCACAGACTTTGAAAAACACAACGCAGAACTTAAACACGTCCTCAGACAACTTAAAAGGGCAGGTGTCAAATTATCCCTACAAAAAGCTCAATGGTGCCGCTCTCGTGTAAACTTTTTAGGACATGAAGTTACTTCTGAAGGGCTAAATCCTCAGAAGAAAAAGGTGGAAGCTATAATAAATTCCAAAAACCCAAGTTACTTAAAGGAATTGAGATCATTCCTGGGTATGGAAAATTATTCTCGCAAATGTATTGATAATTATGCAGAATTAGCTAAATCACTACTACTTCTTCTAAAGAAGGATGTGAAATGGCACTGGAGTGAGACTCAAGAGACAGCCGTCAAGGAGCTGAAGACAAAACTCACTCATTAGCATACCCTGAAGGTGGTAAACCTTTCTACTTAGAAACAGGTTAGACAGATATAAGCATGAGTGCTGTTTTATACCAAAAGCATGATAATTTAAGCAAAGTTATTGCTTATCCGAGCAAAACTCTATCCCCAGTAGAAATAAAATTTAGTGATTGCGAAAAGCCCTCTTATCTACTGTATGGGCTCTGCAAAATATCTGCAGCTATATACAGGGCAAGAAAATTATTGTAGAAAAGGCCCACCAGCCTATGCTATATCTGAAAAGTGAGAGAATAAGAGATGGGAATTTGTCTAATAGCCGCATAACAGCTTGGACTCTTTCCTTATAAGGCTGGCCTTTAGAAATTCACTACAAGCAGAATAAAAAGAATCCAGTCACACAGGGTCTTGCTGAACTCCACGACTGTACTGCTAAGGATCATGGGGAAGAATTATCAGAAGATGATTTCCTGGAGGAACAATTGTTTTCCCCGTATAAGATATACAATGAGGACCATTGTCAAACATTACCTTGGGTATATGTTTATGGTTGTTCTTACCATGCCACTATTGATAATAAGCACAGATTAGTTGCCGGCATTGGTATAACCTGGGCAAATGGATTCCCGAATATATCTATTGGTTTCAACATTGGACCAAGATCCAGCCAAGTTGTAGAACTAACTGCTGTTCTAAAAAACATTGAGATGGCTATTGAACATGATATTCATGAATTTGTGATCATTACTGACTCAAATTAAGTGCGTGACAGTTTTGTTGAATACCTGCCAACTTGGAAAAGAAATTACATGCAGAAAACTAACAGTCAAACATGGCAAGTTGTTCTGCGAGATTGATAATCTAGTGGTGTCCAATGATTTAACCATACACTGGAAAAAGGCCAAGGGTCATTCCAAGGTTCTAGGTCCTGATAAGGAAGGCAATGATCTTGCAGATTCATTAGCCAAACAACATAACTGGAGAACTCCTTACTATTGACCACTTAATGGGTGCAATTCATGTATAAGCCATTACCAGAAACCAGGCTAAATGACAGAGTGAGCCTAATTGGGTACAATGGATTCTTCTAGTGACAAGCTGATAACGAGTCAAAAAGAAGACCCCATTGCAGGCATGTTTTATAAATACATAGAAGATCCTGAAAGCAACCCCATCTCAATAGAGGACATAGTGGCAAGGAAGATCTTAGAATCCTTATAAAGTCCAGATCACAATTCAAGTTACAGGATGGTTTGTTAATTAGAACCTCAAAAAATGGTATCCAGCAATGGGTGGTACGTACAAAGTTCAAACTTACTGTCAAGGTTGTTTAATCTGTCCACAGTTCCAACCCACTGCACCAACGCATAGGGCGCCATTGCAGAAAAGGGGGACGGTAACGCCATGGTCAGATATACAAATTGATTTTTATTGGTCCAGTAACTAGGTCATCAAGAGGTAACAAATACATGTTAACAGTAACATGCCTATTCACTAAATGGGAGTGTATCAGTGCACCTATCAATAGTGCTGAAACATGTGCAGCATTGCTCATCAACCAGGTGTTTTCCAGATTTGGTTTACCCCAGTGAGTCGAATCCGATCGGGGAACCCACTTAACTAGCGAAGTGATGACCAAAATATGGAAAATACTAGGGGTCAAAAGAAAGCTCCATATTGCATATAGAGCTGCCTCAAGTGGTGGTGTAGAGTGTTACAACCAGTCCATTGTGAAAATCCTCAAAAAGTTTATGAGTGAAACGGGTAAAGACTGGGATGTAAAATTACCTCTAGTCCTAATGGCATTAAGAGCAACTCCAAGTAGTGCTACTAAGATGTCACCTTTTGAATTGATGACTGGTAGAAGAATGGTTCTACCTCAGCATCTACTGTACCGTACATCAGACCAGAACTTGATAAATGCCACCAATACGCATCAATATGTGGAGAACCTAAGGAAGCACCTGCAATATGCCTTTGCATTTGCTCAAACAAACTTAGAGAAGGCTGCAACTGCCACTAAAACCTATTATGATCTCAAAAAGTCCAAAAAGGAATATGAAATAAATAAAAGTTTATCTTTGTAACTTTGGAAGAGATCAGGTTAAGAAGAAGAAATTTCTTCCATCATGGAAGGGTCCTTTTGTCGTCGCTGACAAAATATCTCCAGCTGCCTATAAATTTAGGATACCTAAAAATGAAACTTTTATGGATAAAAGGGTTCATATTAATCAGTTACGAGCATACCATCTTAGATCCCAACTACATGTCATAGAGGGAAAATGAAGTGTCATATACCCAAATACGCTTAAAAACATTGTAGTTTAAAGATGCCTAACTAATGAGACTAGGGGCTCAAAAATAACAGACTCTCTTCATAGAAGACTGTCTATGATGCCTACTGTCAACATCCTCACCAAATACCACTGACTGTAAGCCAATTCCAATATGTGTCCTACATTCATTGAAAATTGGAAGGGGGAATTATGTCAGGGTATCTGTAAATGTCAGTGGACAATACATATATATATATATATATATACTGTGTATATATATATATATATATATATATATATATATATGTATATATAATAAGATAAAATAAGTATGAAATCTCTCAAATAGTAATTTTGAGCATGCTCATTTTATCACTGAATACATTCTGTGTATTCCACTTCTGAGATCAGACATGAGATACCTTCTCCTGATTAACATAGCATCTAAGAGTTCAAAAGAGAGCATCTGCCGCATTAACCAGCACAAACCCCTGGGTTGATGGAGCCAATAGTCTGTGTTTAGTTGGAAGATATGATCAAAAGCCCCTTCAAGATTCTCACCAATTCTTTCTGATCTAAGAGAAGCATATGCCAACATATGCCAACAGACATGATGTCTGAGGATTCTTTTGAAGCTTAAATAGTTTCAGAGGGAGAACCAGTTTAGCTGAGGAAACAGTTCATACCACCTAGGTGTTAAGTTACCCCTGCTGTTTAGATACACATCATGTACTGAGCCATGCAGAAACATATATGGCATTGTAACTGAAATTCATTTCTAAAAGAACAACTCGTATGGTTTTCAATCCTGTATAAAAATGTAAAATTCCATGTATCTGAGAAATGCATTTCAGGTTTCTAATAAATTTAATAATAAACTATTATTTTTATTTTTCAGGCCTCTGACAAATACACGTGTGGTTATCCCATAAATTGTGTCATATATTGTATGCACTCAGAAAGAGGTGTACTGAATGTGAAATATGCTGTGTTTGTATGAAGATAATGCCAAGATGTTAAATACTATAATTCCCCTGGGTTGATGGAGCCAATAGTCAGTGCAATTGCTTATTAATATGATTTTTAAATGCATTTTTTATATATCATAAGTGGAATATTTTCACGTTCATGATCAGAAAAAATGGTACTGTGTGATCCATGTGTATTTGAACATGTGACTTATTAATACTAGGAATTATAGTATGTTGAATATAAACAATATAAGGAGGATATTTGGATTGTAGCAATAATTGATGGTGAGACTGTATTTGCGGTTGTCTGCTGCCTCCAAGGGGATTAAAACTGGTATGACAGCCAAATAAATTAACTATTGGAACACATGCAGAGCCAAATGAGCCAATCAGAGAGACGTCTCCCAAATAACCAATCAATGTTAAGCATCCGAAGGGCCAATCCAAAAGACAAGCACCGTGGGGCATTTCCAAATAATCACCAATGATTACAATAAGAATAAAAAAACAGTGTGATATATCTCATGATATAACCTCATGCAAAATGAGATAGAAAAAAAAGTATTTTGTCTGCTAAACTGGTGACTGAATAACTGGCTGCCATATTTGGGTCACAGTCACTTTAAGCAAAATCTGAGACCATTTCTTGATCTGATTGCAATAACGTTCTTCATATGAGGTGATCTGAATCTATTTGGAAAAGATTGGAATACTGAATTGGCTCATGTGGTAATGTATGACTGTGCTATATTTTAAATATTTTAAAGCAAATACATTCATTGTTGCTACAGTCTAATTACAATTAGTAAATTTAAAAAGGGCACTTTGTATTTTAATCTCATATTCACAGTCCTGTATAGTTTTAAAGGGACAGTCAAGTACAAAAAAACTTTCATGATTTAAATAGAGCATGCAATTTTAAACAACTTCCCAATTTACTTTTATCACCAATTTTGCTTTGTTTTCTTGGTATTCTTAGTTGAAAGCTAAAACTAGGAGGTTCATATGCTAATTTCTTAGACCTTGAAGACTGCCTCTAATCTGAATACATTTTCACCACTAGAGGGCATTAGTTCACATGCTTCATATAGATAACATTGAGCTCATGCACGTAAAGTGACCTAGGAGTGAGCACTGATTGGCTAAACTGCATGTCTGTCAAAAGAACTGAAATAAGGGGGCAGTCAGCAGAAGCTTAGATACAAGATAATTACAGAGGTAAAACGTGTATTATTATAACTGTGTTGGTTATGCAAAACTGGGGAATGGGTAATAAAGGTATTATCTTTCTTTTTAAACAACAAAAATTCTGGTGTTGACTGTACCTTTAAGCTATTCTTTTGTATTCTAAGTAATTTATTTCAGCTCAGATAAATTGGCATAGGAGTTGGTTGTTTGCACAAATAATATATATAATTTCTGATGTTTTAAATTAGAGTTATATAGGATACATTGTAGGCTAAGTAGTTTTGATGTACTGGTCTGAAAGTTAGTGGCCCATACTTTGGTATTTCCTTTTAGTGATGTAATGCAATTCAATTGTGAATAAGGTTAATTTGAAAGGTACATTTGGTTTGATTTGTAAAAAATATTGTAACAACATAAGTGTATATCATTTAATTCATATCTGGTTTTCTATAAATATAATTCATTGTGTTTATAAATTTAACTAATATAAAGAATTTAGGAATTTTTATTAATTTTAATTGTTTAGTATATGCATTTTATTGGGGGTTTGTTTTAAAGAATAATTATTAAATATATTGTATTATAGCCCGACCATATACTGACATTAGCTTATTTAGCTGTGTGTAGTACCTGTGGGATAAAATAGTTGCCTGAGATCTAGTATCAATTAATCCCATGATAGGGTTAGCAACTGAATCCTGGAGCTAGGCTAATACATAATATCTCCCTGCAGTTTCTACCATTTCACACATAAAATTAGCATGATTACATATCTGTGGGCTTCGCCACGAGTTACCTGAATCCGCCACGTTACCTGATGCAGAAGAATTTTCATTCTTACCAGTCCTTTCCTCTCTAATAGGGTTGTCAGGGTTCCTGTGTACTGCATCCGTGGGAATAAGGTTAGGAGAAAACTGCAAAGGAAGAGGTTTGTTAGAGCTTCCAGAGGTTGCTCGTCATCACAGCTAAATAGTCAGTTTCTGGGCTGCAAGGAGAGAACATGATTAGTACTATTATTGACATTTATCATTTCATTTGTTATATCTCTCCATTTTCTGTTAGGTAATACCGCAGTATTTATGACTGTGCTTGTGGCCCACTGCTGGCCACTGGCTGTACCGCTAAAAAAGGATTATTAGGATGCTGAGCCGTCAAAGCTTGACTCATATTAGTAAGTAGTGTACATAATTGACTTACTTGCGTACTGAGTTGGCCCACTTGATTGGACAAGCTATTTCTACCCATGTACCAATTTTTTGATGTTCCAGGGTACTAATTCCTAGATCATTGGGATCCCTCAAAATCATAGCTATTATTTCTATTTTGACGTGGTTGTCTTTGGGGTTCAACTTGTTCACCATTAATGTCTTGGGGAGCACTATTTACTTGGTGTGTCTAGTTACCCTGAGAGTATTTTCGCCACTTTTGGTATTTATTTTTATGGGGGTAACAATTACCTTGTGGGTGTTCATCTCTTTGGGGATAACTATTTATCTGGGTATGCCCCCCATTTTGAGTATATTCTCTCTGCACCTCGGCCCATGATGGGGGAGGGGCAGAGTTAAAACTTTGTGGGGAAGGCCCGTTTTCTTGGGCCACCTCCGCATAAGTTTTCTTTTTAGACTCCAAATTGAGGGGGCTAGGTGACACCCTAGTTTCTGCCACAATTTTGGGGCTGGGCCTTGGTTCCTTTTTAAGTCACTGTTCACCGGACTGGTGAATAGAGTATAACTTGGCAGTTCTCATCAAAATCTCTAGATAAGTTAAGTTTGATGTGCTCGGGCAAGGCTTCGTAAAATAAATTCACAAATTCGGAACTTTCAAATATGGGGTAATCTTCGGCCATACTGTACGCACTTTTAAGTACAGAAATGAATTCTATAGGACTTTGATTGGCACTACATTTTAAACCATATACAGCTATTTTTGCAGCTGTTTTAGTGCGATATTGCCCAAATTCCTTTTTGCACTGATTTTTTGTTTCACTTCAGGAATGAATATTCATATCCTTTAGTAGCAAAGAACTTGTGATGTTTACCCTCAAATACCCAGGGCAGAAATTCAATTTTTGACTGCTCACTAGTAACATTCATTATGGATAAAGAATTGTCATAGTTCTCTAAGTGGTCAATTATAGAAGTGGTTCTGTTCTTGGAAAATATAGGTACTGCATCCCTTAAGAAAGTAATTATTTTAGGGATGTCATATACCTTATTAGATGTATCTTGGATTTTCCTAGGGACCTTGTTTTTGGGGCTGGAGTGCCCCCTACCTTCCCTATATTTACTATGGGGGGACCCCTTATGTACATTAGTACTACATGGGCTATCTGGGTAGCTGGCTCCGCCCTCTGACTCACTATTAGAGCTGCCCTCCCCCTGTGAATTATAGCAGTTCCCCACATGAGGTGACTGTCTATGTGGGAAGTTTATTTCTGACCCGATAGGGGTCCTTTGTTTAAACTATTCTTTAATATTCTGCAGTTCATATCTCATAAATTCTTTTAGTTTTTCTAAAGTATCTGCAGTATCCTCGTTTCTAATAGAGGGGGGTTATTTCTAGACTGCCTTTTTTGTTCACTTAACTCTTTGTGGCTCTGTGTGAGTTGTTTATGCAAATCTTCTATTTGGGCTACTAAATGTTGGTTATACTTTTGTAAGGTGGCCATGTTCTGGGCAAGCACATTCATTTTATCCTGGACTTGCTCCTCCTCCTGTTCACCTAGCCTTAAGGAATAATTTTCACCCCTCAGTTGCTCCAATTGTGAATTCTGTACTTCAATTTTATTGTACATTTCATCGTTCACATAGAGGAGCAGACCCCATGTTTTGAAAATTATTTTGTCACGTTTTCTCGGTTTCTGAGGTCGGACAAATTTTGACCACACCATATATTATTTGCAATATTTTCAGCCTTAGTCTTAAGCATCTTAATGTAAGCGCCTAATTCTCCCTTAAAACTTAATCTATTTTTAAGGTGAATAATGGCTTCTGTTTTAAGTGTTTCTGCCTGACTAATATGCGATTCTGGGGAACATATTTCAATACTATGTATAGATTCAAATGATTCACTTCTAGTTACAGACATTATTATTTTGGCTTAGTATTTGGTTAAATTTAAAACGCTAATAGAATTTTGACCACCAAAAAATAATAATTGTAAAATAACATAATTTATGTAAGAACTTACCTGATAAATTAATTTCTTTCATGTTGGCAAGAGTCCATGAGCTAGTGACGTATGGGATATACAATCCTACCAGGAGGAGCAAAGTTTCCCAAACCTCAAAATGCCTATAAATACACACCTCACCACAACCACAATTCAGTTTAACGAATAGCCAAGTAGTGGGGTGATAGAAAAAGGAGTAAAAAAGCATACAAAAAAGAGGAACTGGAAATATAATTGCGCTTTTATACAATAAATCATAACCACAATAAAAAGGGTGGGTCTCATGGACTCTCGCCAAAATGAAATAAATTAATTTATCAGGTAAGTTCTTACATAAATTATGTTTTCTTTAATGTAATTGGCAAGAGTCCATGAGCTAGTGACATATGGGATATTAATACCCAAGATGTGGAAGTCCACAGAAGAGTCAATAGAAAGCGAGGGTTTAAAAAAACAGCCATTTTCCACTGAAAAAATTAAATCCACAAAAAAAAAAGTTTTTCTCATAAATTGAAAGAAAAAAACTTAAAACATTAGCAGAAGAATCAAACTGAAACAGCTGTCTTAAGAACTTTTCTACCAAATACTGCTTCAGAAGAAGCAAATACATCAAAATTGTAAAATTTAGTAAATGTATGCAAAGAAGACCAAGTTGCTGCTTTGCAAATCTGATCAACTGAAACTTCATTCTTAAAAGCCCAAGAAGTGGAGACTGATCTAGTAGAATGAGCTGTGATCCTCTGAGTTGGGGACTGTCCCGCCTCCAAATAAGCTTTATGAATCAAAAGCTTCAACCAAGATGCCAAGAAAAGGGCAGAAGCTTTCTGACCTTTCCTAGAACCAGAGAAGACAACAAATAGACTAGAAGTCTTCCTGAAATTTTTAGTAGCTTCAATATAATATTTCAAAGCTCTTACAACATCCAAAGAATGCAAAGATCTTTCAAGAGCATTCTTGGGATTAGGACACAAGGAAGTAACAACAATTTCCCTACTAATGTTGTTAGAATTCACAACCTTAGGAAGCAATTTAAACAAAGTCCGCAAAACAGCCTTATCCTGATGGAAAATCAGAAAAGGAGACTCACAAGAAAGAGCAGACAATTGGGAAACTCTTCTAGCTGAAATGATAGCCAAAAGAAACAACACTTTCCAATAATGTAGTTTAATATCCAAAGAATGCATAGGCTCAAAAGGAGGAGCCTGCAAAGTCTTCAAAACCAAATTAAGACTCCAAGGTGGAAAGATTGATTTAATAACAGGCTTGATATGAACCAAAGCCTGAACAAAACAGTGAATATCAGGAAACGTATCAATCTTTCTATGAAATAAACCAGAAAGAGCAGAGATGTGTCCCTTTAAAGTACTTGCAGACAAACCTTAATCTAAACCATCCTGAAGAAACTGTAAAATTCTAGGAATTCTAAATGATTGCCAGGAGAACTTATGAGAAGAACACAATGAAATATAGGTCTTCCAAACTCGATAAAAAAAATCTTCCTTGTAACAGACTTATGAGCCTGTAGCATAGTATTAATCACTGAGTCAGATAAACCTCTATGACTAAGCACTAAGCATTCAATTTCCATACCTTCAAATTTAACGATTTGAGATCCTGATGGAAAAACGGCCCTTGAGACAGAAGGTCTGGTTTTAGAGGAAGTGGCCAAGGCTGGCAACTGGACATTCGAACAAGATCCGCATACCAAAACCTGTGAGGCCATGCTGGTGCTATCAGAAACACATACGATTGTTCCATAATGATCTTGGAGATCACTCTTGGAAGAAGAACTAGAGGAAGAAAGATATAAGCAGGTTGGTAAAACCAAGGAACTGTTAAAGCATCCACCTTTACCTGGACAGGTACCTGGGAAGTTTCTTGTTTAGATGAGAAGCCATCAGATCTATTTCTGGAAGACCCCACATCTGTACAATCTGACAAAATACATCTAGATGGAGAGACCACTCCCCCAGATGTAAGATCTGATGGCTGAGATAATCCACTTCCCAATTGTCTACACCTGAGCTATGCACTGCAGAAATTAGACAAGAGCTGGATTCAGCCCAGTAAAGTATCTGAGATACTTCTTTCATAGCTATTGGACTGCAAATCCCACCCTGATGATTGACATAAGCCACAATTGTGATATTGTCCGTCTGAACACAAATTAATTGTCTTTAACAGAGGCCAAACCTGAAGAGCCCTGAAAATAGCACGGTGTGTTCTAAAATATTGATTAGTAACCTCACCTCTTGAGGTTTCCAAACCCCTTCTGCTGTCAGAGATCCCCAGACAGCTCCCCAACCTGAAAGACTTGCATCTGTTGTGATTACAGTCCAGGTAGGATAAACAAAAGAGGCCCCCTGAATTAAACGATGATGGTCTAACCACCAAGTCAGAGAGAGTTGAATGTTGGGATTTAAGTATATCAATTGTGATATCTGACTATAATCCCTGCAACATTGATTCAGCATACAAAGCTTTGGAGGTCTCATGTGAAAACGAGCAAAGGGGATTGCGTCCAATGCTGCAGTCATGAGACCTAAAACTTCCATACGCATAGCCACTGAAAGGAATGATTGAGACTGAAGGTTTCGACAAGCTGAAACCAATTTCATTTGTCTCTTGTCTGTTAAGGACAGAGTCATAGTCACTGAATCTTTCTGAAACCTAAAAAGGTGACCCTTGTCTGAGGAATCAAGAAACTCTTTGGAAAATTGATCCTCCAACAATGTCTTTGAAGAAACAACACTAGTTGATTTGTGTGAGATTCGGCTAAATGTAAAGACTGAGCTAGTACCAAGATATGATCCACATAAGGAAACACTGCAAAACCCTGTTCTCTGATTACAGATATAATTGCACCGAGAGCCTTCAAAAAGATCCTTGGAGCTGTTGCTAGGCCAAATGGAAGAGCGACAAATTGGTAATGCTTGTCTATAAAAGAGAATCTCAGAAACCGATAGTGGTCTGGATGAATCAGAATGTGAAGATATGCATCCTGTAAGTCTATCGTGGACATATAATGACCTTGCTGAACAAAAGGCAAGATAGTCCTCATAGTCACCATCTTGAAAGTTGGGACTCTTGCAAAACGATTCAAAAACTTCAGATCCAGTACTGGCCTGAATGAATTTTCTTTCTTTGGGAGAATGAATAGATTTGAATAAAACCCCAGACCCAGTTCCTGAAATGGAACTGGTATTATTACCCCTGAAAGCTCTAGATCTGAAACACACTTCAGAAAAGCCTGAGCCTTCACTGGATTTGATGGAACGTGAGAGAAACTGAAACTGATAGTCTGCAAAAGGAAATATACATAGACCTGACTCATGGCAAATATAAGTAAAATACATATATTTAAAACTTTATATTAATACATAAAATGCCAAACCATAGCTGAGAGTGTCTTAAATTAGAAAAACATACTTAACAAAAGACACCCATCCACATATAACAGATAGCCAAACCAGTACTGAAAAAGTATCAGCAGAGGTAATGGTATATAAGAGTATATCGGCGATCTGAAAAGGGAGGTAGGAGATGAATCCCTACGACCGATAACAGAGAAACTTTGAAAAGATTTCCCGTGAGGAAAACCATAAAATCAATAGGTGATACTCCCTTCACATCCCTCTGACAAACAATGTACTCTGAGAGGAACTGGGCTTCAAAATGCTTAGAAGTGCTTATCATAGAAGAAATCATAGAATTCAAGCACAAACTGACTTCACCACCTCCATAGGAGGCAAAGTTTGTAAAACTGAATTGTGGATGTGGTGAGGGGTGTATTTATAGGCATTTTGAGGTTTGGGAAACTTTGTCCCTCCTGGTTGGATTGTATATCCCATACGTCACTAGCTCATGGACTCTTGCCAATTACATGAAAGAAATTAACATTAATTTTGAAATATTAATACAAAAAAAATAATTAATGAATTTAAAAAAAAATATATATATTTTTTCTTTTTTAATAATCACTATTTACTACAAATATATTATATCAATGTGATAAAGATAATAATCTTACAGCTGTGTCTCCAAATAATATGTCAGTATATACCAGGGTTATAAGTATAATTTATTTATTATTCTTCTTTAAAACAACCTCCAATAAAAATGTATATATGAAACAATTGAAATTAATATTTATTCCTAAATTCTTGAGATTATTTACATTTAGAAACACATTGAAATATATTTATACAGAAAGGGACTAGATTATGTATCGACTATACACGCTTATGCTGTTATAATATTCTTTACAAAGATCATTAACATTAACTTTACTCACAATGAATCACATTGAAATACAACAATAAAATACCAGAGTATGGACCGTTAGCTTAACAGTGTTTAGTTAAACAGTATAACAAAAATACTTTAAAATCAAATTGATATGTCAATTTATTTGAGCTGAAATAACCTCTTATTTAGCCACCATAAAATAAGTTTTAAAATATATCACAATAGCTTCAAATAACTTAATACACCAGAGAAATGTAATTGCAATAATAAGCCGGGGGTGAAGATATAAAATACACAAATCCTTTATCTAGCAAACAAGATTATCTAGCATTGAATATGACTGGTTCTAATTTGCACAGGACTATGGAAATAACTTAAAATACAAAGTGCCGTCTTAAATCACCAGCTTTAATTAAACTATAGCTATAGAATACCTTTGATTTAAAATAAAAGTATGAAACAACCCTTCATATGTTTCCAGATACCAAATTGAAGTTTCAAGTTTTTTTTAGATAAGTTCGGTTTAACTCATAAATTAAGAGAGGTATTTTGCAATATGGATGAAAAGGTAGCCCAATTTTGCTTATAGTGACTGTGTCCCAAAAAGGCAGCAAAGTTATCACTCAAAATTTTAGCAAGCAAAAGACCACTTCTATTCCCTTGCATGAGGTTATATCATGTGTTACACCCCACCCCTTTTTATTCTAATCATTGGTGAACCTTTTTGGATTCGCTCCACGGAGCTTGTTTGAAAGGCCCTTAACGGAGCTTGTCCCTGATTGGCTACTGGTAAATGCCATTTTTAACAGCCAAATATTTTTTGGTTATAATACTGAATTTAGGCCATCGGGGGCAGCAGACAAAGACAAACAGTTTCATTTTTAACACCGCTAACAGTAAATATAGATTCTTATATATTTGTAGTATGTATATTTAGTATATTCACTATTTCTTGATATTAATAAACCTGTCTGGTCAATACATATGTGTCCCATCTAATACAATTTAGCATGTATTTATAGAGACTAAACATGAGTATATTACTTATCATATTTTAGAAGATGACTTTAAAGTTGCATTTTTATGAGGGACTAGTAGTATCAATCAATAAAATATATATGTCTATCTGACTTATTCTGTATATCAGCTCATTTGATATACTGGTATATATTTCATTTCCTAGTCACATCTTATATCATAGATATAATGAGTATTATAGCTATTTATTAATACATGTCTCAACAGTGCCCAAAGACATGGGCTCAAAATCTATGATGCATCTATATGTCAACTCATATAATCGTATTTAGAACCCTCATCTTCACATCAGTTCTTCCCTGTAATGTTCATTAGATCTCTGGAAAACAATACATTTATCTTGAAATAAACTGGTTAAAAATTTTAATTGACTACATAGTTACTTATTAAATTCAGCAAATACTTATCTAATATGTTATTGTCAGGCATCTCTTCTCAGATCCACAAATATACATTTTTATACAATACTAAGGTATACCTTAACTGAAAATTATACATAAGTTGTACTTTAAAATGAATTTCAAGTTACAATGCAATATGTGTTTCTGCTTAGCCAGCATGATTTGTATCTGAGGTTCGAGGCAATTAACAGGCCTGTGCGAATTACTATATCCTCAGAATTTTGTTTGCATATTTGACTTATGTAGAGAATCTTGTCTCCAGCACCCCAGGGGTTTGTGCTGAACTAATGAGATAAATGTTCTCTTTTGAACCCTATAGATGTATTGAGCAGCTATGATAATATGCTGGTGATCTGATAGGGAATCTTTGAAAACAATTCCTTTGTTATCAACTTGTCTTAAGCAGTGAGGGGGCAGGGGCTATAGTGAGACCAATTCATATAAATTTAGATATTAGCCAAAAATGAAATATTAGATTATGTGATACATCTGTAGTTTATATAATGTTATTTCACAGGTACCCTGACATACTGCTTGGGACATAATTTGTAAGTAATCAAATAAATTACAAATTTAAACTTACAAGTTTGCTAATAGAGAAAGATTCCTGTTTACCAGTAGACACAAAAGTTTTGCCTTTGTTAACATAGTCATAACTTTTGCATGGTAAAGTGTCACATTTAAACATGCCTGGTTTAGGCTGAAACCAATTATTAGTAGAGCTTATAGGCAATTAACATATAACACTACATATAGTAAGATCATCTTTAATCCCACAAATAAATTTAAAACAGAATTAAAAAGTTTTTTACAAAGATCAGTTGAACAGGGCCTAGTAACTAATACCAGAGACATTTGAATTTCTAATAGTACATACACCTAAGATACCCATATTCAAACTCTTTTCCAAGGTACATAAGACTTTAGAGTTGTCCCGGGCAGAACTATTATCTCAGAAACTGGTATCTTGGGTAAAATATTGGGGGCAATTTAAGATTTATTTCTCCAACCAATTGTAAAGCTTTCACTGGGGTATCTCATGGATATTAAACACTATGTGAAACTGTGAGATTTCTCACAATGTTCTAGACGGACAAATTGTGCTATACTGTCTAAGGGGTGCTCTCTGCATTTCTATATGGGAATGAGAGACAAGCCTAGTACAATATAGAACTGCTTAATATTGTCAGTATATTTATGATAAGAACCTTCAGTAGTGCTCTCCAAATACAAATATCAGCTTATGGCAGGGTTATAACACAATATATTTAAATAATTTAATAATTATCCTTTAAAATAAACCCTCAATCAATATGCATCTACTAGGAACCATAAAATGAATACAAATACCTGAATTCTTTTATTTAGTTAATATCTATGAACATTTTGAAATATATTTGTAATACCAGAATATGAAACACTATTATACACGTTAAAAACAACTATTAAGATACGCTATACTTCTTACAAAGCTTACAAAAGTTTACCTTTAAAAACCAGCCTTATTTACAAATAGCCTTTCATACAATTAATACAGTGGGACTAAAGTAACAGCTACTACTATTCAGCAATACAATTAACAGTGCTAATAAACAATAGAACAATATATATATTCAGCTATTTAACTGCAATTTATCCTAATACAATTTTAATTCACATCAGAAATTTCACAGATAAGTTACTTAACCTACAAGATACAAATTTAACACTATATAGGGCTGTGGCTATCAGTTTTAAAATACAAATGGCTCTTTTCAATCTATTTATTATAATTTAACTGTAGTGACTATGCTCTTACCAATAATCTTGCATACGTTACCAGGGTAAGCAGCAATCGATATCCAATATTCCTTAATAGGAATTATTTTACCTCAGATCACCAATAAGTATATATCGCAATCAATGAGAAAAGAGTAGATCAGCTTTGCTAGAGTCAAATGGTATTTTCACGCCCAGCAACCAGTTACCAGTCACAGCTCAGCAAATCTGTCTCCCTTTCTCTATCTTGCATTCACTTTATATCAGTTTTCCATCATAGGTAAAATTGGAAACGCCCAAACGGAAACCTTGTCTCGGATTGGCCCTTAACGGAGCTGAACATGTTCATCATGGAAACGCATCTTTTGAACAGTTAATTCTCTTAATTGCTATACCGGGTTTTGGCCACTTGGGGGCAGTAGAAATACAGACAAAACAAATTCACCTTTAACATTTCTAAACCTTTTTAACAAGTTAATTATTTTCATAAAATGGTTATTTAATCAGACCATAACTCTCTGCATCAATCACATACAAACCCCAACTATAGATGTGTAGTATCAGATCATTTTTCTGATTATTCTGATGCCAAATCTGTTATATTATTAACATTGTATTATATTAAAGCAATTTAATACTGCTAATTATTTTGAAATTAGTGGCATTTAATATCCGTAATACATGCATTTACACAATTACAGCATGTTTTACATTTCTAACAAATTCTGCATGCATGAATTATTATATGTCTGAGAAGTATAGAGACACAGCGGTTATTATTCCATACAGACAATCTTGTATTTGGTATCTTTTAGCCCCATCTGGAACACAGGAAAGCATGTTATATATATATATATATAATATCATATAACAAGACAGTCTCATATCCATTAAAATATATATATTTTCCTAGTATATTTTATTTGAAATCTAAATACAGTTGTTTGAAACATGTAAGTCATGTGCTTTCACTGGCCTAGATTTAGAGTTTGGAGGTAGCCGTGAAAACCAGCGTTAGAGGCTCCTAATGCTGGTTTTAGGCTACCGCCGGTATTTGGAGTCAGTCAGGAAAGGGTCTAACGCTCACTTTTCAGCCGCGACTTTTCCATACCGCAGATCCCCTTACGTCAATTGCGTATCCTATCTCTTCAATGGGATCTTTCTAACTCCGGTATTTAGAGTCGTGGCTGAAGTGAGCGTTAGAAATCTAACGACAAAACTCCAGCCACAGAAAAAAGTCAGTAGTTAAGAGCTTTCTGGGCTAACGCCGGTTCATAAAGCTCTTAACTACTGTGCTCTAATGTACACTAACACCCATAAACTACCTATGTACCCCTAAACCGAGGCCCCCCCACATCGCCGCCACTCTATAACATTTTTTAACCCCTAATCTTCCGCTCCGTACACTGCCGCCAACTACGTTATCCCTATGTACCCCTAATCTTCTGCCCCTAACACCGCCGACCCCTATATTATATTTATTAACCCCTAATCTGCCGCCCCCGCTATCGCTGACCCCTGCATATTATTATTAACCCCTAATCTGCCGTCCGCACGCCGCCGGCAGCTACATTATAGCTATGTACCCCTAATCTGCTGCCCCTAACACCGCCGACCCCTATATTATATTTATTAACCCCTAATCTGCCCCCCTCAACGTCGCCTCCACCTGCCTACACTTATTAACCCCTAATCTGCAGAGCGGACTACACCGCTACTATAATAAAGTTATTAACCCCTAATCCGCCTCACTCCCGCCTCAATAACCCTATAATAAATAGTATTAACCCCTAATCTGCCCTCCCTAACATCGCCGACACATAACTTCAAGTATTAACCCCTAATCTGCCGACTGGAGCTCACCGCTATTCTAATAAATGTATTAACCCCTAAAGCTAAGTCTAACCCTAACACTAACACCCCCCTAAGTTAAATATAATTTTTATCTAACGAAATAAATTAAGTCTTATTAAATAAATTATTCCTATTTAAATCTAAATACTTACCTGTAAAATAAATCCTAATATAGCTACAATATAAATTATAATTATATCTTAGCTATTTTAGGATTAATATTTATTTTACAGGCAACTTTGTAATTATTTTAACCAGGTACAATAGCTATTAAATAGTTAAGAACTATTTAATAGCTACCTAGTTAAAATAATTACAAAATTACCTGTAAAATAAATCCTAACCTAAGTTACAATTAAACCTAACACTACACTATCAATGAATTAATTAAATAAAATACCTACAATTATCTAAAATTAAACCTAATACTACACTATCAATAAATTAATTAAATACAATACCTACAAATAAATACAATTAAATAAACTAACTAAAGTACAAAAAATAAAAAAGAACTAAGTTACAAAAAATATTTACAAACATTAGAAAAATATTACAACAATTTTAAACTAATTACACCTACTCTAAGCCCCCTAATAAAATAACAAAGACCCCCAAAATAAAAAAATGCCCTACCCTATTCTAAATTACAAAAGTTCAAAGCTCTTTTACCTTACCAGCCCTTAAAAGGGCCCTTTGCGGGGCATGCCCCAAAGAATTCAACTCTTTTGCCTGTAAAAAAAAACACATACAATACCCCCCCCCCAACATTACAACCCACCACCCACATACCCCTAATCTAACCCAAACCCCCCTTAAATAAACCTAACACTAAGCCCCTGAAGATCTTCCTACCTTGTCTTCACCATGCCAGGTATCACCGATCGTTCCAGGCTCCGAAATCTTCATCCAAGCCCAAGCGGGGGCTAGACATCCATCATCCGACGGCTGAAGAAGTTCAGAAGAGGCTCCAAAGTCTTCATCCTATCCGGGAAGAAGAGTAGATCCGGACCGGCAACCATCTTCTTCCAAGCGGCATCTTCTATCTTCATCCGATGAGGACCGGCTCCATCTTGAAGACCTCCACCGCGGACCCATCTTCTTCTTCCGACGACTTCCCGACGAATGACGGTTCCTTTAAGGGACGTCATCCAAGATGGCGTCCCTCGAATTCCGATTGGCTGATAGGATTCGATCAGCCAATCGGAATTAAGGTAGGAAAATTCTGATTGGCTGATGGAATCAGCCAATCAGAATGAAGTTCAATCCGATTGGCTGATCCGATCAGCCAATCAGATTGAGCTCGCATTCTATTGGCTGATCGGAACAGCCAATAGAATGCAAGCTCAATCTGATTGGCTGATTGAATCAGCCAATCGGATTGAACTTGATTCAAGTGTCAAAAGATCTGAGATAAGGGGCAGTCTGCAAAAGCTTAGATATAAGTTAATTACAGTGATAAAAAGTATATTTCTATAACAGTGTTGGTTATGCAAAAATGTTGAATGGTAAATAACTATATTATCTATCTTTTTAAACAATAACATTTTTAATGTTTACTATCCCTTTAAAGTGCAGTGAAAACATTTCAGTTTAGTTTGTATTTGCTTAAAACTGAGACTTTGAGGCATAGTTATCAATGTGTCTACTTACCTGCTTTCGTCGGCCCAATACGCCCACCTAAGCTCACCTACCATCGCCGCCGAGGACCTGAAAAATCTCGCCAAAGTTATCAAAAAAGCTGTCAAAAAGCCGCGTACCAAGTACGGGGCGATGAGCAGCGGACTGTGATAGTTATCACTCATCCGATCTCGCTGATCTTCGGCTTTTTGACATCTTTATTGACAAGCTGTCACTAAGCACTCACACCAACTATACTGTTCTACCCCCTATACCGGCGCCCCCCGCAACTAAATAAAGTTATTAACCCCTAAACCGCCGCTCCCGGAAACTGCCGCAACTATAATAAATGTATTAACCCCTAAACTGCCACTCCCGGAGCCCACCGCCACCTACATAATACCTAGTAACCCTATCCTGCCCCCCCTATACCGCTGCCACCTATAATACATTTATTAACCCCTATCCTGCCCCCCCTATACCGCCGCAACCTTTAATACATTTATTAACCCCTATCCTGCCCCCCCTACACTGCCGCCACTATAATAAAATTATTAAACCCTAAACATAAGTCTAACCCTAACCTAACACCCCCCTAACTTAAATATTAATTAAATACATCTAAATAAATGTAACTCTTATTAAATTAATTATTCATATTTAAAACTAAATACTTACCTTTAAAATAAACCCTAATATAGCTACAATATAACTAATAATTATATTGTAGCTATTTTAGGATTTATTTTTATTTTAAAGGCAAATTTCAATTTATTTTAACTAGGTACAATAGGTAATAAATAGTTATTAACTATTTAATAGCTACCTAGTTAAAAGAAAGAGAATTTTACCTGTAATATAAAAACTAACCTAAGTTAACACTACACTAGGAAATTATTCCTATTTAAAACTAAATACTTACCTGTAAAATAAACCCTAAGATAGCTACAATGTAATTAATAATTGCATTGTAGCTATTTTAGGATTTATATTTATTTTACAGGTAACTTTGTATTTATTTTAGCTAGTTAGAATAGTTATTAAATAGTTATTAACTATTTAATAACTACCTAGCTAAAAGAAATACAAAATTACCTGTAAAATAAATCCTAACCTAGGTTACAATTAAACCTAGCACTACACTATCATTAAATTAATTAAATTAATTAGCTACAAATAACTACAATTAAATACAATTAAATAAACTAACTAAAGTACAAAAAATAAAAAAACTAAGTTACAAAAATAAAAAAAATAAGTTACAAACATTTCAAAAATATTACAACAATTTTAAGCTACTTACACCTAATCTAAGCCCCCTAATAAAATAACAAATCCCCCCAAAATAAAAAAATGCCCTACCCTATTCTACATTAAAAAGTTAACAGCTCAATTACCTTACCAGCCCTTAAAAGGGCCTTTTGCGGGGCATGCCAATCAGATTTTTCCTACCTTAATTCCAATTGGCTGATAGAATCCTATCAGCCAATCGGAATTCGAGGGACGCCATCTTGGATGATGTCACTTAAAGGAACCGTCATTCGTCGTTCAGTCGTCGGTGGAAGAAGATGGCTCCGAGTAGGCTCGTCTGAAGATGGCTCCGCTCCGGATGGATGAAGATTGAAGACGCCGCCTGGATGACTTCAATCGGATGGAAGACTTCTTCAGCGCCCCTTGGATGATGACTTCGGTCGGATGGAAGACTTCTTCAGCGCCCCTTGGATGATGACTTCTGCCGCTCCGGATCTCCTCTTCGGTTCCATCAGTGGTCGGCTGCCTGAAGACGGCTAAACGTAGGATGATCTTCAGGGGGGTAGTGTTAGGTTTATTTAAGGGGGGTTTGGGTTAGAGTAGGGGTATGTGGGTGGTGGGTTTTAATGTTGGGGAGGGTTGTATTTTTATTTTACAGGCAAAAGAGCTGTTTTCTTTGGGGCATGACCGCAAAAGGCCCTTTTAAGGGCTGGTAAGGTAATTGAGCTGTTAACTTTTTAATGTAGAATAGGGTAGGGCATTTTTTTTATTTTGGGGGGATTTGTTATTTTATTAGGGGGCTTAGATTAGGTGGGTGTAAGTAGCTTAAAGTTGTTGTAATATATTTTAAATGTTTGTAACTTATTTTTTTTATTTTTTGTAACTTAGTTTTTTTTATTTTTTGTAACTTAGTTTTTTTATTTTTTGTACTCTAGTTAGTTTATTTAATTGTATTTAATTGTAGTTATTTGTAGCTAATTTACGCCTAGATTTAGATTTTGGCGTTAGCCGTCAAAACCAACGTTAGGGGCTCCTAACGCTGGTTTTGGGCCACCGCTGGTATTTAGAGTCAGTCAGGAAAGGGTCTAACGCTCACTTTCCAGCCGCGACTTTTCCATACCACAGATCCCCCTACGCCATTTGTGTATCCTATCTTTTCAATGAGATCTTTCTAACGCCGGTATTTAGAGTCTTGGCTGTAGTGATCGTTAGAAATCTAACGACAAAACTCCATCCGCAGAGAAAAGCCAGGAGTTAAGAGCTTTCTGGGCTAACGCCGGTTCATAAAGCTCTTAACTACTGTGCTCTAAAGTACACTAACACCCATAAACTACTTATGTACCCCTAAACCGAGGTCCCCCCACATCGCCGCCACTCTAATAAAAAAAATTAACCCCTAATCTGCCGACCGCACACCGCCACAACCTACGTTATCCCTATGTACCCCTAATCTGCTGCCCCTAACACCGCCGACAACTAAATAATATTTATTAACCCCTAATCTGCCCCCCCCCAATGTTGCCGCCACCTACCTACACTTATTAACCCCTTATCTGCCGACCGGACCTCACCGCTACTATAATAAAGTTATTAACCCTTAATCCCCCTCACTCCCGCCTCACTAACTATATAATAAATAGTATTAACCCCTAATCTGCCCTCCCTAACATCACTGACACCTAACTTTAAGTATTAACCCCTAATCTGCCGACCGGACCTCACCGCTACTCTAATAAATTTATTAACCCCTAAAGCTAAGTCTAACCCTAACCCTAACACCCCCCTAAGTTAAATATAATTTTTATCTAACAAAATAAATTAACTCTTATTAAATAAATTAATCCTATTTAAAGCTAAATACTTACCTGTAAAATAAACCCTAATATAGCTACAATATAAATTATAATTATATTGTAGCATTTATATTTATTTTACAGGCAACTTTGTATTTATTTTAACTAGGTACAATAGCTATTAAATAGTTAATAACTATTTATAGCTACCTAGTTAAAATAAGTACAAAATTACCTGTAAAATAATTCCTAACCTAAGTTACAATTAAACCTAACACTACACGATCATTAAATAAATTAAATAAACTACCTACAATTATCTACAATTAACCCTAACACTACACTATCAATAAATAAATTAAATACAAATAAATACACTAACTAAAGTACAAAAAAATAAAAAAAGAACTAAGTTACAAAAAATAAAAAAAGAACTAAGTTACAAAAAAATAAAAAAATATTTACAAACATAAGAAAAAGATTACAACAATTTTAAGCTAATTACACATACTCTAAGCCCCCTAATAAAATAACAAAGCCCCCCAAAATTGAAAAAAAGCCATATCCTATTCTAAAATAAAAATAGAAAAGCTCTTTTACCTTACCAGCCCTTAAAAGGGCCTTTTGCGGGGCATGCCCCAAAGAATTCAGCTCTTTTGCCTGGACAAAAAAACATACAATACCCCCCCCCCAACATTACAACCCACCACCCACATACCCCTAATCTAACCCAAACCCCCCTTAAATAAACCTAACACTAAGCCCCTGAAGATCTTCTTACCTTGTCTTCACCACGCCGGGTATCACCGATCGTTCCAGCTCCGAATTCTTAATCCAAGCCCAAGCGGGGGCTGAAGAGATCCATCATCGGGGTGAAGTCTTGATCCAAGCGGCGGCTGAAGAGGTCCATCATCCAGCTGAAGTCTTGATCCAAGCGGTGGCTGAAGAGGTCCATCATCGGGCTGAAGTCTTCTATCAAGCGGCATCTTCTTTCTTCCGGATCCATCTTCATCCCGCCGACGCGGAACATCCATCCTGCCCGACGACTTCCCGACAAATGACGGTTCCTTTAAATGACATCATCCAAGATGGCGTCCCTCGAATTCCGATTTGCTGATAGGATTCTATCAGCCAATCGGAATTAAGGTAGGAAAATTCTGATTGGCTGATGGAATCAGCCAATCAGATTCAATTTCAATCCGATTGGCTGATCCAATCAGCCAATCAGATTGAGCTTGCATTCTATTGGCTGATCGGAACAGCCAATAGAATGCAAGCTCAATCTGATTGGCTGATTCCATCAGTCAATCAGAATTTTCCTACCTTAATTCCGATTGGCTGATAGAATCCTATCAGCCAATCAGAATTCAAGGGACGCCATCTTGGATAACGTCATTTAAAGGAACCGTCATTCGTTGGGAAGTTGTCGGGCAGGATGGATGTTCCGCGTCGGCGGGATGAAGATGGATCCGGAAGAAAGAAGATTGAAGATGCCGCTTGATAGAAGACTTCAGCCCGATGATGGACCTCTTCAGCCGCCGCTTGGATCAAGACTTCAGCCCGATGATGGACCTCTTCAGCCCGATGATGGATCTCTTCAGCCCCCGCTTGGGCTTGGATGAAGACTTCGGAGCCTCCTCTGGACCGACCGGTGTGGTGAAGACAAGGTAGGAAGATCTTCAGGGGCTTAGTGTTAGGTTTATTTAAGGGGGGTTTGGGTTAGATTAGGGGTATGTGGGTGGTGGGTTGTAATGTTGGGGGGGGCTATTGTATGTTTTTTTTTCCAGGCAAAAGAGCTGAATTCTTTGGGGCATGCCCTGCAAAAGGCCCTTTTAAGGGCTGGTAAGGTAAAAGAGCTTTTCTATTTTTATTTTAGAATAGGGTAGGGCATTTTTTTATTTTGGGGGGCTTTGTTATTTTATTAGGGGGCTTAGAGTAGGTGTAATTAGCTTAAAATTGTTGTAATATTTTTCTAATGTTTGTAAATATTTTTTTATTTTTTGTAACTTAGTTCTTTTTTATTTTTTGTAACTTAGTTCTTTTTTTATTTTTTGTACTTTAGTTAGTGTATTTATTTGTATTTAATTTATTTATTGATAGTGTAGTGTTAGGTTTAATTATAGATAATTGTAGGTAGTTTATTTAATTAATTTATTGATAGTGTAGTGTTAGGTTTAATTGTAACTTAGGTTAGGATTTATTTTAAGGTAATTTTGTAATTATTTTTAACTATTTAATAGCTATTGTACCTGGTTAAAATAAATACAAAGTTGCCTGTAAAATAAATATAAATCCTAAAATAGCTACAATATAATTATAATTTATATTGTAGCTATATTAGGGTTTATTTTACAGGTAAGTATTTAGCTTTAAATAGGATTAATTTATTTAATAAGAGTTAATTTATTTTGTTAGATAATAATTATATTCCGGTCGGCAGATTAGGGTTTAATACTTGAAGTTAGGTGTCGGTGATGTTAGGGAGGACAGATTAGGGGTTAATACTATTTATTATAGGGTTAGTGAGCCGGATTAGGGGTTAATACATTTATTATAGTAGCGGTGAGGTCCGATCGGCAGATTAGGGGTTAATAAGTGTAGGTAGGTAGCAGCGACGTTGGGGGTGGCAGATTAGGGGTTAATAAATATAATATAGGGGTCGGCAGTGTTAGGGGCAGCAGATTAGGGGTACATAGGTATAATGTAGGTTGCGGCGGTGTACGGAGCGGCAGATTAGGAGTTAAAAAAATATGCAGGGGTCAGCAATAGCGGGGGCAGCAGATTAGGGGTTAAAAAATGTAAGGTTAGGGGTGTTTAGACTCGGGTTTCATGTTAGGGTGTTAGGTGCAGACATAGGAAGTGTTTCCCCATAGGAAACAATGGGGCTGCGTTAGGAGCTGAACACTGCTTTTTTGCAGGTGTTAGTTTTTTTTTTTTCAGTCAGCTCAGTCCCATTGTTTCCTATGGGGAAATCATGCACAAGCATGTTTTTGAAGTTGGCCGCGTCCGTAAGCACCGCTGGTATTGAGAGTTGCAGTGGCGGTAAATTATGCTATACGCTCCATTTTTGGAGCTGAACGCAGCTCTTCTGTGAACTCTAAATACCAGCGGTATTTAAAAGGTGCGGGAGAAAAAAGCACGCGTAGCTGACGCACCCCTTTGGCCGCAGAACTCTAAATCTAGCAGTTATTTAATTAATTTAATGATAGTGTAGTGTTAGGTTTAATTGTAACTTAGGTTAGGATTTATTTTACAGGTAATTTTGTATTTCTTTTAGCTAGGTAGTTATTAAATAGTTAATAACTATTTAATAACTATTCTAACTAGCTAAAATAAATACAAAGTTACCAGTAAAATAAATATAAATCCTAAGATAGCTACAATGTAATTATTAATTACATTGTAGCTATCTTAGGATTTATTTTACAGGTAAGTATTTCGTTTTAAATAGGATTAATTTACTTATTAAGAGTTATAATATTTAGATTTATTTAATTAATATTTAAGTTAGGGGGGTGTTAGAGTTAAGGTTAGACTTAGGTTTAGGGGTTAATAATTTTATTATAGTTGTGGGGGTGTAGGGGGGGCAGGATAGGGGTTTGAAAACCAGGGACGCTGGGCCGGAAAAGTGCCGAGCGTACCTGCTAGTTTTTTGATAACTAGCAAAAGTAGTTAGATTGTGCCGAACTTGTGTGCGGAACATCTGGAGTGACGTAAGAATCGATCTGTGTTGGACCAAAGGATCGAAGCTTACGTCACAAAATTCTACTTTTGCCGGTGTGTAGGGCTTGATAACTTAGGCGAATCAGCGTATTTGAGGTTGACGGCTTGATAACTAGGCCTCTTTATATCAGCCCCAGTTGTTCTGTTAACTTCACTCTCCACTGTGAAATTCTGTATCCCTGAGAGCCTCATTAATTTCTATGGCAGGCATCTCTTATCTCTCTGAGACTTCAAGGGGTCGATCCGATAAAAATTGTCGCCCGCAAAAGTCGGCGACGCCAATATTTGCGCGCGTTTGGTATCCTATATACGGCGTAACCTAGAAGTTACGCGCGTATATTTCTGCCGTCGCCCGTAGTTTTTTGGGCCATAGGCAGGTATACCAAACCCGCGCAATTTGGTATCCAATATACAGCGTAAGGACTTACGTGGCGAAAATGGAGAAATCTTACTCCATTTTCACCTCGCCACAAAAAGCAGCCGTAAGAAGCCTTACGCTGACTATTGGAGCCCCGTAACTCCCTAAACTGGCTGCTAAAATAAACCTAACACCTAACACATGCGCAATGTCTATCTCCCTGTCAACCGCGATCTTCTAAAATAAACCTAACACCTAACGCATGTGCAATGTCTATCTCCCTGTCAACCGCGATCTGCTAAAATAAACCTAACACCTAACGCATGCGCAATGTCTATCTCCCTGTCAACCGCGATCCCCCGCCGCAATCCCTAATAAAGTATTTAACCCCTAAACCGCCGTCATCTACATAAACTAACCCCCTACTGTGAGCCCCTAAAACCGCCACCATCTAACTGATCTATCCCCTAATGTGAACCCCTAAAACCACCACCATCTAACTGATCTATCCCCTAATGTGAACCCCTTACACTGCCGCCATCTATATTAAAATTATTAACCCCTAATTTAATCTACCTACCCCGCCGCCAGCTATATTATCTATATTAACCCTAAGTATATTATAGTTAATATAGTTATTACATTATATATATTAACTATATTAACCCTAATTATATTAGGGTTAATATAGTTAATATAGTTACTATAGTATTTATATTAACTATATTAACTCTATCTAAACCTAACACCCCTAACTAAATTCTTATTAAATAAATCTAATTCATATTATAAACTAAAATATTCCTATTTAAATCTAAATACTTACCTATAAAATAAACCCTAAGATAGCTACAATATAATTAATAATTACATTATAGCTATGTTAGGGTTTATATAGGGAGTGCAGAATTATTAGGCAAGTTGTATTTTTGAGGATTAATTTTATTATTGAACAACAACCATGTTCTTAATGAACCCAAAAAACTCATTAATATCAAAGCTGAATATTTTTGGAAGTAGTTTTTAGTTTGTTTTTAGTTTTAGCTATTTTAGGGGGATATCTGTGTGTGCAGGTGACTATTACTGTGCATAATTATTAGGCAACTTAACAAAAAACAAATATATACCCATTTCAATTATTTATTTTTACCAGTGAAACCAATATAACATCTCAACATTCACAAATATACATTTCTGACATTCAAAAACAAAACAAAAACAAATCAGTGACCAATATAGCCACCTTTCTTTGCAAGGACACTCAAAAGCCTGCCATCCATGGATTCTGTCAGTGTTTTGATCTGTTCACCATCAACATTGCGTGCAGCAGCAAGCACAGCCTCCCAGACACTGTTCAGAGAGGTGTACTGTTTTCCCTCCTTGTAAATCTCACATTTGATGATGGACCACGGGTTCTCAATGGGGTTCAGATCAGGTGAACAAGGAGGCCATGTCATTAGATTTTCTTCTTTTATACCCTTTCTTGCCAGCCACGAGGTGGAGTACTTGGACGCGTGTGATGGAGCATTGTCCTGCATGAAAATCATGTTTTTCTTGAAGGATGCAGACTTCTTCCTGTACCACTGCTTGAAGAAGGTGTCTTCCAGAAACTGGCAGTAGGACTGGGAGTTGAGCTTGACTCCATCCTCAACCCGAAAAGGCCCCACAAGCTCATCTTTGATGATACCAGCCCAAACCAGTACTCCACCTCCACCTTGCTGGCGTCTGAGTTGGACTGGAGCTCTCTGCCCTTTACCAATCCAGCCACAGGCCCATCCATCTGGCCCATCAAGACTCACTCTCATTTCATCAGTCCATAAAACCTTAGAAAAATCAGTCTTGAGATATTTCTTGGCCCAGTCTTGACGTTTCAGCTTGTGTGTCTTGTTCAGTGGTGGTCGTCTTTCAGCCTTTCTTACCTTGGCCATGTCTCTGAGTATTGCACACCTTGTGCTTTTGGGCACTCCAGTGATGTTGCAGCTCTGAAATATGGCCAAACTGGTGGCAAGTGGCATCTTGGCAGCTGCACGCTTGCCTTTTCTCAGTTCATGGGCAGTTATTTTGCGCCTTGGTTTTTCCACACGCTTCTTGCGACCCTGTTGACTATTTTGAATGAAACGCTTGATTGTTCGATGATCACGCTTCAGAAGCTTTGCAATTTTAAGAGTGCTGTATCCCTTTGCAAGATATCTCACTATTTTTTACTTTTCTGAGCCTGTCAAGTCCTTCTTTTGACCCATTTTGCCAAAGGAAAGGAAGTTGCCTAATAATTATGCACACCTGATATAGGGTGTTTATGTCATTAGACCACACCCCTTCTCATTACAGAGATGCACATCACCTAATATGCTTAATTGGTAGTAAGCTTTCGAGCCTATACAGCTTGGAGTAAGACAACATGCATAAAGAGGATGATGTGGTCAAAATACTCATTTGCCTAATAATTCTGCACTCCCTGTATTTATTTTACAGGTAAATTGTTAATTATTTTAACTAGGTATAATAGCTATTAAATAGTTATGAACTATTTAATAGCTACCTAGTTAAAATAATTACCCAATTACCTGTAAAATAAATCCTAACCTAAGTTACAAATACACCTACACTATCAATAAATTAAATACACTACAAATATCTATCTAAAAATACAATTAAATAAACTAAACTAAATTACAAAAACAAACAAACACTAAATTACAAAAAATAAAAAAAAGATTACAAGATTTTTAAGCTAATTACACCTATTCTAAGCCCCCTAATAAATTAATAAAGCCCCCCAAAATAAAAAAATTCCCTACCCTATTCTAAATTAAAAAAAGTTTAAAGCTCTTTTACCTTACCAGCCCTTAAAAGGGCCTTTTGTGGGGGCATGCCCCAAAGAAAACTGCTCTTTTGCCTGAAAAAAAAAAACACAATACCACCCCCCAACATTACAACCCACCACCCACATACCCCTAATCTAACCCAAACCCCCCTTAAATAAACCTAACACTACCCCCCTGAAGATCTCCCTACCAACCAATCAGCCAATCGGATTGAACTTGAATCTGATTGGCTGATTCAATCAGCCAATCAGATTTTTCTACCTTAATTCCGATTGGCTGATAGAATCCTATCAGCCAATCGGAATTCGGCGGACGCCATCTTGGATGACGTCATTTAAAGGAACCTCATTCGTCGGGAAGTCGTCGTGCCGGAAGGATGCTCCGCGGCGGAGGAGCGAAGAAAGAAGATTGAAGATGCCGATTTGCTTGAAGACATCGCCGATGGAAGAAGACTCTCTGCCGCTTGCTTCAAGAAATCGCCCGGATGGAAGAAGACTTCACTGCCGCTTGCTGGAACACATCGCCTGGATCGGATGAGGAGTTCGGCCCGGCTGGGTGAATACAAGGTAGGGAGATCTTCAGGGGGGTAGTGTTAGGTTTATTTAAGGGGGGTTTGGGTTAGATTAGGGGTATGTGAGTGGTGGGTTGTAATGTTGGGGGGTGGTATTGTGGTTTTTTTTGCAGGTAAAAGAGCAGTTTTCTTTGGGGCATGCCCCCACAAAAGGCCCTTTTAAGGGCTGGTAAGGTAAAAGAGCTTTGAACTTTTTTTAATTTAGAATAGGGTAGGGAATTTTTTTATTTTAGGGGGCTTTATTATTTTATTAGGGGGCTTAGAATAGGTGTAATTAGCTTAAAAATCTTGTAATCTTTTTTTTATTTTTTGTAATTTAGTGTTTGTTTTTTTTGTAATTTAGTTTAGTTTATTTAATTGTATTTTTAGATAGATATTTGTAGTTTATTTAATTTATTGATAGTGTAGGTGTATTTGTAACTTATTTTACAGGTAATTGGGTAATTATTTTAACTAGGTAGCTATTAAATAGTTCATAACTATTTAATAGCTATTATACCTAGTTAAAATAATTAACAATTTACCTGTAAAATAAATATAAACCCTAACATAGCTATAATGTAATTATTAATTATATTGTAGCTATCTTAGGATTTATTTTATAGGTAAGTATTTAGATTTAAATAGGAATATTTTAATTAATAATATTAATATTAGATTTATTTTAATAAGAGTGCGGAGAGGAGGGCGGAGCTGAAGACCGATGACCGCAGAGCTGAAGACCGGCGACCCTATTGGTTAATTTGAAGAGCCAATAGGATTTCAGTAGCTCTCATCCTATTGGCTGATTTGAATTTGAAGAATCAAATCAGCCAATAGGAATTAAAGGGACGCCATCTTTAATTGCGTACCTTGAATTCACTATTCAGTGTACGGCGGCGATCAGAAGAAGAGGATCTTCCACGCTCCATGGCTCTGTGGTCGCCGGCCTTCAGTTCCGCCATCCCCGGTCTTCAGTTCCGCGGTTGCAAAGAAGAGATCCCCGCTTGGATGAAGATGTCGGCTGCTTGGAAGAAGACTTCAATGCCTAGAAGAGGACCTTCTCCGCCGGACTTCAGCAACCGTGAGTACCAACCTGGGGGTTAGACTTAGATTTTTTTTTTAAAATTGTGTTTTTTTTATTTAGATTAGGGATGGACAGCAAAAGAGCAGAATGCCCTTTTAAGGGCAATGCCCATACAAATGCCCTTTTCAGGGCAATGGATCGTTTAGGGTTTTTAGTGTTACATTTTTTATTTTGGGGGGTTTGGTGGGTGGTAGGTTTTACTGTTAGAAGGGACTTTGTTTATTTTTAATGTAAAAGAGCTGTCTAACTTAGGACAATGCCCTACAAAAAGGCCTTAAGGGCTATTGGTAGTTTAGCATTAGGTTAAGGGGGGGGGGTTATTTTAGTTTTTTTTTTATTTTCCTAGAGATAAGGTTTCATTTTTTAAAGTTTGATAATTTAGTTTTTTATTTTCTGTAATATTAGATTTTTTATTTTTTGTAATTTTAGCTTAATTTAAATTTAGGATTAAAATTTTAATTTTTGGGGGTTATGGGCACTTCTTAAAAGAGCTGAATGCCCTTTTAAGGGCAATGGCCATACAAATGCCCTTTTCAGGGCAATGGGTAGTTTATTAGGTTTTTTTAGTGTTAGGTTTATTTATTTTGGGCGGTTTGGTGGGTGGTGGGTTTTACTGTTAGGGGGGATTATTGGTAGTTTAGCATTAGATTAGGGGGTGTTTTTATTTTGGGGGGGCTTTTTTATTTTCATAGGGATTAGGTTGACTGTTTATTTTGGATAATGTGTGGGCAGGCTTACCAACTAGTTGATAAAAGGGTTTGTCAGGTGTGCAACTACTTCATCATAACTTTTATGTGGAGAAAGAATTAGATTGCTCCTCATTATATCATATTATATTATATGCAGCTTCACTATTTTCTGTGAAATCCAAGTAAACAGCCACTACTGAAGACATTAAAGTAGCTCAGCAACACTCAGCTCCAGGAGTGAGACACAACATTGTCAAACACTCTCCTACAAACACCCACAAGTAGAAACAGAAGCAGGCAATGCATATCCTTCCCTTAAAGAGACAGTCTAGTCAAAATTAAACTTTCATGATTTAGATAGGGCAACTTTCCAATTTACTTTTATAATCAAATTTACTTTTTTCTCTTAGTGATAGGTAGCTATAATTGTGCCCAGCTATGATGGCTAAATATATAAAGATTATCACATACTGCCATTAAACATTTGTTATAACTGGGCACAAATCCTGTACCCACAGCAGTACCTTTAATTTGCAGATTAAATTTACAATCAAGCCAAAAAAATAACTAAAATTAAATTATCATTCCACTGAATACCCTTTAAAATTTGCAATATAAAATGCACAAACTAATAATATAAGAATCATTTGAATTCCAAACAAGAAAAATATGCCCACTGGCTTCACAGCATTTAAAATGGTGATTTAAGTAGCAATTTATCAAAAATAATCAAGACAGAGACAAATTGGATATTGTGACTAGTGCTGCTAATTCGATCAGTGGCAGTTTCTGCTCTGGACCAGCAGCGCTCAGTGGGTTCTAAATGGTACTTTTATTATGTGTTTAAAACCTTTGCATGGTTTAAACATATAGGGCCAGATTACAAGTGGAGCACTAATTATCGCTTTGATGAAAGTAATATTTTCGTTCCAATGTGTAATACCAGCGCACTCTATGCACTGGTATTACAAGTTTTCAGCAATGTAAATGCGACCTTGTGTTTGCATTGCTGGGAAGCATTGCTCTCACGAGAGCGTGCTTCCATAGGCTCCTATGGGATCCTTGTTCTTATGCCATCATGCACGACATCAAAACTCGATCAGCGCAGGGGTAAGTAGTGCAGCGATGGGCAGCAGTCTCCGAAGGGAGGGGATCATGCTCTGCTTCAGTATGTCACATTACATGTTGGCATTCATGGTTCCCTCAATGAACTGTAGCTCCCCAGTGCCGGCAGCACTCATGCAGGCCCAGAGTATAACACTCCCACCACCATGCTTGACTGTAGGCCAGACACACTTGTCTTTGTACTCCTCACCTGGTTGCCACTACACACGCTTGACACCATCTGAACCAAATAAGTTTATCTTGGTCCCATCGGACCACAGGACATGGTTCCAGTAATCCATGTCCTTAGTCTGCTTGTCTTTAGCAAATTGTTTGTGGGCTTTCTTGTGCATCATCTTTAGAAGAGGCTTCCTTCTGGGACGACAGCGATGCAGACCAATTTGATGCAATGTGCGGCGTATGGTCTGAGCACTGACAGGCTGACCCCCCCACCCCTTCAACCTCTGCAGCAATGCTGGCAACACTCATACGTATATTTCCCAAAGACAACCTCTGGATATGACGCTGAGCATGTGCACTTAACTTCTTTGGTCGACCACGGCGAGGCCTGTTCTGAGTGGAACCAGTCCTGTGAAACTGCTGTATGGTCTAGCGACCATCATGCTGCAGCTCAGTTTCAGGGTCTTGGCAATCTTCTTGTAGCCTAGTCCATCTTTATGTAGAGCAACAATTCATTTTTTTCAGATCCTCAGAGTTCTTTGCCATAAGGTGCCATGTTGAACTTCCAGTGACCAGTATGAGAGAGTGTGAGAGCGATAACACCAAATTTAAGACACTTGCTCACCCTTCATACCTGAGACCTTGTAACACTAACAAATCACATGACACCGGGGAGAGAAAATGGCTAATTGAGCCCAATTTGGACATTTCCAATTATGGGGTGTACTCACTTTTGTTGCCAACAGTTTAGACATTAATGGCTGTGTGTTGAGTTATTTTGAGGAGACAGCAACTTTACATGTTATACAGGCTGTACACTCACTACTTTACATTGTAGCAACGTGTCATTTCTTCAGTGTTGTCACATGAAAAGATATAATAAAATATTTACAAAAATGTGAGGGGTGTACTTACTTTTTTGATATACTATATATTTTTATGAGTTACTAAGTATATATACACATATTAACACATAAATATATATGTATATAAGGATATATATATATATTTATTGGGAATACACAGTTCCCATTGATCGCCATGTAAGATATTTTAGAGTTCCGTTTTTTTTTTCCAACTCCCCACTCGCACCGACTTTAGCCCAAAAATACTACCTAGTGCAGTCATTTTATTAAAAAATAAAGATGCTGCATTCTTTATTTTTAAATAAAATACTCTAGACAGTATTTTGGAGGCATATTTATAAAATTAACAAGAGGTTTGTCCTCTGCTTAATTTTATAAATATTAATTGCTACCACAAGCTCACGGTAGCAATAACAAACCACTTGTAATAGCTGATTAATTATCGCACGCCCACAAACAGTCAAATTTGCCCATTTGCGGGCACTCAGTAATTTTGCGCTCTACTGATTATCTAGCCCATAGTGGTGCAGAGTCGCTACCCTTAAAATTACATGATTTATTGAATTAGAGCATGTCATTTTTTGACTATAATGGCCTTTTAAATAAAGAGCTCCAGGATAAGGCAACACAGCCATTTTTATAGTTGTGCTTGCATGCAGCATATTGGGGGAACAGAGAGCATTCATTTCAAATTTCCATTATAACAGATGAGTAAAATCTTAAACTATGACATAAAACTTTTTTTGCTATTATATTTGTGTGTTTGTGCCTATACAGAAAGTTCTTCACTTAAGTTAAATTAAAGACAAAGTCTAACTTCTCGCTTACAACTGCAATTTCTTACATTTAAAGGGGAAAACACCCTTCAGGTTTTATGTTAACTCAAAAACTGGTTAAACAAAGTTGTATATAGACGACATCCTTATTGTATGGCCGGGGAGTGAGTTAGAACTCATAAATCTTTTTGATACGATGAATATGAACAATAGGGGCCTTAAATTCACCTATCAGTACAGTGCTAATACTATTACATTTTTAGATTTGGAAATCTCTCTAGAAGAAAATACATTTGAAGCTAAAACGTTCTTTAAACCTTGTTGACTCCAACAATTACATTCATGGAAAAAGTTGCCATTTAAAGAAATGGATTGACAATATCCCCTTTGGCCAATTTCTTAGGATCAGAAAAAACTGTTAAAAAATAAGTGACTATGAGATCCAAGTATCAATACTTGAAAAAAGATTTTAAGAAAGAAGTTATGAACAAAATAATATAGATATAGCAAAAACAAGGGCAGATCAGATAGAGAGAGATACTCTCATAAATTATAAAAGACCCGCGAATAGAGACAATCAAGAGACTATAAATGTACCTTTTATTAAACAATATAATAGTGATTATAGAACAATAAGAAAAAATATCAGTAGATATTGGCACCTCGTTAAATCTGACCCTATTATTGGGGACAAAATAATACCTTCCCCACAAATCATCTATAGGAAGGCTAATAATTTAAAGTCAAATTTAGCACCCAGTGAGTTTAAAAAGAGCATAAATTAATTAAGAGATGTAGATTTAAATGGCCATGATGTAAGAGGCTTTTACCCTTGCTTTACATGTATAGCATGTAGATATAGTACGTAACTTAAGAAATTCCTGGTCCCCAACACAGGGAAAGAGTTTACTATAAGAGACACTATTAGATGTACCCAAAAAGGAGTTGTCTATATGCTTAAATGCTCATGTAACCTTATCTATTTGGGCGAAACCACCAGAAGCCTCAGAGACAGAATTCGCGAGCATCTGTGTTGTATAGAGAAGGGAAATCATGATACACATCTATACAGTCACTTCCAGGAGGTCCATAGAAATAATCCTAAATACCTACAATATTGGGGTAAATGTATAGTTTGCCCAGATTGGAGAGGGGGGAATTACGAACTAAAATTATTAAAAAAAGAAGCTGAGTTAATTTACTACATGGATACACTCTACCCAAATGGGCTTAACTCCGAATTAGATCTCTCACCCTTTCTTTGAAGTTAAACTGGAAGTTGTTTTTACAAAGATGAAAGAATGTTATTTTAATTAAGATCTAATTCAAAAATATTTGGAATCACAGAATCACTGTCTGTTATTTAAGAATTCTCGGTGTAGGCCCCGCTCTCATAATACTTATGGTAGTATATACAACCTGTCTGTTTCCATGTAATTGCATCACAATAATATTTAGTATATATATATATATACAGTATTATGAAATATACGGGGACATTTGAAAAATCAGTTCATTATGAACTATTCTTTAAACAATAACTGGTAGAATATGCAATGTAAATACTATTTATTAGTCCATTATTTCCAAAGTTGTTTATTCAACTTTTGATCGAAAAACTTATTTTACATCTCAGGGTTTGGACATTGATAATGTAAATCTTACACAAACTAGTGTATCGAAAATACTCAGATAGGTAATTCTAATTTTAGAAATTGCTATAGAATAGATATTTTTTCCATACATATATATTATATATATTATCTGTATTTGGATGCATTCGCTAGAACTCCATTTATGGATATATCATATGCCAAAACCACCTAAAAGTACTGAGTCAAAATACCACCTCTAGATTATATATCCTAATAACCATGGATTACAAATGCAGAACACAAAGAAGAAAAAATTTCAAACAGGATCATTGTGATTACCTCCTTAAACCTTTATAGCTAAATACCACCTTTATTCTTTGTAATTGAGATTAACCTCATGGACAGCTGGCTAAACTATTTTGAAAAAGCCCAACTAATGGGTGAAACACGTTGAAGCTTACCAGCTTGTTTGTATCCATATACACCTTGTCCCGCTAGCACAGTGGGTTGTAGCTTTGATGAAAGAGTTTGGCCAAACTCGTGACTTGACCGTCACCCACTAAGACTATCCACTTCGGAGAAAAGCTACCTGTGAACTGACAAGTAACGCACTTGTGATCTGACAAGTTACCTGTGTGCTAATGGCACTAAGTGCAGGACTATAGTTGAAATCCGGAGGAGACCGCTCAGTGTAACCTAATCGCCAGCCGGTAATATCTTCAGCCTGAGGTGGCTAGAAAAAAAGCCACTTGAGAACTGACAAGTTACCTGCGTGCAATATTGCACCAAGTGCGGGTTTGTATTATAATGTCCAGAGGAGACCGTCCATCTGACACAGAACAGTGAGTACAGGTTGTTATAACCAACAACATATGTGACCGCAAAAGTGCTTTCATCTATTTGAAAAGTATACATACACGTAATCCATCCTGTGTACCTGAAATGACATTTTAAAGTAACATATGTATAGTGAAATTGTATACTCACCTAGATTTGGGAGGTGATTCTATATCAACTGTGACACCGCTAACAATCAACACTTATTCGAGTTTCCACGACTTGAACACATAACATTACCCCAAGAAAACTTTTGACTTAATTTTAAGACTATCTTTTATGGTAAAAGATATATATTTTTAAGGCCATTTTTAAGGGCGTTTTTTAAGGTGGTATTTGTTTTGGCGGTTTTGGGAGAAGTCCCTGACATCTTCTTTATTTTGGCATTTTTATTCTGGACTTTGGATGATAATAGTCCTACCTTAATATATTTAAGTTGTTTATGTATGTATTTCTATGTCGATTTCTGAGTATGACCTATCTAGGATCTATTTTATAGCTGCACAGATAGTGCTTTTATATATACGCTAAAGAATATATTATTTACAATATTTTTATAATATATTTGCCACAAAGTATCTTTATGCTACAAGTTCTCTATGATCCAATATAGCATTTTTTTTCGTTCTGTATATAAAAAAGTTTTTTACAGTTCAATTCAAGCGCCCTCCTTTCTTTTTCCTTTTTAAACAAAGTTGTTTCCATGTGCCTATTTTCAGCAGAAATAAACTATTGTATTTGCTAAAAACTGAAACCCCCCCGAATCGTTTTTATACTAATTATGTCTCAATAAGGAGCAGAAATAATTATAGCAAACTGTGCAAAACTGTATAAATAGTTAAATGCTAAAAATACATTGTACAGCAAAATACAAAAACAAAATAAAGAATAATTTAAAAGATATTACTAATTAAATTTAAACTACTACTGTATAGTAAAAAATGAATAATAATAATTTATTACATTCATACTTGGTGAAAATCAGGCTCTAGATATATAACAAGTATATCCGATAACTGCAATGTTTTTCCCCTTTAAAAACAGAATGTTTATTTCAATAGTTATGCTTGTTCTAAGTGCTGATCAGTCACTAAAATGTCCCACACTGACCTTTTCACACAGCCATTGCTGTACACTCGCCCTTAATAGAGCTTCATTGTTTCACAAACAAAAGCTATCAAGCAAATGCAGCAAGGAAGCCATTTCTTGTCAGTTCTCCAATAGCAAACAAGATATAGAATGTGACAATGCCATAGCAAATGGCAGGATTATGAGAAAGCACAATGTAAGTCTGTATCTACAGTATATATGATTTTAGCTTTATAGATGACTACATTTTGCACAAACATATTAAAATATTGTGGGTGAGATTACAAGTGGCGAGCAATTTAGCGCTTCACTCACGCACAAAAATAAAACGATAGAAGAAAACCTTTTAACGCAGGCTTACGTGCATATTACAGGTTTAAAGTAAAATGTTTGCGCACAAGAGCGAAACCCAATGCAGGCTAACTATGGCCTAGATTTAGAGTTCGGCGGTAGCCGTCAAAACCAGCGTTAGAGGCTCCTAACACTGGTTTTGGCCACCCGCTGGTATTTGGAGTCAGTGATTAAAGGGTCTAACGCTCACTTTGCAGCCGCGACTTTTCCATACCGCAGATCCCCCTACGCCATTTGCGTATCCTATCTTTTCAATGGGATCTTTCTAACGCTGGTATTTAGAGTCGTTTCTGCAGTGAGCGTTAGAGCTCTAACGACAAGATTCCAGCCGCCTGAAAATAGCAGGAGTTAAGAGCTTTCTGGCTAACGCCGGTTTATAAAGCTCTTAACTACTGTACCCTAAAGTACACTAACACCCATAAACTACCTATGTACCCCTAAACCGAGCTCCCCCCACATCGCCGACACTCGATTAAAAATTTTAACCCCTAATCTGCCGACCGCCACCTACGTTATACTTATGTACCCCTAATCTGCTGCCCCTAACCCCGCCGACCCCTATATTACATTTATTAACCCCTAATCTGCCCCCCACAACATCGCCGCCAGCTACTTAAAATAATTAACCCCTAATCTTCCGACCGCAAAGCGCCGCCACCTACGTTATCCCTATGTACCCCTAATCTGCTGCCCCTAACATCGCCGACCCCTATATTATATTTATTAACCCCTAATCTGCCCCCCACAACGTCGCCGACACCTACCTACACTTATTAACCCCTAATCTGCCGAGCGGACCTGAGCGCTACTATAATAAAGTTATTAACCCCTAATCCGCCTCACTAACCCTATCATAAATAGTATTAACCCCTAATCTGCCCTCCCTAACATCGCCGACACCTACCTTCAATTATTAACCCCTAATCTTCCGATCGGAGCTCACCGCTATTCTAATAAATGTATTAACCCCTAAAGCTAAGTCTAACCCTAACACTAACACCCCCCTAAGTTAAATATAATTTACATCTAACGAAATAAATTAACTCTTATTAAATAAATTATTCCTATTTAAAGATAAATACTTACCTGTAAAATACACCCTAATATAGCTACAATATAAATTATAATTATATTATAGCTATTTTAGGATTTATATTTATTTTACAGGCAACTTTGTAATTATTTTAACCAGGTACAATAGCTATTAAATAGTTAAGAACTATTTAATAGCTACCTAGTTAAAATAATTACAAATTTACCTGTAAAATAAATCCTAACCTAAGTTATAATTAAACCTAACACTACCCTATCAATAAAATAATTAAATAAACTACCTACAATTACCTACAATTAACCTAACACTACACTATCAATAAATTAATTAAACACAATTCCTACCAATAAATACAATTAAATAAACTAGCTAAAGTACAAAAAATAAAAAAGAACTAAGTTACAGAAAATAAAAAAATATTTACAAACATAAGAAATATATTACAACAATTTTAAACTAATTACACCTACTCTAAGCCCCCTAATAAAATAACAAAGCCCCCCAAAATAAAAAATTCCCTACCCTATTCTAAATTAAAAAAGTTACAAGCTCTTTTACCTTACCAGCCCTGAACAGGGCCCTTTGCGGGGCATGCCCCAAGAAGTTCAGCTCTTTTGCCTGTAAAAAAAAACATACAATACCCCCCCCCCAACATTACAACCCACCACCCACATACCCCTAATCTAACCCAAACCCCCCTTAAATAAACCTAACACTAAGCCCCTGAAGATCTTCCTACCTTGTCTTCACCATCCAGGTATCACCGATCCGTCCTGGCTCCAAGATCTTCATCCAACCCAAGCGGGGGTTGGCGATCCATAATCCGGTGCTGAAGAGGTCCAGAAGAGGCTCCAAAGTCTTCCTCCTATCCGGCAAGAAGAGGACATCCGGACCGGCAAACATCTTCATCCAAGCGGCATCTTCGATCTTCTTCCATCCGGTGCGGAGCGGGTCCATGTTGAAGCAGGCGACGCGGATCCATCCTCTTCTTCCGATGTCTCCCGACGAATGACGGTTCCTTTAAGGGACGTCATCCAAGATGGCGTCCCTCGAATTCCGATTGGCTGATAGGATTCTATCAGCCAATCGGAATTAAGGTAGGAATTTTCTGATTGGCTGATGGAATCAGCCAATCAGAATCAAGTTCAATCCGATTGGCTGATCCAATCAGCCAATCAGATTGAGCTCGCATTCTATTGGCTGTTCCGATCAGCCAATAGAATGCGAGCTCAATCTGATTGGCTGATTGGATCGGCCAATCGGATTGAACTAGATTCTGATTGGCTGATTCCATCAGCCAATCAGAAAATTCCTACCTTAATTCCGATTGGCTGATAGAATCCTATCAGCCAATCGGAATTCGAGGGACGCCATCTTGGATGACGTCCCTTAAAGGAACAGTCATTCGTCGTTCAGTCGTCGGGCCGGATGGATGTTCCGGATTATGGATCGCCAACCCCCGCTTGGGTTGGATGAAGATCTTGGAGCCAGGACGGATCGGTGATACCTGGATGGTGAAGACAAGGTAGGAAGATCTTCAGGGGCTTAGTGTTAGGTTTATTTAAGGGGGGTTTGGGTTAGATTAGGGGTATGTGGGTGGTGGGTTGTAATGTTGGGGGGGGGGTATTGTATGTTTTTTTTTACAGGCAAAAGAGCTGAACTTCTTGGGGCATGCCCCGCAAAGGGCCCCGTTCAGGGCTGGTAAGGTAAAAGAGCTTGTAACTTTTTTAATTTAGAATAGGGTAGGGAATTTTTTATTTTGGGGGGCTTTGTTATTTTATTAGGGGGCTTAGAGTAGGTGTAATTAGTTTAAAATTGTTGTAATATATTTCTTATGTTTGTAAATATTTTTTTATTTTCTGTAACTTAGTTCTTTTTTATTTTTTGTACTTTAGCTAGTTTATTTAATTGTATTTATTGGTAGGAATTGTGTTTAATTAATTTATTGATAGTGTAGTGTTAGGTTAATTGTAGGTAATTGTAGGTAGTTTATTTAATTATTTTATTGATAGGGTAGTGTTAGGTTTAATTATAACTTAGGTTAGGATTTATTTTACAGGTAAATTTGTAATTATTTTAACTAGGTAGCTATTAAATAGTTCTTAACTATTTAATAGCTATTGTACCTGGTTAAAATAATTACAAAGTTGCCTGTAAAATAAATATAAATCCTAAAATAGCTATAATATAATTATAATTTATATTGTAGCTATATTAGGGTTTATTTTACAGGTAAGTATTTATCTTTAAATAGGAATAATTTATTTAATAAGAGTTAATTTATTTTGTTAGATGTAAATTATATTTAACTTAGGGGGGTGTTAGTGTTAGGGTTAGACTTAGCTTTAGGGGTTAATACATTTATTAGAATAGCGGTGAGCTCCGATCGGTAGATTAGGGGTTAATAATTGAAGGTAGGTGTCGGCGATGTTAGGGAGGGCAGATTAGGGGTTAATACTATTTATGATAGGGTTAGTGAGGCGGATTAGGGGTTAATAACTTTATTATAGTAGCGCTCAGGTCCGCTCGGCAGATTAGGAGTTAATAAGTGTAGGCAGGTGTCGGCGACGTTGAGGGGGGCAGATTAGGGGTTAATAAATATAATATAGGGGTCGGCGATGTTAGGGGCAGCAGATTAGGGGTACATAGGGATAACGTAGGTTGCGGCGGTTTACGGAGCGGCAGATTAGGGGTTAAAAAAAATATGCAGGTGTCAGCGATAGCGGGGGCGGCAGATTAGGGGTTAATAAGTGTAAGGTTAGGGGTGTTTAGACTCGGGGTACATGTTAGAGTGTTAGGTGCAGACGTAGGAAGTGTTTCCCCATAGGAAACAATGGGGCTGCGTTAGGAGCTGAACGCTGCTTTTTTGCAGGTGTTAGGTTTTTTTTCAGCTCAAACAGCCCCATTGTTTCCTATGGGAGAATCGTGCACGAGCACGTTTTTGAGGCCGGCCGCGTCCGTAAGCAACTCTGGTATCGAGAGTTGCATTTGCGGTAAAAATGCCCTACGCTCCTTTTTTGGAGCCTAACGCAGCATTTGTTTTAACTCTCGATACCAGAGTTAAATTTATGGTGCGGCCAGAAAAAAGCCCGCGGAGCGTTAACAGCCCTTTTACCGCCAAACTCCAAATCTAGGCCTATATATCTATACAAATATAAATACGGTACATAAATATATTTATATATATATATATATATATATATATATATATATACTGTATATATATATATAATATAAATACACATATACTGTATACATACATATATATATATATATATATATATATATACACCCATACACATATTTAGACATACTGTATATGTATACAATATAGCTCTTTCCGTTCAAATAGCTTGTCATATACCATAAACCTTTTAACACTTATTACAATTGGTATAGTAATTTTTAAATTAATATTTTTTATCAGATAGTGTATATATGAGTGTAACAGTTTATTTGAATATATTTATGATGTATTTGTGCATTTTTTTTAACTCATTTTACCCGAGGTCTTCAATCACGCTAACCCGACGTTAGCAAATTTAATTTGCACTCAATTGAATTTGTTTACTTTTAACTTGTAATATGCACGCAAGTTAGCGTGGTCGAGATATAGCTTATCGCAACACGCACAAAGAATAGTGTGCCACTTGCAATCTTGCTCTATGATGAAAATTGCGCACCAAAATTGCAAAAATAAGATAACATAAAGTAATGTCTTTATATGATATTCGAATTAATCCCAAAAACGGTACAATAATAAAACACTCCTTATTGAAGTCCATAAAAATAGAATATTAAAAACTGTGTAATTAAAAAAATAATAATAAACAAAATGGAAATATTTTTAATGATTTCAAAATTAACCAGAATACAAATACAATCGGAAATATTTCATTCATCCTAGGAAACTGTATATGCAGCTTGGAACACTTGTGGTTTATACTCGCTCGGAGGTGAAGGACTTAAATCATCCCATACTGATCCATCTGGGATGATTGACATGTAATTGGTTCCACAAGAGCATGGGGAGGGGCATTCCATAAATGTGGACCTAGGTCCAAGACCTGAAAATTGGTTACTAAATTTTATATTAGACAAACAGATAGACTAGTAGCAATAGCACATTTGAATTTAACCCCTTGGATGCACATGACAACCCGTGGTCGTCTTGCACATCCATTGCCCTGTGTAAATGATGACCATGTGCCTTCATCCTAGTGGTCCACCTTTCGAATATGGTTCCTCGGGTCTCCCCCGGAACAGCCCCAATACTACCACGGCGCCTGTGGTGACATCACAGCAGGGAGTTCTATGAAGAGAGTCTCAGATGGAGGGCTTTGAATGTTCATATCTTAGTCTCAAGAGAATTTTTTGATGGACAGGTGACAAGAGGGGGCCCTTTAAAATGAGGTGTCACTTAACGCTCTAGCATAAGCAGGGGGATGGGAAATTAAACTATACTTAAAGTTCTCTGCATTTGAAGGTTAATGCAATCTTTCAGCAATCACCTGCATTTTAAAGGCAAAAGAGAATCATCACTTGAAAGAAGGGAGTCTGCCCTTTCAAATGAGGGGTTGCATATTACAGGGTTATGCAACCCCTCATGTCCAAGAGGGAATTGCCCTCTTTTAAAATAAGTGTCACACCCTCCTCTAGATTTCAGGTGATCATCATGGTAGTGGCGATCATCTGCTTGAAGTACACAACTGTGCAGTGTTTGATTTTTTTTTTTAGAAAGAGGGGAACTCCCACATTCAAAATAGGGTCTTATACCCCTACCATTAGAAGGTGGTTGCAAATTAAATAGAAATCACATAGCTAATGTATTTACTGTTTGGGGGCAGTGGCTACAAAGGAACTCATATGCCCTACAGACAGCATATAACACTAATGCACACAAAACTCCTCACATGAAAGAGGGGATTACTAATTTTAAAATGACAGCAGGTTACTGTCATAGAAATGACAATAGCCTATTTTCTAAGTGCATTTTATAGTGCTCTGGGCTATAAAAGGGATATAGCACCCAAAAATAAGCACTAAAGTGGAACAAGTGACCATCCTTGAGAAAGGATAGGACCCTCTTTCAGAGGAGTGGTGGCATGCCCAGCTGGCCATTTTCTGATAAGCATGGCATCAGTGATCACCTGACAGAACCATAGGCATATGGAAGAACATCAAGATGGTAGGGTATGACCTAAATTGCCCCCACAATACATAAACAAACTTGAGACCCCTCACAGTATTGTTTCTATTTTGGGGGTTCTGGTGATATTTAACAGGCCTTTATTACACTGTCATCATATATCATAAGACCGTTTGAAAGAGTATGTTCCCACAAATCAAATAAGGGGTTTCATTTCTTATAGCTATCAAGTGAATGTAATAGTAATAATGCTAACCTGGCAGTAACCACTTGCCTCATTTTGTTGTGCTGTTGAAGTTAGGGCTTATAGCTCCATGTTTGTCTGAACTAATACAAAAAATATATATAATAATGAGAATGGGAGAATGTACACATAGATGATTTTGTGTGAAATTCCATATAGAATGACTTTTGGTAGAACTAATTTATGTTTTTAATTTTTTAATACACTGAGTCGATTTGTACAGGGGTAGGAACATGTATACGTGGTGGACAACTCTAGACAAAGCCTGCAGATGTTCAGATAATCACGCGCTGACTGCATCCTGTTGTCCTCGTCTACTCAACGATCTGACTAACAAAACCATGGAAGGTTTGGGAGGGAAGGAGGGAGGTGGGTGGGTGGTCCATCACGTTAGGGGGGAGGGAGGGGAAGGTTCACTCTGCTAAGGAAACATTTATAATAGAGAAAAGGGAGGGATGGGTCCCTACACTACAGAGAAAAGGGAAACTTAGAGGGGGTGGTTTGTCCCTTATGCTGAGATTGCTTGAAAAAGGAGGTAGGGAGGGTGAGGGGGGATCCCTACACTACAGAAAACAAAAAAACAAAGAGAACACAAATCCCAGAATGCACACTGACATACTGCCAGTAATAAGTATGGTGGTGCAATAGGGGGAAGATAACTATTTATGAGGGATGAAAGAGGTTGGAAGGTGAGGAGAGATTCCTACACTACAGAAATTAAATAAATAAATAAATAATAATTAAAAAAACTAGCTGCATACTGGCAGACTGGCTGCTAGTACCCTAAGATGGTAGAAGATGATGGTGACAAGAAGGAGAGGGTAATCAAATGGGAGGGTAATCCCTGCACTACAATACATTTTATTCTTAACAGCTGCAATTAGCAACCTTCTAATTACCAAAAATCAATGGCAAAGCCATGCATGTTTATAATTTCTGAGTAAAGGGAAACCTAGAGAAACTTTTACAACCATTTGTCTTATGACTGCAGCAGTTGTGTGTAAATAATTTTAGTTTGAAACCCAAACTTTGTGAAAACGTTAAAGAAAAATGTATACGATCATATTTTGCAGTGAAATGGAGGCATGAAATATAAAAAAAACAGACCTAGATCAATACCTTGGGTGATCTAGTTTAAAAAAAACATAATTTATGTAAGAACTTACCTGATAAATTCATTTCTTTCATATTAGCAAGAGTCAATGAGCTAGTGACGTATGGGATATACATTCCTACCAGGAGGGGCAAAGTTTCCCGAACCTTAAAATGCCTATAAATACACCCCTCACCACACCCACAATTCAGTTTAACGAATAGTCAAGAAGTGGGGTGATAAGAAAAGAGTGAAAGCATCAAAAAAATAAGGAATTGGAATAATTGTGCTTTATACAAAAAAATCATAACCACCACAAAAAAGGGTGGGCCTCATGGACTCTTGCTAATATGAAAGAAATGAATTTATCAGGTAAGTTCTTACATAAATTATGTTTTATTTCATGTAATTAGCAAGAGTCCATGAGCTAGTGACGTATGGGATATAAATACCCAAGATGTGGAACTTCCACTCAAGAGTCACTAGAGAGGGAGGGATAAAATAAAGACAGCCAATTCCGCTGAAAAATTAATCCACTACCCAAATCAAAAGTTTCAATTTTAATAATGAAAAAAACTGAAATTATAAGCAGAAGAATCAAACTGAAACAGCTGCCTGAAGTACTATTCTACCAAAAACTGCTTCTAAAGAAGAGAAAACATCAAAATGGTAGAATTTAGTAAAAGTATGCAAAGAAGACCAAGTCATTGCTTTGCAAATTGATCAACAGAAGCTTCATTCTTAAAAAGCCCAGGAAGTAGAAACTGACCTAGTAGAATGAGCCGTAATCCTCTGAGACGGGGAATAATCCGACTCAAAATAAGCATGATGAATCAAAAGCTTAACCAAGATGCCAAAGAAATGGCAGAAGCCTTCTGACCTTCCTAAAACCAGAAAAGATAACAAATAGACTAGAAGTCTGTCTGAAATCTGAGTAGCTTCAACATAATATTTCAAAAAACTCTTACCACATCCTAAAGAATGTAAGAATCTTACCAAAGAATTCTTAGGATTAGGACACAAGGAAAAGACAATAATTCCTCCACTAATGTTGTTAGAATTCACAATTTAGGTGAAAATTGAAATGAGGACAGCAAAAAAACACCTTATCCTGATGAAAAATCAGAACAAGGAGATTCACAAGAAAGAACAGATAATTCAAAAACTGTTCTAACTGAAGAGATGTCCAAAAAGAACAATACTTTCCATGAAAGTAATGAATGTCCAGAGCAAGCATATGATATGCTCAAAATAGAAGAGCCTGAAAAACCTTCAGAACCCAATTAAGACTCCAAGGAGGAGAAATTGGCTTAATGACAGGTTTGATACGAATCAAAATCTGAAACAAATGATGAATATCAGGAAGTAACACTGCCTTATCCTGATGAAAAATCAGAAAAGGATATTCACAAAAAAGAGCAGATAACTCAAAAAACTCTTCGAGTATAAGAAATAACCAAAAGGAACAATACTTTTCCAAGAAAGTAATTAACGTTCAGAAAATGCATAGTTTCAAACGGAGGAGCCTGTAAAGCCCTCAGCACCAAATTGAGACTCCAAAGAGGAGAGAATGAATTAATGACAGGATTGATATGGACCAAAGCCTGTACAACACAATGAATATCAGGAAGATTAGCAATCTTTCTGTGAAAAAAGAACAGAAAGAGTAGAGATTTGTCCTAACAAAGAATTGAAGACAAAACCTTATCCAAACCAACCTGAAAAAATAATAAAATTCTATGAATTTTAAAAGAATGCCAAGAAAAGTAGGTCTTCCAGACTCAATATAAATCTTTCTAGAGACAGATTTATGAGCCTGAAACATAGTATTAATCAATGAGTCAGAAAAACCTCTATGACTAAAAACCAAGCGTTCAATCTCCATCCCTCCAAATGTAATGATTTGAGATCCTGATGGAAAAAATGGCCTTGAGAAAGAAAAGGTCTGGTTTAAACGGAGGTGTCCAACGTTGGCAACTGGCCATCCGAATGAGATTCGTATACCAAAACCTGAGAGGCCATGCTAGAGCTACCAGCATAACAAACAAATACTCCATAAGAATTTTGGAAGAAGAACTAGAGGCGGAAAGAAATAGGCAAAAAGATCATTCCAAAGAAATGTCAATGCATACACTACATCCGCCTGAAGATTCCCGGACCTTAATAGGCCCCTGGGAAGTTCTTTATTCAGATGAGATGAAAAACATATCTGGTTAAGAGAGACCATTCTCCCGGAAGAAAAGCTTGATTAACAGAGATAATCAGCGTCCCAAATATCTATACCTGGGAAAAAAACCCACAGAATTTAGATGGGAGCTGGATTTAGCCCAAGCTAATATCCGAGACACTTCTGTCACAGCCTAAGGACTGATAGTCCTACTCTGATGATTGACATACACCATAGTAGTGATATTGTCTGACAAACATTAAACGTCTCTTCTTCAAAAAGAAACTAACTGAAAAACTCTGAGAAAGCACGGAGTTCTAAAATATCAAATGGTAATCTCGCCTCCTGAGATTTCCAAACCCCTTGTGCTGACAGAGATCCTCAGACAGCCTCCCAACCAAAAAGACTCACATCTGTAGAGATCATGGTCCAGGTTGAAAGAGACCTGTAGAACTAAATGATGGTGATCTTAACCACCAAATCAAGAGAGATAAATATTAGGATTCGAAGATTTAAAATGCGAAATCCTAGAAACCCTGCACCATAATTCAGCATAAAAGACTGGAAAGGTTCTTTCTATTGAAAATGAGCAAAGGGAATTAAATCCAATGCTGTGGCCATAAGACCTAAAACTTCTATGCATATATAGCAACTGAAGGAAATAATAGAGACGAAAGGTACCGACAAACGGAACACAATAAAATTGTCTCTTGTCTGATAGAGACAAAGACAGTGACACAAACTATCTGGAAACCTAAAAAAGGTGACCCTTGTGTAAGGAATCAAGAGCTTTTGAAAAAAAGATTCTCTAACTATGTCCTGAAGAGCAAAGTGAATCATATGAGATTCCGCATCCTCAGAAAATAATCTGAATGAAAACAGAAAAATGAAAATATGCATTTATTGTATCTAATGAAAACAAATAATGCTATCACTGACCAAAAAAAGGCAGAATAGTTTGAATAAAACTCCAAAACCCAGTTCCTAAAAATGGAACTGGAAGAAATACCCCAGAAAATTCCAGGTCTGAGCAGCGCTTGAACCCCATGGGTGCCCAGCCATGCTTCAACAGTACCCAAAATATACAGGACTGAAACACACTTAAAGAAAGTGTTAGCCTTACTGGAATAAAATCAAAGAAATTTGGACCGAATAGAACCAAATAAATTTCAAAGAAGTCTTAACCCGCCCCTTGCCAGCCAAGCTGGAATACGGCACGTACATCGCAATTTTAGGGAGCTGATTTCGAACTGAAAAATTTCCAATTAAAAACATGTTACTTGGGAAAGAATTCAGGAATTAGTTCCTTAATAAGAACAACCAAACTAGTATAAGCTTAAAGTTTTAGTCCTAGAACTCAATCTTGAAGCCCAGAGTAACAGTTAAGAATTGAATCCAATTATAAAACAAATAATTGATTATCTTAGAACAAAAGAAATATGAATTTTTAAAAATCACAAAATTCTTCTAGCTAAAATAGCTAAAGACATAGATTAACCCTCATTTGCGAAAATATTCAATAAAATGAAGACACAAATGAAATTATTAGCATGATAGTCCAGTTAAAGGACCAGTCAATACAGTGGACTTGCATAATCAAAAAATGCAAAACAACAAGACAAATGCAACAGCACCTAGTCTAGTAAATGTTGTCCCTTAACAATGCTAAAATAAATCATAATCTGATACTTGATCTTAAAGTAAACAGAACAAAATAAAGCAATTGCAACATCCAAATAAATCACAGGACCAAGAAAAGTACCTGAAACTAAATACTTTTCCATAAATAAGATACAACCATCTAAAGGAAAATAAATACTATTTTGCTATAGAAACAATAGCATAATTAGTAGGAGTAGAGATAGCCCCAATAAATTGGAGAACCCTCCAAATTGAATTTAACTGCTGGCAAAGAATATAGTTTAAAACCTTTGAAGAAGGAATAAAAGAAAATTCTCAGCCTATTCCATTCCCTAGTATGAGGAATTGGAAAGATAAAAAAATAATCAACACCTTTTCAACAAAGAACAAATGTACTTTAATAAAAAAATAATAAAAAAGTAGATTTGTTAGTGTCAATATCTGATGAAAAAAATTCTGAATGAGAAAAAAACATCATCAGAGAAGGATAAATCAGTATGTTGTTGGTCATTTGAAACTTCAATAATTAAAAAAGAAGTGAAAAAGACCTAAAATTTTTTATTAGAAGGCACAATGTCAGACAAAGGCTTTAAAATAGAATCAGAAAAATATTTCTTATAAATCTTCTAAATATTTCTTGTACATAAGATGTAAAAAGAATGGCAATATATAAAGCATAAATACTAATGGATTCCCCATGTAAAAGTTTATCATAATAACTTATTACAAACCATAGCTAAAGATAAACATTCATAACATTTAAAATAAATGAACTTAGATTTGGTAGGACTGAACTCAGTCAAGCGTTTTTCCAGAAGTAGCTTTTGATCCAGGGTCAATCTGAGACATCTCGCAATATGTAATAGAAAAAACAACATATAAAGCAAAATCTATCAAATTCCTTAAATGACAGTTTCAGGAATGGGAAAAAATGCCAATGAACAAGCTTCTAGCAACCAGAAGCAAATAAACAATGAGACTTAAATAATGTGGAGACAATAATGATGCCCATATTTTTTAGCGCCAAAAAAGACGCCCACACTATTTGGCGCCTAAATGCTTTGGCACCAAAAATGACGCCACATCCGGTAACGCCAACATCTTTGGTGCAAAAAAACGTCAAAAAAATGACGCACATGCAAACAACTTCCGGTGACAAGTATGACGCAGGAAATGACTAAGAAATTTTTTGCGCCAAGAATGACGCAATAAAATGAAGCATTTTCAGCCCCCGCGAGCCTAACAGCCCACAGGAAAAAAAGTCAAATTTTAAAGGTAAGAAAAATTTAATATTCAAATGCATTATCCCAAATAATGAAACTGACTGTCTGAAATAAGGAATATTGAACATCCTGAATCAAGGCAAATAAATGTTTAAACACATATATTTAGAACTTTAAATAAAAGTGCCCAACCATAGCTTAGAGTGTCACAGAAAATAAGACTTACTTACCCCAGGACACTCATCTACATATAGTTGAAAGTCAAACCAGTACTGAAACGAGAATCAGTAGAGGTAATGGTATATATAAGAGTATATCGTCGATCTGAAAAGGGAGGTAAGAGATGAATCTCTACGACCGATAACAGAGAACCCATGAAATAGACCCCGTAGAAGGAGATCATTGAATTCAAATAGGCAATACTCTCTTCACATCTCTCTGACATTCACTGCACGCTGAGAGGAAAACCGGGCTCCAGCCTGCTGCGAAGCGCATATCAACGAAGAATCTAGTACAAACTTACTTCACCACCTCCACGGGAGGCAAAGTTTGTAAAACTGAATTGTGGGTGTGGGGTGTATTTATAGTCATTTTAAGGTTTGGGAAACTTTGCCCCTCCTGGTAGGAATGTATATCCCATACGTCACTAGCTCATGGACTCTTGCTAATTACATGAAAGAAAAAAATAATAATATATATATATATATATATATATATATATATATATAGTTTTGGGGATACATTTTGAGAATTTGGGCAGTTCTGTTATACTAAATGAGAGTTATCCCATTCTATAATTTTAGACATAGCTGCAGATAAATACCTTAAAATTATTAATAATTATATATATATATATATATATATATACTGTATATATATATATATATATATATATATATATATATATATATATATATATATATACCAATACTTTTGAGCGCGACTAAAAAATCCTGTATTAAAGTATTTAAAACAAACAAATATATATGTTTGGATAGTTTATATTTATCAGTGTAAAAAGAAATGGTAATTTAAAATCTGTTCTCTTAATAAACAAATACACAAATTGATACAAGCTGAGTCATTCAGTGTTTAACTCAAACACAGGATGAAGCAGAGAGGCAGCGCTGGATGAAGCCTTCAGTAATATAATGAGACTTGATTCAAAGCTTCATTAGATCGTTTAAAATGTAATTTGCATATAAATGCACAATATACATAAAACTGGTAAAAACAGAGATACTTACACTTATAAGAAGTAAAGACAGAATGTCCGTCCTAAAAAAGCAGTAGGTAGGACACATGCAGGGAATCAGCCAGCTGATACACACACATCTTAGCATTGCCAAAACTAGATGTTGAAGACTGCTATCTAACCACTATGAAAGCAGCTCACACATTGAGGTGATCCCTGAAACAATCGGTCTGCCTCTTAATTCTGTTAAAAACTTATGGACCTTGGGTAACATATGAAAAATAAGTATGACTGGATCAGTGACCCACAAAACATTAAAGGTATCTTGGTCAATATGATCAGCATGTACCCGTCCTTGGGAGAAGTGTGTGTATTAGCCTGCCGGCTCCCTGCGTATGTCCTACCTACTGCTCATTTATTACAGACATTCTGCTTTTACTTCTTATAAGAGCAAGCATATCTGTTTTTACTAGTTTTATGTATAGTGTGCATTTGTATGCAAATTAAATTTTTAACAATTTTCAGCTTGTATCAATATATATATATATATGTAAACAATAGGAAAAGGGAAAAGGGAATTTATTCAAATGGCGCCACACTCTGGAAATAGGCCCAACGTGTAGTGTATGCTACAATTGGGGATAAGATGACTATATAATATAGTGTTAACGCTGATATATAGAGACCAAGCAAAAGAGAATAATATTGTTAGAAAATCTATGATGGTAATATGATATAATTACTCCTTCATATGTATGTCAAATTTATTTCTCCCACATATAATACTGTGGTGAAAAATTAATGAATGTGTTAGATCAATAGAGCAATAGATATGTACTAGTGTTAATATTATTGCCGCAAAGTGACTAAAGAGAAAAAATTTTATTGTTTCATGTAGTTACACAAAAAACGTCTATAACAGATAATGAGGATGTTTTAAAACACTCTTCCATTATTATAATGGTGGCCAGGATCACAAGAAACTGACTGAAATACTGTTAGTATACTAGATAAAATAGATGAAAAGTAATAATAAGAAATAAATATTAAATAAAAAAGGGGCAACAAAATATCTATACAGATAAGACACAGAAGAAAAATTATAAACGTCCATAAACAAATATAAACTCCTATAAATTAATATAGTTATAGTCCCTATCAAATATGCAGATCTTAAAGTAGATAGTTCCTCAGTCCACAACATTCCCATTGGGAGCCTACTTACACTCCTTCACCTCAATCTCATGAGGTAAGTGCCGCGTAGTGTACAGATAAGCCTCCTTCCAGGTGTCCGCTGTAAACTCGAGGTGTGTTATCCTTTCAATGCTGATCTTTCCTCTCACCGCTCTTTTCCCATAGTACGTACAATCATAAAAGAAAAAGGACATACAATAGTGCAACACTGTTTTGTAATATCACACTATTTATTAGAATACAAAGATGTACGCTTACATTAAAAGACCTCAATACTATGAGGTAATTAAAAGCTTTAAAAAAGTCCTTTTGCTCGAATGCGGGAACACAGTGCTGTTAAAATATGCACTCAGTGCAAACTTAGCATAAGGTAAGACACAATCCTGACGCGTTTCGAAGCGATACAAACACTTTAGCCCTTCTTCCTCAGAGGTATTTACCAAATGCTTGATTAGCTCAGTATAAATAGACCGACTCGGGGCGGCGTCACGCCCCCTCGATAAAACGTATATCAATTGGTCTCTTAAAATCACATGTAAAGTCATTGATGCTATTGGTTGATAGCGTAGTAGTAAATGCATCATGTGGTGGTTAATTCATACCATTGGTTCTAAAGGTTGACAACTCCGTGTCTATAGTGATATTGTGGAAAATGAGTGTAGTGATTCCTACCTATTAGATGAGCTCCGTTGTTATTTGTTATAATATACTTATTAGAATCGTATATATGATGTTTTTTAAATACAGATGTAGTTGTGGGATACCCGGTAATAGTTAGGGATATAATTTTCCCCTATTAAATAAAAATTATTCCAGAGTGTGACGTTAGTTTGACATTTGATTGTACTCTGTGAGTATATCTAGGATAGCCTAATAATCAATAAATATATAGACTGTAAAAACGGTCATGTTTAAAATATTTTGCAAACTGCAAATAGATACTTAGAGCACTATTGAGTATAAAAAACATTTCTCTACTTTAATATATAAAACTGATATATGCAGCCCTATTGTCTGCATGTTGGATTTTTTTTTTAAATGAATAGGGATTGTGACTCACTAGAATATTAACAATAGTTAAAATTGTAAAAAGTGTAGAAAAAAGGAAGGCAGAAAGGGATAGAGCTCTGTAAAAATAGTTAAAAGCTCTCTAAAAAACTGTACTAATCTGATTCCATCTAGAGTAAATAAATAATAACAAAATGACTGGTTATATTTATCCAGAAGCAACGCAGGGTGTGTGTCATAGACTGACTATGTCTATTTAGATACACATTATATATAAAAATATTTCATGATACAAATTTGATAAAATAATTATTTAAAATTAGTATCAAATTGTTTAAAATATGACATTAGATAATACTAAAAGCTATATCCCTAAAATATAAACTATATAAATATTACGGTGGAAATATCCACTATTATAAAAGAAGGCTAAAATGTAAAGGGTGAAGAATGAAAAGTGAAATATATATATATATATATATATATATATATATATATATATATATAAGGATCCCATGGGAGGTTTGGATCGACATAAATGGAAATTATTAAAAATATAAACTATATTTTCCAGTTAAATAATTTTGATTGGATATTTTAATGTTAATAGTTAATTTATTCATATTGGATATTATTAGCCCACAGTATAGCTAGTGGGGAGATGTGCTGCATGTATACATAGCATTAAGTGAGATAGGCTGCAAGGTCGATGTCTTTATTTAGTCCCTTGGGGGCTAGTGTTTGAAAAGTATAGATCCAGAATGTTTCCTTCCTACGGATTTCCAATTCTCTATCACCTCCTCTTTTCTTCTCAGGTATGTATTCGAGAATGGATCCTTTTAGACATCCCGAATCTTTATTATGTTTCTTGAGGTAATGAGCAGAGAGATTATGTTTTTTTCCCCTATTTCTATATTGTGAAGATGTTTCAGTAGTCTTTTTTTATAAGGTCTAGTGGTGCGCCCTATATACTGTAGGCCACACCCACATTCCAAAATATAGACCACATTTTCAGTGCGACAATTACATAATGTATTTATTTCATAACTCTTTTTAGTAACAGCTGAAGTTATCATCTTTGTGGGTTTATTTTTCCCTAGATGGTGTTCGCAAGCCATGCAATTGCGTCTATTGCATTTATAAAATCCAATTGTCGACTTCTTTAGACAGTTTTTATTAATATCTGGTTTGTCTTTCAATTGGCTGGGTGCTAGAATGTTTTTCAAATTCCGATTTTTCCTAAAGATTACTTTAGGAGCTATTTCTGTGATAGATTTCAATAGATCGTCTTTTTTGAGAATCTCCCAGTGTTTCATAATGATGTTTCTAATTTCCCTTGATCCTTCATTGTAAGTAGTTATGAAATTCTCTGTATTTGGATTAAAATTGGTATCAGATTGTGGTAGTTCCTTCTTCTTTCCTTTATTCAGTAGGGACTCTCTGTCCATCAAATTCACCCTTTGGAGTGTATTTTTTAGTTTATACTTATTATACCCCCTTGCTATAAATCAATACCAAAGATTAAATTTTTTTTAATCTTTGGTATTGTCCCATAGGTATGTTGTTGATCCATTTTCGATTATGACTACTGGAGGCATGAAGATAGCCATTGCTATCCGTGTCTTTCTTGAAAAGCTTGGTCTGTATTTCCTGATTTTCATGGAAAAATACAACATCCAAGAAGTCTATCTCTATAGTACTTCTTTTACCTGTGAATGAAAGGTTATATTCATTGGTATTTAGTCGTTCAATAAAGGTGTCCAATAGAGTCTCAGTGCCATTCCAGATGAAGATAATGTCATCAATATATCTCCCCCAAATGAGAATATGGGGGAGATATTTATTGTTGCGCCAAATAGTTTCCTCTTCCCATGCCCCCATATAAAAATTGGCATAGCTGGGGGCAAATTTTGTCCCCATCGCTGTGCCATTTAGCTGGAGGTAATATGTATCTTCAAATAAGAAGTAGTTCTTTTCTAGGGTGAATTTGACTGACTCCAGAATAAAATTTTGATGATTCATTGATAGGACAGTCTTTTCTTTTAGCCAATAGTCAATCGTTTTCAGGCCTTTATCATGGGGTATATTTGTATAAAGGGCATTTACATCCAGTGTAACCCATATGTAGCCCTCCTCCCATACAATTTTACCTAATTTGTCTATTGTATCTGGAGTATCCCTCAAATAAGATTTCATTTCGGACACCAATGGTTTAAGAAATATATCTATATATTCAGACAACCTGGATGTAAGGGAATCTATTCCGGATACTATTGGTCTTCCAGGGGGGTTTTTAAGATCCTTATGGACCTTAGGCAAATGGTAGAATATTGCCGTTGTAGGTGTATCTTTTTTGAGATATTGAAATTCTTCTTTGTTAATCACACCCAGATGTCTAGCATTGTCCAAAAGATGACTGTATTCAATTTGATATTTCTTTGTCGGATTACCTGTTAGTTTGTAATAGGTATTTGTATCACATAGCATCCGATATACTTCCTTCAGATAATCTTCCCTATTCTGTATTACCATGCCTCCCCCCTTATCCGCTTCTCGGATGATGATGTTATTATCTTTTTCCAGATTTTTAATAAATTCCTTCTCTGTTTTATCCAAATTGTCATTTTTAATTTTGTAGTTCTTACACAACGTATCGAAATCTTCCTGAACCAGTTTAGAAAATACTGGAATATGGTTACCCTTCGATTGGACAGGAAAAAAAGTCGATTTAGGTTTCAGATGTGTGTATATTTGTTTCCCTTGTTTATCTACATCCTCTATTGTTTCAGACCCTTCTCTATTCTCATTTTCAAGAGCGATTAGTATACCCAGAGTATTTATATCACTCGCTTGTGACATTCCTATGCATTCTTGTAAGGGATCCTGTATCTTTAACTGCCTACAAATCTTATTGGTTACTCCCCCTTTAAATTGCCTAAGCAACTAAGCAGCATTGCTTAGTTATTCTAATTGTTCCCACTGTGAACACCTGAGAACCAAGCCACACTTCCTAACACATGAGAAGGATCTCATCTCTACCACGGACATTTCACTATTTACAGCTGGATAATTTAAACCGGACTCAACTAAATTTTGACACTCATTCCAACACTACAAAGTGTAGTTCAAATACCTGGCATTTACTGCTCATTTTCAAAGGTAAAACATCTACAAGTTGTTAAAAGCTGTTTACCTTCTAATCCTTTCGTTTTCAGTCTGGACTACATTTCCCAGAAGCCTCTACCACATGATTGCAGTTACTTCCGGTTTGACGATCTGCAGCAGCTCAAGCTGATCTCTCTCACTTACAGACAGGAATGGATTCCTAACTCCCAGTTCACTGAATTAAGGTACTTGAACTGTAAGAGCTTCATTAACTTTACACTACAAAACCCCATCAAGATTAATCAGTTATCCTGTACAAATTCTAATATATATAACAGGGAATAGTTAATCTGAACTAGTTATTCAACCTTGATTCTTTTCTCTATTATAACATACTTGTATTAACTCTTGATTGTCCAGCTTCTCTATAACCAGATAAGTTCTATTGGGTTATTTAATTCAAAATCATTCTATATTATACTCACCACTAAATCTGTGATTACTTTATTATATTGAGTAATTGAATTCTGTGGTGGAACAAAACTATTTTTCTTTATATACTGTTGTGGTTTCCTTAAAGAGATATTGCATAATACTCCTGTTTATTTACAAAGCTGACTACTTAATAAAGTTCCTCCTTTAATATCTGTAAATTGAGTTCCTTAAAGGTCCAGCCTTACATATTCAGATTGAAAATCAATCCCTAAGATCTATAATAAGGGATTCTATATCACTCAGATCGCCATCACATGACACCAGCCCTGAGCCACAAGTTATGTTACCAGAACCATTCACAGGTAACCGAAAACTTTATCGGCAATTTAAAAACTCCTGCAATCTTCTCTTCCAATTAAAACCTAGAACCTACCCAACAGAGAGGGTAAAAGTTTTAAGTGTTATATCCTTTCTTAAAGGTGAACCCCGTTCATGGGCAGATAATTTATGCGAATCTGAGGATCCCCTCCTGGGGTCACTTGATGAATTTTTTGAAGCCCTTGATGATTTGTATCAAGACAAGGATGTACAACTCACAGCTGAATCCTCAATGAGAAGTTTGAAGCAAGGCAAAAGGCCTGTTGAGGATTACGTGGCTGATTTAAAGTTGTACGCATCCGATTCTCAATGGAGCCAAGTAGCTCTCCGAAACCAATTCAGACTTGGATTGGCTGACAGTTTAAAGGATGAGCTTGCCAGAGTAGAACTACCGAATTTCCTATTGGATTCTACTGATGATCTCAATTTTCCCCTCGTTGATGATCTACACAATTCTCTAATTGACAACTTTAACTTCCTCCATGAGAACATCAAACAAGCACAATCTGTACAAAAGAAACATTATGATCTACGTAGGAGGGAACCTCCACTTTACTCCATTGGAGATAAAGTTTGGCTGTCAACAAAGAACTTGAAGCTACAAATTCCAAGCAAAAAATTGGCAAGTCTCTTCCTTGGACCTTTCCATATCAGTAAGGTTGTAAATCAGAATGCTGTCACTCTTGACCTCCCGGCTAACCTTCGAATCCACCCTACGTTTCACGTCTCTCTTTTAAAGCCTTATACGGCACAAAGAGTTAAAGATGTTCTCCTTCCACCTCCCTCAATTCTACCTGATCCCAATGAGTTTGAGGTTCAAAGCATTCTAGATTCACGATTACGTCATGGGTCCTTACAGTACCTGGTTCGCTGGAAGAATTTTTCATCGGATGATGACTCTTGGGAACCGGCTGCAAATATCAATGCCCCCCGGCTGATTTCTGTCTTCCATCGCCGGCACCCGGATAGACCTCGTCCTGTAGCTGTGGAACAGCTCCCTTGAAGGGGGGGTACTGTAAGGGATCCTGTATCTTTAACTGCCTACAAATCTTATTGGTTACTCCCCCTTTAAATTGCCTAAGCAACTAAGCAGCATTGCTTAGTTATTCTAATTGTTCCCACTGTGAACACCTGAGAACCAAGCCACACTTCCTAACACATGAGAAGGATCTCATCTCTACCACGGACATTTCACTATTTACAGCTGGATAATTTAAACCGGACTCAACTAAATTTTGACACTCATTCCAACACTACAAAGTGTAGTTCAAATACCTGGCATTTACTGCTCATTTTCAAAGGTAAAACATCTACAAGTTGTTAAAAGCTGTTTACCTTCTAATCCTTTCGTTTTCAGTCTGGACTACATTTCCCAGAAGCCTCTACCACATGATTGCAGTTACTTCCGGTTTGACGATCTGCAGCAGCTCAAGCTGATCTCTCTCACTTACAGACAGGAATGGATTCCTAACTCCCAGTTCACTGAATTAAGGTACTTGAACTGTAAGAGCTTCATTAACTTTACACTACAAAACCCCATCAAGATTAATCAGTTATCCTGTACAAATTCTAATATATATAACAGGGAATAGTTAATCTGAACTAGTTATTCAACCTTGATTCTTTTCTCTATTATAACATACTTGTATTAACTCTTGATTGTCCAGCTTCTCTATAACCAGATAAGTTCTATTGGGTTATTTAATTCAAAATCATTCTATATTATACTCACCACTAAATCTGTGATTACTTTATTATATTGAGTAATTGAATTCTGTGGTGGAACAAAACTATTTTTCTTTATATACTGTTGTGGTTTCCTTAAAGAGATATTGCATAATACTCCTGTTTATTTACAAAGCTGACTACTTAATAAAGTTCCTCCTTTAATATCTGTAAATTGAGTTCCTTAAAGGTCCAGCCTTACAATTCTATACTAGCTTCATCTATTAATTCTTAATTTTTATTTTTGATTTTTTCAAAATGTCGTTTGAGGGTCAGATTTCTCGTAAAGAAAAATGTATACGATCGTATTTGGCAGTGAAATGGAGGCATGAAATATATAAAAAACAGACCTAGATCAATACCTTGGGTGATCTAGTTTAAAAAAAAATATATATATATATATAGTTTTGGGGATACATTTTGAGAATTTGGGCAGTTCTGTTATACTAAATGAGAGTTATCCCATTCTATAATTTTAGACATAGCTGCAGATAAATACCTTAAAATTATATGTTTGGATAGTTTATATTTATCAGTGTAAAAAGAAATGGTAATTTAAAAGCTGTTCTCTTAATAAACAAATACACAAATTGATACAAGCTGAGTCATTCAGTGTTTAACACAAACACAGGATGAAGCAGAGAGACAGCGCTGGATGAAGCCTTCAGTAATATAATGAGACTTGATTCAAAGCTTCGTTAGATCATTTAAAATGTAATTTGCATATAATTGCACAATATACATAAAACTGGTAAAAACAGAGATACTTACACTTATAAGAAGTAAAGACAGAATGTCCGTCCTAAACAAGCAGTAGGTAGGACATATGCAGGGAATCAGCCAGCTGATACACACACATCTTAGCATTGCCAAAACTAGATGTTGAAGACTGCTATCTAACCACTATGAAAGCAGCTCACACATTGAGGTGATCCCTGAAACAATCGGTCTGCCTCTTAATTCTGTTAAAAACTTATGGACCTTGGGTAACATATGAAAAATAAGTATGACTGGATAAGTGACCCACAAAACATTAAAGGTATCTTGGTCAATATGATCAGCATGTACCCGTCCTTGGGAGAAGTGTGTGTATTAGCCTGCCGGCTCCCTGCGTATGTCCTACCTACTGCTCATTTATTACAGACATTCTGCTTTTACTTCTTATAAGAGCAAGCATATCTGTTTTTACTAGTTTTATGTATAGTGTGCATTTGTATGCAAATTACATTTTTAACAATTTTCAGCTTGTATCAATATATATATATATATATATATATATATATAAAAGTATACAGTATATATACTGAGTAACTGGTATTAGCTGAATCAGAAGATGCCAATGAATACATTTTGTTTTTCCAGTTAGAAAACTGTAAGTTTTTGTGTAATGTGATATTTTTTTATTTATTTTTTTACTTTTTTGGGGTCATTTTACAATAATTTCTTAATTATGAGAAAAAAAAGCTAATTGAAACTGTCATCCACTGAAAACGTTTTTAATAAACCCCCCAAAAAATATACAGCTAGATTACGAGTTTTTGTCGGTAATGGTGTGTGGTGTTAACAAGCCTTTTTTTCTCACAGCTCACTTAAGACAACACTGGTATTACAAGTTTCTGAAACCTGGCTCCTAACGCAGCCCCATTGTTTCCTATGGGAAAATACATTTTATTTTTACACCTAACACCCTAACATGAACCCCGAGTCTAAACACCCCTAATCTTACACTTATTAACCCCTAATCTGCCGCCCAGACATCGCTGAGACCTGCATTATATTATTAACCCCTAATCTGCCGCTCCATACACTGCCGCAACTTACATTATACCTATGAACCCCTAATTTTCTGCCCCCAACGTCGCCGCAACTATAATAAAGTTATTAACCCCTAAATCTAAGTCTAATCCTAAACCTAACCCCCCCTAACTGAAATAAAATTTAAATAAATCTAAATAAAATAACTACAATTAACTAAATTAGTCCTATTTAAAACTAAATACTTACCTATAAAATAAACCCTAAGATAGCTACAATATAACTAATAATGACATTATATCTAGCTTAGGGTTTATTTTTTATTTTACAGGCAAGTTTGTATTTATTTTAACTATGTAGAATAGTTATTAAATAGTTATTAACTATTTAATAACTACCTAGCTAAAATAATTACAAATTTACCTGTAAAATAAACCCCCCCAACATAACAACCCACCACTCACACACCCAACCCTACTCTAAAACCCACCCAATCCCCCCTTAATAAAACCTAACACTAACCCCTTGAAGATCACCCTACCTTGAGACGTCTTCACCCAACCAGGCAGAAATGGACCTCCAGACGGCCATAAGTCTTTATTCAATCTGGGCAGAAGAGGACCTCCAGACGGGCAGAAGTCTTCATCCAGGCGGCATCTTCTATCTTCATCCATCCGGAGCGGAGCGGGTCCATCTTGAAGCCAGCCGACGCGGAGCATCCTCTTCCAACGACATCCAACTGAAGAATGAAGGTTCCTTTAAATGACGTCATCCAAGATGGCATCCCTTGAATTCTGATTGGCTAATAGGATTCTATCAGCTAATCGGAATTAAGTTAGGAAAAATCCTATTGGCTGATGCAATCAGCCAATAGGATTGAAGTTCAATCCTATTGGCTGATCTAATCAGCCAATAGAATTGAGCTTGCATTCTATTGGCTGTTCCAATCAACCAATAGAATGCAAGCTCAATCCTATTGGCTGATTGCATCAGCCAATAGGATTTTTCCAACCATAATTCCAATTGGCTGATAGAATCCTATCAGCCAATTGGAATTCAAGGGACGCCATCAGCTGGCTTCAAGATGGACCCGCTCCGCTCCGGATGGATGAAAATAGAAGATGCCGTCTGGAGGTCCTCTTCTGCCCGGATCGGATGAAGACTTCTGGCCGTCTGGAGGTCCAATTCTGCCCGGTTGGGTGAAGACGTCTCAAGCTAGGGTGATCTTCAAGGGGTTAGTGTTAGGTTTTATTAAGGGGGGATTGGGTGGGTTTTAGAGTAGGGTTGGGTGTGTGGGTGGTGGGTTGTAATGTTGGGGGGTATTGTAATTTTTTTTACAGGTAATAGAGTTGATTACTTTGGGGCAATGCCCCACAAAAGGCCCTTTTAAAGGCTATTTGTAATTTAGTATAGGGTAGGGCTTTTTTATTTTGGGGGGCTTTTTATTTTATTAGGGGGATTAGAGTAGGTGTAATTAGTTTAAAATTCTTGTAATTATTTTATTATTTTTTTGTAATTTAGTGTTTGTTTTTTTGTACTTTAGTTTATTTTATTTAATTTTAATTAGTTTAATTTAATTTAATTTAGGTAATTAATTTATAGTGTAGTGTTACGTGTAATTGTAACTTAGGTTAGGGTTTATTTTACAGGTAAATTTGTAATTATTTTAGCTAGGTAGTTATTACATAGTTAATAACTATTTAATAACTATTGTACATAGTTAAAATAAATACAAAGTTGCCTGTAAAATAAAAATAAACCCTGAGATAGCTACAATGTAATTATTAGTTATATTGTAGCTATCTTAGGGTTTATTTTATAGGTAAGTATTTAGTTTTAAATAGGAATAATTTAGTTAATTCTAGTAATTTTTTTCCGATTATTTTAAATTATATTTAAGTTGGGGGGGGGGTTAGGATTAGGGTTAGATTTAGGTTTAGGGGTTAATACATTTAATATAGTGGTGGCAACGTTGGGGGCGTCAGAATAGGGGTTAATAAATGTAGGTAGGTGTCGGCAATGTTAGGGATGGCAGATTAGGGGTTAATAAAATTTAACTACTGTTTGTGAGGCAGGAGTGCGGCAGTTTAGGGGTTAATATATTTATTACAGTGGCGGCGATGTCCGGTCGGCAGATTAGGGGTTAAAAATGTATTAAAGTGTTTGAGATGTGTGGGGGGGGGCTCGGTTTTGGGGTTAATAGGTAGTTTATGGGTGTTAGTGTACTTTTTATCACTTTAGTTAAGAGTTTTATGTTACGGCGTTAGCCCATAAAACTCTTAACTACTGACTTTTAAATGTGGTAGGATTCGTGACAGGAGAGGGTGTACCGCTCACTTTTCCAAGACTCGTAATACCGGCGTTAGGCAAATTCCATTAAAAAGATAGGATACGCAATTGACGTAAGGGGATTTGCGGTATGCTCGAGTCGCGGAAAAAAAGTGAGCGGTACACCTGTACCTGCCAGACTCGTAATACCAGCGGGCGTTAAAAAGCAGCGTTGGGACCTCTCAACGCTGCTTTTTAAGGCTAACGCAAGACTTGTAATCTAGGCGATAGTTTTTATATCTAAATAAAAAAAATACCAAAGGCTCTATTTCTGTGTAAACAGAGAAACGACAAAAATGCTATAAAATTCACCAGTACTTTGGGAAAGTTTTTCTCTAAAATTCACAGTAGTGAATGGGTTAAAGGAAGTATTGTGGCAAAAACTACAATTTAAAGATAGCATTTTCAATGTATAATCTCAGATTTACAAGTAGTAAATGACTGGTCTAAAGTGGTGGTACGAAATTCTTCTCATACTTTACTGAGGTTAAATTTGGGAAAACAGTTCTCTATCTAAAAAAAACTTTTTTCTTCTTTTCCAGCATGATACCTAATATATATATATATATATATATATATATATATATATATATATATATATATATATATATATATATATATATATATATATATATATACAGGGAGTGCAGAATTATTAGGCAAGTTGTATTTTTGAGGATTAATTTTATTATTGAACAACAACCATGTTCTCAATGAACCCAAAAAACTCATTAATATCAAAGCTGAATAGTTTTGGAAGTAGTTTTTAGTTTGTTTTTAGTTATAGCTATTTTAGGGGGATATCTGTGTGTGCAGGTGACTATTACTGTGCATAATTATTAGGCAACTTAACAAAAAACAAATATATACCCATTTCAATTATTTATTTTTACCAGTGAAACCAATATAACATCTCAACATTCACAAATATACATTTCTGACATTCAAAAACAAAACAAAAACAAATCAGTGACCAATATAGCCACCTTTCTTTGCAAGGACACTCAAAAGCTTGCCATCCATGGATTCTGTCAGTGTTTTGATCTGTTCACCATCAACATTGCGTGCAGCAGCAACCACAGCCTCCCAGACACTGTTCAGAGAGGTGTACTGTTTTCCCTCCTTGTAAATCTCACATTTGATGATGGACCACAGGTTCTCAATGGGGTTCAGATCAGGTGAACAAGGAGGCCATGTCATTAGATTTTCTTCTTTTATACCCTTTCTTGCCAGCCACGCTGTGGAGTACTTGGACGCGTGTGATGGAGCATTGTCCTGCATGAAAATCATGTTTTTCTTGAAGGATGCAGACTTCTTCCTGTACCACTGCTTGAAGAAGGTGTCTTCCAGAAACTGGCAGTAGGACTGGGAGTTGAGCTTGACTCCATCCTCAGCCCGAAAAGGCCCCACAAGCTCATCTTTGATTATACCAGCCCAAACCAGTACTCCACCTCCACCTTGCTGGCGTCTGAGTCGGACTGGAGCTCTCTGCCCTTTACCAATCCAGCCACGGGCCCATCCATCTGGCCCATCAAGACTCACTCTCATTTCATCAGTCCATAAAACCTTAGAAAAATCAGTCTTGAGATATTTCTTGGCCCAGTCTTGACATTTCAGCTTGTGTGTCTTGTTCAGTGGTGGTCGTCTTTCAGCCTTTCTTACCTTGGCCATGTCTCTGAGTATTGCACACCTTGTGCTTTTGGGCACTCCAGTGATGTTGCAGCTCTGAAATATGGCCATACTGGTGGCAAGTGGCATCTTGGCAGCTGCACGCTTGACTTTTCTCAGTTCATGGGCAGTTATTTTGCGCCTTGGTTTTTCCACACGCTTCTTGCGACCCTGTTGACTATTTTGAATGAAACGCTTGATTGTTCAATGATCACGCTTCAGAAGCTTTGCAATTTTAAGAGTGCTGCATCCCTCTGCAAGATATCTCACTATTTTTGACTTTTCTGAGCCTGTCAAGTCCTTCTTTTGACCCATTTTGCCAAAGGAAAGGAAGTTGCCTAATAATTATGCACACCTGATATAGGGTGTTGATGTCATTAGACCACACCCCTTCTCATTACAGAGATGCACATCACCTAATATGCTTAATTGGTAGTAGGCTTTCGAGCCTATACAGCTTGGAGTAAGACAACATGCATAAAGAGGATGATGTGGTCAAAATACTCATTTGCCTAATAATTCTGCACTCCCTGTATATATATACAGTACTGTGCAAAAGTCTTAGGCCACCATTATATTTGATGTTTTAGGAATTGTATTATGAACATATAAAATTATTTCTCAGTGTCTTTATTAGAATACAACCAGAAAATACAGGATATTTTTTATGTAGTATTAAAAAAATCAGAAAATAATGCTTCTATAGCCTTAAGTGGCAAGTATTTAGTGTGACTTCCACTTACACTTGAGCAATAGAAGGAACCTGTCTCTCGTAAACCTTAATGGAATGGAACCCTAATTAATGTCAGTGCTAACACCTGCATTTGTCATACTATTTCATGTAAAAATGACTGCTGTGAAAAAGGTGTATTACACAAGGTTGTGCAAGACATGCTTGAGCATTATATACACATGTGGTTTGTGAAACGCGCATCAGGGTGCAGCTCTGTCTCTCCTGTTCGTTTTTTTAATCTGCTTACTCTTGAGGTTAATAATGATATATTAGAAATTATAGTGGTATGAAATACAACCTCTAGTCTTTATCAATAATAGATTAAACATTAATACAGCCCTCGGATTAATACAGCCCTCGGATTGTAATGGCTTAGTTTACTATAATAATTACCAGACAGAGGACTGTTAAATATTACCTATTATTTTTCTCTACAATTGATTGCTATTTTGCAATCCACTGAGTTCAAGTGTTTTTAATTTATAGCCTTTGCTACATTATGTGTGTGAGTTCCTAGTTGATCCCAATAAAGATAATATGTATGAATGATATGGAACGTTTTTAATATTTAGATAATCTCTGATTCAGCAGAGATAACCTTTACTTAATGTGATGATAGCAGGATGTGATGTCACTAGCTGGTGGGCGGGGCTTAGGTCCGGTGTCTGTGTCGCAGTTAGTTTAGTACAATCAACCTGTCTGGATGTGTTTTGCTATGCTCTGTAATAAAATAGAGTTGTACCATCATTGCTGTGTCCTGCATATGTCCTGCATCTCATGACATGGTGTCAGAAGTTCTGGACTACGCTTCTGTTTCTGATGATGACGATGTCAAAGTTTACCCCACCTGAGCCTTTTGACTTTTCTCAGCCTGCAGCTTGGCCCACATGGCGTCAGCGGTTTCAGCGCTTCAGGATTGCATCCAAACTGAACAAGGAGAGTGGTGAAGTACAAGTTAATTCTCTTTTATACTCTATGGGGAAAGATGTAGAGCCAGTGTTCAATGCTTTTACTTTCCAAGAAGGGGAAGAAGTTAACTTTGATATAGTTATGGATAAACTCAGTGCCCACTTTGTGCCCAAAAGAAATGTGATTCATGAGAGAGCTTGTTTTCACAAACGTAATCAGCGTGTGGGAGAATCTGTGGAGTCATTTTTGCGCAGCCTGTATGAATTAGCTGAATTCTGTGAGTTTGGTGTTGCTAAAGAAGAGCAAATCAGAGACAGAATAGTTATTGGAATTGCAGATGCTGAAGTCTCCCTGAAGCTGCAGTTAGAGCCTGATTTAACATTAGACGGGGCTATTAGGATGGCCCGCCAGAGTGAACTGGTGAAAAAGCAAAGTGCTGATCTGAGGTCTGAGAGTATTGTGGATGAAGTGCAACAGTCTAGGAAAATTACTAGTGAAAGGCACAGTGTGAGCGGTAGATCTAAAGTACTGGAAAGGCCTAGAAGTGGATGGGCGCAACATGGCCGATGCACACGGTGCTACCGGGCTCATGATCAGAGTGCTATATGCCCGGCCAGAGATAAAAGATGCAGAAAATGTAACAGAATAGGCCATTTTGAAGTGGTGTGTAAAACTGAATACATTAAGGAGATGCAAGTGGACAGTGACCAGGAGGGTCAGGAAGTGTCTTTTGTGGGGTCTGTTGTGGAACGGACAAGCTCAGAGGAAGATTGGAAAGTTACCTTTACTGTAATGGGAGCCAATGTTGATTTTAAGATTGACACAGGAGCAGATATCACTGTAATGTCTTTTGCTGAATTTATGAGACTGCCTCGACAGCCCCAGCTGGCGAAGGTTACTACAAATGTTCATAGTCCTGGTGGCCGCATTGATTGTGTGGGGAAATTTCTTGCCAGCTGTGAGTACAAACAAAGGAAGTTCACCATGTGGGTGCATGTGATCCGAGGTCAGTGTGTTAACAGTTTATTGAGCAGAAAAGCAGCCTGTGACTTGGGCCTCGTGGCCAGAGTGAATGAGATCTCTGAAGATATGTTTGGCGAGTTGGGCCTACTGAGCTGCAAACCTGTCCGTATAGCACTTAAAAGTGACGCAGTCCCGTACAGTATTTCTACTCCTCGCAGAATTCCGTTCCCGCTTATGCCTCAAGTGGAGAAAGAGCTCATGCGCATGAAGTCTATGGGGGTTATTGAAGAGGTTGTTGAAGCAACTGATTGGTGTGCCCCCATTGTTCCAGTTGCAAAGAAAAACGGAAAGGTGCGCATCTGTGTGGACCTGAAAAGGTTGAATGAGGCAGTGAAGAGGGAGAGATTTGTGCTGCCGACACTGGAAGATATAGCCCCGAAGTTGGCTGGGGCGAAGTTCTTTTCCACATTAGACGCTTCTAGCGGCTTTTGGCAGATCCCCCTGGATCCAAAGTGCCGCAAACTGACTACCTTTATCACTCCGGTAGGTCGGTTCTGTTTCTGCAGACTTCCCTTTGGGATATCCTCCGCTCCTGAGATCTTTCAGAGGGAAATGAGTTCTCTCCTGAGTGGCCACGTGGGCACAGCAGTCGTCATGGACGACATTCTAGTGTATGGGTCTACAGTGGAAGAGCATGATCAGCGTTTGAGTTGTGTGCTGCAGGCTATCAAAGAGTCTGGGCTGAAGCTGAATAAAGAAAAATGTCATTTTAGGAAAACGGAATTATGCTACTTTGGGCATATCATCAACGGGGATGGCATCAAGCCGGACCCCGAGAAAATTCGGGCTATCGAACAGATGAAAAGCCCTTCTGATGTACATGAGCTGAGACAGATATTGGGCCTAGTAAATTACGTGGGCAAGTTTCTTCCAGATTTATCTACAGTTTTGCACCCTATCACAGAGTTGCTTAAGAAAGATGTTGCCTGGGTCTGGGGACCCTCACAAGAAAAAGCGTTCCTGCATGCTAAGTCCCTGCTGGGGTCTGCCCCAGTGCTGGGGTTCTACGACCCTTCAAAAAAGACTGTGGTTAGTGCTGATGCAAGCAGTTATGGGTTGGGGGCTGCACTCCTGCAGCTGAATGACAACAAACTACAGCCCATCGCCTACTGTTCCCGCACACTGACGGCTGCGGAGTCAAAATACGCTCAAATTGAGAAAGAGTGCCTGGCTGCAGTTTGGGCCTGTGAGCGCTTTCAGCGTTATCTAGTGGGTTTGGAGAAATTTAGTCTGGAAACTGACCACAAACCGCTAGTCCCTCTTATCAATTCTTATGACATCGACAAAACACCCTTGAGATGCCAGAGACTTTTAATGAGACTGCTCAGGTTCAATGTTCAGGCAGTGCATGTGCCGGGGAAGCAGCTGGTTGTGGCAGATACACTGTCCAGGCTCCCGCTGGCTGCTGCTGAAGAATCCTCTACAGAATCGGATGTAAAAGTGTATGTTGATTCAGTTCTGGCCTCTAAGTCCATTTCTTCAAGGAAACTGGAAGAGATAAAGAAAGAGACATATTTGGACACAGATCTGCAAGAAGTTATAAGGTACATAAGAGATGGCTGGCCCGAGAGCCGGGCAGCCTGGATGTCTTTAAATGCTTACCAGCCAGAGAGGTCGCAGCTCACGGAGCTGGAGGGGTTGGTGCTGTTCCAAGACCGTATTGTAATTCCTGTCAGCATGAGGAAGGAGATGTTAAACAGGATTCATGATGGCCACTTAGGCATTACAAAGTGCAGAGAAAGAGCAGCTACAGCTGTGTGGTGGCCTGGGATCAGCTCCGACATTGCAAATCACGTGTCTAAATGTGCCTTTTGCCGGGAACGCCGGCCTACTCAGAGAAGGGAGCCCTTAATGTCTACTCCGCTGCCTGCGGGGCCGTGGCAGAAAATAGCTGCTGATTTGTGCGAACTGCACGGGAAAAAGTTTCTTGTTGTTATCGACTACTATTCCAGGTATTTGGAAATAGCACCCCTGAATGATATCACAAGTCAGGCCGTTATCATTCGCCTGAAGAGCTTGTTCGCCCGCTGGGGCATTCCAATGGAGCTGGTGAGTGATAATGGCATGCAGTTCGCTTCTACAGAGTTCAGTGCTTTCAGCAGGGAATATGATTTTGTACATTCCACGTCAAGTCCACATTATCCGCAGGCCAACGGAATGGCTGAAAGGGCAGTTCAAACAACAAAATTCATCCTAAAGCAATCTGAACCGTACCTAGCCCTCTTGTCATACAGGGCGACGCCCATTCAAGCCACCGGGTTTAGCCCGGCACAGCTGATGCTAGGACGCCAGATTCGCACCACTTTACCCTCAGTGGGTGTCTTCAAGCCGCCTGGCCCTGTTCCTCGGGACGAAGTCCTTAGGAGGGATGAAGAGGCCAAAAAGGGTTATCGTTTCTTCTACGACAGGAGACATTCTGTCAGGCCTTTACAGGAACTGAAAGCGGGCCAAAGTGTCAGAATTAAACTGGATGATGAGAAGAAATGGAAGACGCCTGCTACGGTAGTGGGCCGCTCTCCAGAACCAAGGTCTTACACAGTCCTTACAGAGGGAGGGACGGTTACACGCCGTAACCGAAGACATCTTCAGCCTGTACCTGAGAGTCTGGAACCGGATACCTCAGTACCACCGCCGGTGGGATCCCCTGTTCTAAGAGAGGTGCCTTCCCCTCAGCAAGATCATAGCGGGGATATATCTTTGCCTCCAGCAGACTCTTGTTCACCATCTTCTGTATCAGAGGACAGTTCATGCAAAGTTACATCAAGCGGAAGAGTGGTGAGGCTTCCGGCCCGATACAGGGACTGACTTTAGCTAGAACAGTGACCGGAAGTATGGGCAGAATAATCCCATGGTCACTGTGGACTAGGGTAGTCTACCCCGATGTCCAAGTCAGGATGTAATTTATTTGTTCATGTTTTCTAATCTATCTGTTCTTATAATGTTCTAAAACAAAATGTTGTTGTATACCCTGTTGGTGTACTTTGTTATTTAATATATGCGAATGTATGCTTTGCCTTTGAAAAAGGGGAAGATGTGATGATAGCAGGATGTGATGTCACTAGCTGGTGGGCGGGGCTTAGGTCCGGTGTCTGTGTCGCAGTTAGTTTAGTACAATCAACCTGTCTGGATGTGTTTTGCTATGCTCTGTAATAAAATAGAGTTGTACCATCATTGCTGTGTCCTGCATATGTCCTGCATCTCATGACACTTAACATTTGTGGAACTGCTTTTTTCTAAACTTTATTGTATTCCTTGTTACAATTAGTTTAACTAGTTGTTACATGTGGTAAGAGTTTAATTAATTGGAAGCTTGCTAATTAAAACAACTTTCAATTACATCATTCCATTCAAAATGTCAAAGATCACAGAATTTGACAGACATAAAATCATACTTTTGCATCATCAAGACCATTTTAAAAGGGAAATCAGCAAACAAACTGGATGTGGTATTCAAGCTGGACTGGAAGGCCAAGAAAACTTTCAAAATCTGATCTGAAGTTTCTCAGAGTTTCTTCTTTGAGAGACCAGAAGAAGTCCAGCAATGACCTGGCTCAGCATCTGGCAGCTTCATCTGGATGCCAAGTTGACCATTCTACAGTCTGAAGAAGCTTGATCAGGAATGGTCTTTGTGGAAGCGTAGCAGCCAAGAAACCACTTTTTCGGAAGGGGAATAGGGTGAAAAGGCTAAGATATAATAAAGCTCACAAAGATTAGAATGAAGATCAGTGGAAAAGAATATTATGTAGTGTCCAAGTTTTAAATTTTTGGGTCCAATTGTCGACAATATGTGAGAAGAAGTGTTGGAGAGAGATGGAAGAATGAGTGCTCGCGACTTTCAGTTAAACATGGTGGAGGGTTTTTCCTGGTTTGGGCTGCATCTTTGCCAATGGTGTTGGCAACCTTGTCTGATTGATGGGATCATGAATGCTGAAATGTACAGACAGGTTTTAATTCATGATGCCATTCCTTCTGGAAAGTACCTGATTGGGAATGGTTTTATTTTTTAGCATGTTAAAATTCCCAAGCACACTGCTAATGCAGTGAAAGCATATTTTGAGAGAAGAACAGCTGATAAAACACTGACAGTCATGGACTGCCCTCCACAGAGACCTGAATATTATAAAGACAGTAGAAGAAAAAAGAAAAGTAAAAGAAGCCTGGTATAATATACCAGAAGATTTCTTCAGAAAACTTCAGGACAATCTCCCCAAAAGATTTCAAGATATGCTTAATACCAAGGGAGGTTACACTAAATCAAGCAGTATTAACTACTCTCTCTATTTTCATATTTTTTTAGGTCACACTAAATACTGATTTTTGCCTGAAGAAGCCATTTTTTTCTAAAAATTGTGTTTTTTTATATTTTGTGTACATATTTCCTGTATTTTCTGTTTGTATCTTAATAAAGAGACCGAAAAATAATGATATGGATGGTCATTAAAACTGCTAAAACAACAAATCTAATGTGACCTAAGAGTTTTGCACAGTACTGTATATATATATATATATATATATATATATATATATATATATATATATATACACACACATATATATACAGTATCCTCCACTAATATTGTCACCCTTGGTAAATATGAGCAAAGAAGGCTGTGAAAAATTTTCTTTCTTTCCCCTCCTGATATAAAATCAAAACAACAGCAAAAAAATCTGATACAAATGATTAGACTCTAAAAAGTCCTTGTCGTGTTGTCAAAAGTTGATGGAATTAATACCTAGCGCCTGTGTAATCCTATATGCTCTGGCTGTCTTGACCTCTAGCTGTCAATAAGGCCTAGATTTAGAGTTCGGCGGTAAAAGGGCTGTTAACGCTCCGCGGGTTTTTTTCTGGCCGCACCATAAATTTAACTCTGGTATCGAGAGTTCAAACAAATGCTGCGTTAGGCTCCAAAAAAGGAGCGTAGAGCATTTTTACCGCAAATGCAACTCTCGATACCAGAGTTGCTTACGGACGCGGCCGGCATCAAAAACGTGCTCGTGCACGATTCTCCCATAGGAAACAATGGGGCTGTTTGAGCTGAAAAAAAACCTAACACCTGCAAAAAAGCAGCGTTCAGCTCCTAACGCAGCCCCATTGTTTCCTATGGGGAAACACCTCCTAAGTCTGCACCTAACACCCTAACATGTACCCCGAGTCTAAACACCCCTAACCTTACACTTATTAACTCCTAATCTGCCGCCCCCGCTATCGCTGACCCCTGCATTACACTTTTAACCCCTAATCTGCCGCTCCGTAAACCGCCGCCACCTACGTTATCCCTATGTACCCCTAATCTGCTGCCCTAACATCGCCGACCCCTATGTTATATTTATTAACCCCTAATCTGCCCCCCACAACGTCGCCGACACCTGCCTACACTTATTAACCCCTAATCTGCCGAGCGGACCTGAGCGCTACTATAATAAAGTTATTAACCCCTAATCCGCCTCACTAACCCTATCATAAATAGTATTAACCCCTAATCTGCCCTCCCTAACATCGCCGACACCTACCTTCAATTATTAACCCCTAATCTGCCGACCGGAGCTCACCGCTATTCTAATAAATGTATTAACCCCTAAAGCTAAGTCTAACCCTAACACTAACATCCCCCTAAGTTAAATATAATTTTTATCTAACGAAATAAATTAACTCTTATTAAATAAATGATTCCTATTTAAAGCTAAATACTTACCTGTAAAATAAATCCTAATATAGCTACAATATAAATTATAATTATATTATAGCTATTTTAGGATTAATATTTATTTTACAGGCAACTTTGTAATTATTTTAACCAGGTACTGATCGGAACAGCCAATAGAATGCGAGCTCAATCTGATTGGCTGATTGGATCAGCCAATCGGATTGAACTATATTCTGATTGGCTGATTCCATCAGCCAATCAGAAAATTCCTACCTTAATTCCGATTGGCTGATAGAATCCTATCAGCCAATCGGAATTCGAGGGACGCCATCTTGGATGACGTCCCTTAAAGGAACCGTCATTCGTCGTCTAGTCGTCGGAAGAAGAGGATGGATCCGCGCTGGAGGTCTTCAAGATGGAGCCGGTCGTCATCGGATGGAAGAAGATAGAAGATGCCGCTTGGAGAAGATGTTTGCCGGTCCGGATGTCCTCTTCTTGCCGGATAGGAGGAAGACTTTGGACCCTCTTCTGGACTTCTTCAGTGGATGTCTAGCCCCCGCTTGGGTTGGATGAAGATCTTGGAGCCAGGACGGATCGGTGAACCTGGCATGGTGAAGACAAGGTAGGAAGATCATCAGGGGGGTAGTGTTAGGTTTATTTAAGGGGGGTTTGGGTTAGATTAGGGGTATGTGGGTGGTGGGTTGTAATGTTGGGGGGGGGGGTATTGTATGTTTTTTTTTACAGGCAAAAGAGCTGAAATTCTTGGGGCATGCCCCGCAAAGGGCCCTGTTCAGGGCTGGTAAGGTAAAAGAGCTTGTAATATTTGTATTTTAGAATAGGGTAGGGAATTTTTTATTTTGGGGGGCTTTGTTATTTTATTAGGGGGCTTAGAGTAGGTGTAATTAGTTTAAAATTGTTGTAATATTTTTCTTATGTTTGTAAATATTTTATTATTTTCTGTAACTTAGTTCTTTTTTATTTTTTGTACTTTAGATAGTTTATTTAATTTTATTTATTTGTAGCAATTGTGTTTAATTAATTTATTGATAGTGTAGTGTTAGGTTAATTGTAGGTAATTGTAGGTAGTTTATTTAATTATTTTATTGATAGGGTAGTGTTAGGTTTAATTATATCTTAGGTTAGGATTTATTTTACAGGTAAATTTGTAATTATTTTAACTAGGTAACTATTAAATAGTTCTTAACTATTTAATAGCTATTGTACCTGGTTAAAATAATTACAAAGTTGCCTGTAAAATAAATATTAATCCTAAAATAGCTATAATATAATTATAATTTATATTGTAGCTATATTAGGATGTATTTTACAGGTAAGTATTTAGCTTTAAATAGGAATTATTTATTTAATAAGAGTTAATTTATTTCGTTAGATAAAAATTATATTTAACTTAGGGGGGTGTTAGTGTTAGGGTTAGACTTAGCTTTAGGGGTTAATACATTTATTAGAATAGCGGTGAGCTCCGGTCGGCAGATTAGGGGTTAATAATTGAAGGTAGGTGTCGGCGATGTTAGGGAGGGCAGATTAGGGGTTAATACTATTTATGATAGGGTTAGTGAGGCGGATTAGGGGTTAATAACTTTATTATAGTAGCGCTCAGGTCCGCTCGGCAGATTAGGGGTTAATAAGTGTAGGTAGGTGTCGGCGACGTTGTGGGGGGCAGATTAGGGGTTAATAAATATAACATAGGGGTCGGCGATGTTAGGGGTAGCAGATTAGGGGTACATAGGGATAACGTAGGTGGCGGCGATTTGCGGTCGGAAGATTAGGGGTTAATTATTTTAAGTAGCTTGCGGCGACGTTGTGGGGGGCAAGTTAGGGGTTAATAGATATAATACAGGGGTCGGCGGTGTTAGGGGCAGCAGATTAGGGGTACATAAGTATAACGTAGGTGGCGGTCGGCAGATTAGGGGTTAAAAATTTTAATCGAGTGGCGGCGATGTGGGGGGACCTCGGTTTAGGGGTACATAGGTAGTTTATGGGTGTTAGTGTACTTTAGGGTACAGTAGTTAAGAGCTTTATAAACCGGCGTTAGCCAGAAAGCTCTTAACTCCTGCTATTTTCAGGCGGCTGGAATCTTGTCGTTAGAGCTCTAACGCTCACTGCAGAAACGACTCTAAATACCGGCGTTAGGAAGATCCCATTGAAAAGATAGGCTACGCAAATGGCGTAGGGGGATCTGCGGTATGGAAAAGTCGCGGCTGTAAAGTGAGCGTTAGACCCTTTAATCACTGACTCCAAATACCAGCGGGCGCCCAAAACCAGCGTTAGGAGCCTCTAACGCTGGTTTTGACGGCTACCGCCGAACTCTAAATCTAGGCCTAAGAATCTCTAAGAATATATGGATGTAGTCTGAGCGCCTCAACTAGAAGTGGGCTAGGATGTGAATAGGTAGTACACGTGTATTTATTAATGACAATAAATGTTGACAGTTAAAACAATTAAAACAATAATTAAAACAAAAGTTTAAAACAATAAATAATATGCACTATGCAAAGGTACCTATGTGGAATAGTCAAATAGTACATTAACATGGATCCATGTTTATCAACATACAAAAAGACTGGTAAGATGTGACAGTAGACAATCTTGATAATAATATGTGAATAAAAGCTATATATCCTATATAATAAAAGGCCAAGTGTGTTTGTCCGAAGCTGTCATGCGCAGTAGAGACTGCGCAAGAGGACAAACACACCTGGCCTTCCAACTGACCTGGTGTCGTGTGATGGAGTGGGCATGGCCGGACGGGTACAAAGTGGGCGTGGCCGAGCGGGTGCGACGTGGGCATGATCGGACGGGTTCGATATGGGCGTGGTCGGATGTGTCATGGGCGTGGTCGGGTGTGACATGGGTAGGGTTGGGTGGGGCCAGATGCCAGTAGACAGAGAGCTCTAAAGGCTGGGGATAGAGATAACAGAAGAGGGGGACTAGAGAGCGGGAGAGAGACAGCAAAAGAGAGGGGGTAGAGAGACAGCAAAAGAGAGGAGGGAGAGAGACAACAAAAGAGAGGAGGGAGATTGACAGTAAAAGAGAGGGGGGAGAGAGACGGCAAAAGAGAGGGGGGAGAGAGACAGCAAAAGAGAGGGTCGGAGAGACAGCAAAAGAGAGGGGGGAGAGAGACAGCAAAAGAGAGGGGCGAGAGAGACAGCAAAAGAGAGGAGGAGAGAGACAGCAAAAGAGAGGAGGGAGAGAGACAGCAAAAGAGAGGGTGGAGAGAGACAGCAAAAGAGAGGAGGGAGAGAGACAGCAAAAGAGAGGGGGAGAAAGACCGCAAAAGAGAGGGGGGAGAGAGACAGCAAAAGAGAGGGATGAGAGAGACAGCAAAAGAGAGGGATGAGAGAGACAGCAAAAGAGAGGGGGGAGAGAGAGAGCAAAAGAGAGGGGGAGCGAGAGAGAACGCAAAAGAGAGGGGGAGAGCGCGCAAAAGAGGGGGGAGAGAGAGCGCAAAAGAGAGGGGGAGAGAGCGCAAAAGAGAGGGGGAGAGAGAGCAAAAGAGAGGGGGAGAGAGCGCAAAAGAGAGGGGGGAGAGAGAGCACAAAAGAGAGGGGGAGAGAGAGAGTGCAAAAGAGAGGGGGAGCGAGAGAGAATGCAAAAGAGAGGGGGAGAGCGCGCAAAAGAGGGGGGAGAGAGAGAGCACAAAAGAGAGAGAGAACGCAAAAGAGAGGGGGTTGAGAGAGCGTAAAAGAGAGGGGGAGAGAGAGCGCAAAAGAGAGGGGGAGAGAGAGCAAAAGAGAGGGGGAGAGAAAGCAAAAGAGAGGGGGAGAGAAAGCAAAAGAGAGGGGGAGAGAGAGCGCAAAAGAGAGGGGGGAGAGAGAGCACAAAAGAGAGGGGGAGAGAGAGCGCAAAAGAGAGGGGGAGAGAGAGCGAGCAAGGGGTGGGACCGCTGTACTGCAAAAAATGGCCCGTGTGAACGGGCTTTAGGACTAGTACATATATATATATATATATGGAAAAAGTACCACTAAAGAAAGTACCCCTAAAGCAGTACTACACCACCTTGGTACACAAATGGGGCACTAAGCGCCCAGCGGGATCTTGGCCGTGGTGTAGTGAGAAGTCACAAATTGTTCCTATCAGTTGAGTGTAATTTGTAATCCCAGGTTCAGTGAAAATATGATGTAGAATTTCCAAGCGTATACTTAGGTAGAGTCCAATGTAGTTATGTTATAGATGATCCCTCATTAGTGATGGTGTAGGAGAAAAAAGGGTATGTGACTGAAAGCTCAGAAAATAGTGCAAAATAGTAAAAAAAAAAGAAAAGAAAAAAAAAAGATAATCCTTCATCAAAGGATAAAAATACAAAAATGTAAAAATTTGAAAAAAATGTGAATTTCTTTTTAGCAGAAATTGCCAAAAGATGCCATTGATGAAAAAAGATGAAAAAATGTGTTGAAGTTAGGATAAATACATTCGTAGGTGCAATATAAGTCTAAGTGATGAAAGTTAGTGAATGAAAAATTATTCTCAAGGTCCAGTTGGGTGTTGCGAGATTAGTGCAGCTGGGTGCTGCAGGGTTAGTGCTGCGACCACAGGTGGAAATCCAGAGATTTTAGTGGATGTTCTGCTCCTAGCTGGATTTATCTGTGAAAGATCTGCTCCTAGCTGGATTTATCTGTGAAAGATAATCAATATAGTGTAGTATGCTCAAAGTAGATATAGATGTAGAAATAAGGCTTACCAGATGCTTGGTCAACGCGTTTTGGCCTCTGATGGGGGGTTGTTTGTATTTTTTTTTACAGGTAAAAGAGTTGATTTCAATGCCGCACAAAAGGCCCTTTTAAGGGCTATTGGCAGTTTAGTTTAGGCTATTTTTTATTTTTATTTTGATAGGGCTATTAGATTTGGTTAATTAGTTTAAATATTTGATAATTTCTTTTTTATTTTGTGTAATTTAGTGTTTATTTTTTTTTGTAATTTAATTAATGTAATTCATTTAATTTTAGTGTAATGTTAAGTTTAACTGTAAGACAGGTTAGGTTTTATTTCACAGTTACATTTGTATTTGTTTTTACTAGGTAGTTAGTAAATAGTTAATAACTGTTTACTAACTAATCAACCTAGTTAAAATAAATACAAACTTACCTGTGAAATAAAAATAAAACCTAAGCTAGCTACAATGTAACTATTAGTTATGTTGTAGCTAGCTTAGGTTTTATTTTACAGGTAAGTATTTATTTAGCTTTAAATAGGAATAATTTAGGTATTAATTGTAATTTTTATTTGGAATTATTTTAATTAGTTTAAAGTTAGTGAGTGTTAGGGTTAGGGTTATGTTAGGGTTAGGTTTAGGGGTTAATAACTTTAGTATAGTGGCGGCGACATTGGGGGCAGCAGATTAGGGGTTAAAATAACAGTAATGTATGTTGGGGACAGCAGATTGGGGGTTAATAATATTTAACTAGTGTTTGCGATGCGGGAGTGCAGCGGTTTAGAGGTTAATATGTTTATTATAGTGACGGCGATGTCCGGAGCGGTAGATTAGGGGTTAATAAATTTATTTTAGTATTTGTGATGCGGGAGGGCCTCGGTTTAGGGGTTAACAGGTAGTTTATGGGTGTTAGTGTACTTTGTAACACTTTAGTTATGAGTGTTATGCTACAGCTTTGTAGCGTAAAACCCATAACTACTGACTTTCAGGTGGCAGTACAGATCTTGTAGTTATGGGCTGTACCATTCATTTTTTGGCCGGACAGGCAAACTTGTAATACCGGTGCTATGGAAGTCCCATTGAAAAAGGACTTTTTGAAAGGTGCGGTAGTTACTTTGCGTTACGGCCAAAAAGGTGTGCGGTACAGCTATACCTACAAGACTCGTAATAGCAGCAGTAGTGAAAAAGAGCCATAACGCTGCTTTTTCACTCATATCGCACAACTCGCAATCTAGCCGTTGATTATCTGCAGCAATTCTGAAATCTCATTGTCACAGTTATAACATTCAAGAATGTAAAATCTTCTTAAATAATAACCTAGCAAGTGAAAGCAATTACTAAAATCTCACTATTTAGGAAGGTACATCAAAGTGTGATAACAAACAAAATTACCCCAGTAAATACCTCTATTTTGTTTTCACATGGCATACATGAAATAAAAACATCAGTACAATGATATATAGATAGATAGAATCATATAAATATATATATATATAGAGAGAGAGAGAGAGAGAGAGAAAAAGAGAGAGACAGAGAGAGAGGGAGGGAGGGAGGGAGGGAGAGAGAGAGAGAGAGATAGTACATATGTGTGTGTTGAATAAACCATTTTAATCAAATTAATATGTGAGCAAGGGGAGTTTAAAAAAGCTTTCAAACTAAAATAGAAACATGGAAGAAACCACAGAAATAAACACTTTGGGACATAGTTGAAATGTGTATTTATTTATAAACAGTACATGCAATTTGGATGATTATAGAACTGATTATGTTTAAGTTACATTTTTGTTAATATTAGAAATAAAAATATTAATTTTTAGGCATTGTTTTTTAAATTCAATTCAAATTATTTGTACCTTAACAAAGCTTTGAAAATGCATCAGTCCCACCTGGCATATAGTAGATATCAAACATCTATATACCATTATTAAAAATACAGCTTTTGTTGATATAATGACTGACATTTTTCATTGTTAAAGTGATGGTCAAGTACAGGCCACTCGGGGAATCAGCTCTAAGTAAAAACACACTTATTCAATTCTGCGCATGCCCTAGCTCCGTAACCGCGGTGAGACAGAGATTAGGATGCGATTACGGAGCTAGGGCATGCGCAGAATTGAATAAGGGTGTTTTTACTTAGAGCTGATTCCCCGAGTGGCCTGTACTGTAATTGGATAATAAAAACACGTGACAGCAGAAAAAACAATGGCGGACAATCGACGGGAGGAGGATGGATATTAGTAAGGTAGGAAAATAATATAAGATAGCGCACAAACTAGAATGAATATGGCGAAATGATGAATGAAAGTCACATTATTTTGCTAGTTACATTAGGATCGCAAGATGTAGTTAGTCATACTTGACCATCACTTTAATAAGACCTTGTTATTGCAATATTTAAATGGAAAATAAATATAGAATTTCCATCAACGTTTCACACCTGAGTTCAGTAATTTTGGTAATTTAGTTTAGTAATTTTATCTCAGCAAACAAAAGTATTAATCATCCAAAAAATTAGAGAGGGATAAGAATATGAGATGTACACCTGAGCAATTACAAGAGAATACAGAAAGTCTGAGCGCAACGCAAGTTAATATAGATACACAAATGCTAATAAATCAGATATCAGCTCTAATGATGCCCCAGTTTGATACATTAAGATTAGAACTTTCAGTGGTTTCAAATGAACTAAAACAATTTAACTTGAGGTTAGGAGAGGCAGAAAATCGAATCTCCGATTTAGAGGATCAATTGAGTATTAAAAGTAATACAATTGAGACACTCTCAGTGCAAATCACAAAACTACAAGAGAGAGTTGACTCCGCAGAAGACAGATCGAGAAGGAACAACTTAAGATTTATAGGCATACCAGAAAAATTTGCAAATTTAGATCTAGAAGCATTAATCACAAAGGAAATCCCAAAACGGTTAGGAATGCTAAGGGATGGCTGCACAAATGAAAAATCAGGAGCACCGGTAGATGAAAAGAGTAGCATTTATTTCTTCATAAACAGCTACAAAATAAAATTCCAATGTTTGCTTCATATAGTAAAAATTCCGTATGTTCAGAATTTTATGGGCTTGACATCAGCTGGTTGGTAAGTTGGAGAAAGGAAAAAACAGCTGACATGTTTCGGCTTTGCAGCCGTACTCTTAGCTGATAAAAGCTTAAAACCAAGCGCCCTTTTTCTAGGGTGTACCTTTCCCCAATTAGCCAAACAGTAAACCAATCAAAAATCACTATAACTCATAAATAAATCAGTGAATGAATGAGTCAATAAACAAGAAACAAAATACAGGCACATATCCTTAACCATTTGCATACACTGTTGCTTGCTGCTAATCTCAAAAAAGTATACTCTATTGCTTCATTTTAGAAAACATTACCCTATTCTGAAATGCCTTTTCTTTTTTAACTAAGTCTATACTTTGTTAACAGTGCTTTTGCAATTTCTGCCTCTGACTTATTATGACTATTTACATAATGCTCTAACTGTTTAGATCCTGAAATATAATTGGCCATTCAGGATTCCTTAGTGGCAAAGAGAGATGCATGGTGTAAACAATAGCCTCTACATATTGTCATTTAACTAAGCTAAAGTTACATATTGAAATGCATCTAACTTCATTGTGCCTTAGTCTAAAAAACGTTGGGAAGTAGAATCACCTATGTGATTCAAGTATAGACATAGTTGTAAGCTGTGTGAAAGTTCATGGTATGGATCTTTAAATACAGAATTTAAATCTAAAATATATCACATTATTGCCAGTAGTTGATCAAGTCATAGGAGGAGTTTAATCCAGAAGGTGTTCTGGTCCTCAATTTGAAGATCCAGAACACCTCCTGCCTACCCAAAAGCACCTCTCTATCGCCCCCTCTTGACGGAACTATAATTCTTTCTATAGCCGTCCATCTGAAGCTATCAGTATCTTTGTCATGTTTTTGTGCGAAATGTTGTACCAGAGGGGTAGTTGATCTACCAATCCTAATTGTTGAAAGATGTTCCCTAATGCGTGATCTTATCTCTCTCGTCGTAAGACCTACATATTGAATCTTACAAATTGTGCAAGTGATTAAATAGATCACATACTTTGATCTACATGTGATGCAAGTTTTAATTTCAAAAGACTGGCCTGTGGTAGTGGACTGGAAAGTATCTCCACAAATAACCTTTTCACAGGCCACACAGTCCCTGAAATTGCATCTGTGCATTCCCTTCACTGTCAGCCAGGCTGAGCCTCCTTGTTGTGTGGTCCTAATTTTCGTTGGGGCTAACCTATTGCCAATCGTCATATTCCTTTTGTAGGCGAAATGACAGCCTGTTTTGGCAATATCCATCAAATCATTATCTGCAGAAAGCATGTTAAAATGCTTCTTGATGATTCCACAGACTTCACCATATTCCATAGAATAGTCTGTGATGAAAAGTGGGCCTTTGTCAAGCTGTTTTTTCATTGGACCAGTGGTTTTGTCCCTAGGTAGTAAAAGGTCTTTCCTATCTAATCCGTCTGCCATATTTCTAGCTTTTTTGATTGTTTTGTGCTCATAGCCTCTGTCTTTGAGCCTCCGTGTTAAATCATTGCTCTCCCTCACATAATGAGCATGGTCACTACAGTTTCTCTTAACCCTTATGTATTGTCCCTTTGCAACTGCACCAAATACATGTTGGGGATGGCAGCTTTTCGCGTGGAGTAAGGTGTTCCCTGTTATTGGCTTCCTGTATATGGTTGAAGTTATTTTCTCACCTATGTTCCCTATGAGGGTGACATCAAGATAATTGATGTTGCAACTGTCACTTTCAAAGGTGAATTCAATCCCCTTGTCATTACTGTTTAAGTAATCAACAAAGGCATCAACCCCTGTAGGGCTACCTCTCCACATGAACAGGGGATCATCAATGAATCTCCTGAAAAAGACAATGTTGTCTTTAAAAGGGTTTTCCTCTCCAAATATGTGGCACTCCTCCCACCAACCCATAAATAGGTTGGCGTAGGAGGGGGCAAATTTGGCCCCCATGGCCGTGCCACGCATTTGGAGAAAGTGAATACCATTAAACTCAAAGAAATTATGTGTCAAGAGAAAAAGTGTGACTCTATGCACATAATCACATAATGTAGAGTTATTACCATAGTATTTTCTCATATAGTAATCAACTGCTTCTAGCCCCATCTCATGGGGGATAGAAGAGTACAAAGATTTCACGTCGACAGTGACCCACCTGTAACCTTCATGCCAAGTGATATCTGACACCTGGTTCAAGACATGTTTGGTGTCTAAAACATAACTCGATAGACGTTTAATCATTGGTTGTAAAAGTGCATCAAGCCACTCCGATAGAGGCTCAAAGAGAGACCCAATGCCGCTGACAATGGGCCTGCCTCTAACATCCAGGAGTGACTTGTGCACCTTTGGCAGGTGGTTAAAAATGGGCATTCTAGGGTGGCTCACAAATAGATAATCACATGTATCTTTATCTAATAGTCCCAGTTCGAGACCATCATCAATTAGATCCCTGAGCTGCCTCTGAAAGTCCTTTGTAGGATCCAAACTCAATATCCTGTATTCCTTAGCGTTAGAGAGTTGCCTGTTGCCTCCTTGACAAAATCGTCTCTGTCAAGGATAACTACAGACCCCCCCCTTGTCTGCTGAGCGAATCACCAAATTGGGATTCTCACTCAGTTTTTGTAATGCCTGTCTTTCTGTCACAGTGATATTTTGCTTGTAAAGCCTCTCACGAAAATATAAATCAGTGAGATCCTTTTCCACTCTTGAGTGGAATTTTTCAATTACGGAACCTCTGTCCTGGACAGGGTAGAATTTTGAGGGCTTCTTGAATTTGGGCAGAACAGCATGTGTTTCATATGTATTAGACTCCTCATCATCCATCAATGTTAACAGAGTCCTAACATCACACTGTTCTCCGAAACTCAATGTGTCCTCTTGTGTTGAAACCCCCGTTGACAAATGGCCCAAGTCATTAGTTGTGGAATCCCTGTGAGATTTGGATTTTTGAAAGTGCTTATGAAGGGTCAACTTCCTCACAAGTTTGTTTACGTCTAACAGTGTATTGAAAAGATTGAAACTGACTGTGGGAACAAATCCCAGACCCAGTTCCAAAACTTTTGTTTCATTTTTCTTCAAAACATATGTGGATAAATTGATAATGCTCATGATCTTAAAATCATTTACTTCTTCCTTCGTGTGTATCTTCCCTTTGGAGTATCTTTTATATCTCGCCCCTCCACGTCTCCTCTTGGAGGGGCCAGCAAAAAAACCTGGTTAACCTGAGCTTTTTCTATGCTGTCAACAGTATTGGAGCTGTTATCTGCGGCTACTTCTGGTTTATTTAAATTATATTTGGAGTAAGCGTATGGTCTCGCATTCTTGAGGATTGGTGCTTTGGGTGTACTGTCTTCTTTGGGTCTAACTATTTGTGTTGTAGACTGTGATGTATTAGTACTAAGGGGATAGGGTGTATAACCTGTGTCAGTATCCTCCCCTCCTGAGCCCGAACTTTCACCCTGTGAGTCAGTTTCATTGTCTGAAAACTGTATTCTACGCTGACCTCTTCTGCCCCTGCCTCTTTGTCTCTGCCTGTTACCTCTCCTATTGCTGGATCCCCTTCTGGAGTTATAGTCTCTCCTTCTATTAAAATGTTCCCTACGATTCCAAATATAAACTAAATTATTATTGAAATCTGTTTGGTCACGTATGAACTTGTTGTGCTTTCTATCAAGTAATAATTGTTTGGACTCGGCAATAGTATCTTGAAGAATCTGATCAAGTACTGGGTAATCTATATCTGTGCTGCGAGAATTTAACTCATTTTGAATGAGAGTAATCTTGTCAGATATAACTTTAAGCTGAGTAGTCTTATATTGTACTAAAAGTACCATAGGTTTCGCTGAACATTCTGATAAAGTATCGTTCCACAATTGTATAAACTCTTTATCTTCAGTTACAAATGTGGGGAACTTGTTCATACGTAGTCCCCTAGGAATTAAACCCAGCTCATTGTATTTATTTAACGTAATAATGTCCCACTTGAGTCTATTTTCTTTAACAAGTAAATCCTCCATATCCTCAAATAAGGCCGTCAGGGTGAATTTGGTTGGATCCGTAGAAAAAATGGCATTAATCTCTCTTGAATGCTCATCTCTTTCAGTGGCAGTCTGTAGTGAGTAAAATATATGTGCCTGAGCTTGCATACTGTCAGTCCCGGTATTCATCTTTAACCCCCACCTCCGGAACAAAAAGGAATAATATACCTATGTAGCCTGTGTGTAGTGTTAGACGGGATTCAACGCCAAAAAATTGAAAACAGTTATAGAGGAAAACTACACAGAAGGCATACGGTAATATTGGTGTAAGTAATGTTCGGTCCTGAATCAACGATCAAACAGTCCCGGTACTCAGGGCAGTGCACATAAATAGACAAGTAATATTATGGTTGGAGTCTGTCTTCCGCGTCCGGTCCACGGGTGTGACTGTGGTGCCTCGTCGTCAGGCTGATGTCCGGATCAACTCCTTTTTTGCCTGAGACCTCCTCCGATCAGACGGTATCCAGGGTCTCCAGGTTTCCGCGTTGTGAACACACCCTCCTCAGGGATGCTAAGGGATGGGTCAGAAATTATAGTTGAAAGAGCCCATAGATTAGGTTCTAACAAACAGCTGGAGACAGAAGATCGCCCAAATAGGTTTTTCTCCAGACCTGTAATAGCTAAATTTCTAAATTATAAAGACAAAGTAGAAATCTTAAAACACTTGAAAAAACTCTCAGAACCTTTAATGCTGGAGGATAGGAAGATTCTTATCTTTCAGGATTTTTCTATGGAAACCTCTTATAAAGTGATGTCCCATTTGTGCTCACAATTCATACAAAAAGGAATACAAGCTTCTGTAGTCTATCCTGCCATATTAAAGATAGGGGACAAGGAAGGTTTTAAATCTTTTCAGAATAGTGAAGAAGCTAAACAGTATCTTGCTAAAAAGTCATGAAATATATGATGATACATACCCAGATGGTGCTAAATGATTTTTATTTTCCTTTGTTTTTCTTTTTTGTTCTCTCTCCTTTTTCTTTTTCTTTTTTTTTTCTTTCTCTTCTTTTTCCCCCCCCTTAGCCTTCTCTCTATATACAGACCTAACAATAGCAATAGGAGAAACTGAGGTGGTTATACCACCAATAAATTTCTAGAAACAATAATATGGCTACAGGTTTAAAGCAGTCACTCCATCTTACATCATGGAATGTTGGGGGAATTGTTTCACCAATCAAAAGAAAGATAATTATCAAGCATCTTAAAAAACTTAATACTGATATTGCATTCCTGCAAGAGGTCAGATTATCCTCAGCGGAATTAGTTAAATTGAAAATTAATTGGGTAAAAGAAATATTTGCCACACCATGCACGGAAAGGAAAAAAGGAGTTGCTATTCTGCTGAATAAAAGTTTGGACTATAAAATTTTAGAGGTTAAACTAGATGAAAATGCACGATATCTTATAATGCAAATAGAAATTAGGAAAAAGATATATACACTATGTAATGTATATGGTCCAAATAATTTAGATACAGAATTTTGGGGGAAACTACAGGCACTATTGCTGAACTATGTAGAGACAGATTTAATAATAGCTGGAGACTTCAATCTAACGCCTAAATTTCCAATAGATAGGAAAAGTAGAAAGGGCAGAGGGAAGGACTATAGAATAGCCAAGGAAATGAGAATTTTACACACATTTAAAAAAACACTTAAAGTATCTTATATCTGGCGAGTACAGTACCCAGATGTGAAAAGATTTACATGTCTATCTAAATCATTATCATCACTCTCTAGGATTGACTATTTTTTAGTAGCTGATTCTATTCTTAAAATAGAATCTAAGGCTGACATAAAGGACTTCACAATCTCTGATCACGCACCTATCACACTAGAATTTTCATTAGATGACATAAAAACTAGTAGCCACAAAAGAAACTCTTTCTATTTCCCCAAATATATGCTAAAAAAATCATCCTTCATAGCCATGCTAAAAGAAAAATGGCATATCTTCCTCAATCTAAACAGAGAATATGAAGATAGATTAGAAATTCTTTTGGAAACAGCAAAAGCTGTACTAAGGGGAGAAATAGTAAGTTTTATGATTACATTCAGGAAAAAAAGAAAGGAGAGAGAGAAGCAACTTACTAATCAATTAACCAATATGTTTAATAGATATCTTCAGTGTGCTTCAAAGAATAATTGGTCAAAATATATCCAGGCGAAACGGGAGAGAGATCTATTTTATTTACGAGAAGCTACAAGAGAGGATCTTAGAAAGAAGGCAAAATATATGAAATTTGGGAATAAAACAGGTAGCTATTTAGCTAGATTAGTGAAGTCTGAAAAGAAAAATAATATAATATCTACAATAAGAGCAGCCGACACACTCCTACACAACCCAATAGAGATTAATGAGGTCTTTTATCAAATATTTCAAAAATGTTACAGTGCATGTGAGGTAGACACTGTTAATAAGAAATTAATCTGGGAAACTATTGTAACCCCTAACTTGTCAGCAGATGAAATTGAAAAAAATAACTCACCAATTACAGAGGAGGAAGTAGAGAGAACAATAAACAAATCTAATTTAAACAAAGCCCCTGGACCAGACTAGCTTCCAGCCGAATTTTATAAAATATTAAATAAAGAAATTGTACCACATTTGACTAGATTATTCAATTACTATTATATAGAGAATGGTGCAATGTCAAGGAATTTTACTAGAGCAGTCACAATTATGATTTTTAAAAAAGGAAGGGATCCTGAGAGGGTAGATTCATATAGGCCAATCTCTCTACTTAATGTAGACTATAAGATTTTGGCTACTATGGTCACAGAAAGATTAAAAAATATCATGGGTAATATTATACATCCTAATCAGGTGGGTTTTATGAACGGTAGAAGCTCTGTAGTAAATATTCGAAAAGCATGCATTATTATTGAATATTTTAAAGAAATATCGAGTCAACCTGAGAAATTATATAAATCGAATCATGATGCAACTATAATAGCTTTAGATGCTGAAAAAGCTTTTGACGCAGTGCAATGGGACCATCTTTTTATGTCTTTGTTTAAATTTGTTTTTTCAGGACCATTCGCGAACTTTATTAAAACAATTTATAATAATCCAGTATCTACAATCTCGGTGAATGGGATAGAATCTGCAGAAATAACACTGGAAAGAGGTACCAGACAAGGCTGTCCCCTATCTCCCTTTTTATTTAATTTATCTATTGAGTCTCTAGCGATTAAAATGTGCCAGGTATTGCAAGGGGTCCTATGTAAAAATATAGAAGAGAAAATTTTACAATATGCGGATGATATACTGATTTTTTTAAGAAATAGTAAGTACAATATCCCAAAACTAATGAAAATAATAGAAATATACAGCTCATTTTCAGGATATAAAGTCAACGTCAATAAATCAGAACTCTTATGGTTAAATAAATATAAGGACTCGTATAAAAGTCCGTTCAAAGTTGTAGACCAAATTACGTATCTAGGCATCAATCTAAGTAAGAACCCAAAATTATGGTATGATTTAAATTTAACTCCAATTCTTCAGAAAATATATGATCAGCTTAATGCCTGGAAACATTTACCATTAGCATTATCAGGAAAGATTGTACTAATTAAAATGATTATTACAGAACTTACCTATTCTTTTAAAGAAGGCAGATATTATACTGTTCAACAAAAACATAACAGAATTCTTATGGGGAAAGAAAAGGAGAAAAATCTTATTAAAAATACTATCATATTCAAAAGAATATGGGGTTTTTGCATTACCGGACATTGGGAATTATAATCTAGCATGCCTGGTTAAAATAGCAGCTTAATGGTTGATGGACAAAGAATATTTTACAGATAAACTATTAGAAGAAGAGATTGTGAAACCCTATATATTAAAAGCACTATTACATACGCAAATTAAAGATATCCCACAGAAGATCAAAAACTTCAGTTCATATATTGGTATTATAAAAGCTTGGCAACAATACTGTAAGAAACTTAAAGTTAATTTTACAGTATCTAATTTTTTAACAATAACTGGCTATCCCCCGTTCCCAGAAGCATTAAAATCTGCAGTATTCCATAGATGGAAAAGAAAGGGTCTAATAAGTATTAGTCAAATGATCAACTTCACGCTAGATACAGCACAGATTAAAACATTTGAAGAGCTAAGATGTGAATTCGACCTCCCTAGCAAAGATTTCTTTGCCTACTTACAATTAAGAGACCTTGTCAACAAATTACTACAAAATCAAAATAAAGAATGGGGCTGGCCTTCACTTACTCATAATTTGAATGTATGCAAGATGGAAAATGTTTCTATAAAAAAATGGTACAAGGAGTCACTAAGACAGGAGGGCAATTTAAATTTGCAATTGATTGTTAAGAAATGGCATCTGAAGGGATTAACAGAATGTAATGAAGAAAATATACAGAATAGTATTATGAGAATTAATAAGATCTTCATCCTACTAATTTTAGAGAAGCACACATTAATATACTAAATCAAACATATCTTACTCCTTCTGCTATGGCAAGATGGAACAGTAAAACTCAAGATAAATGTGTCAAATGCGGTAGCAGGGGGGCTGATATTGTGCACTATTTCTTGGAATGTATGTTAGTCAGACAATACTGGAGCAAAATGAGCTTCTGGCTATCTAGGATATTAAAAACAGAGATGAAAATTTATCGAGATCTAGTATTTCTTCTGTTAAGTGTGATCAGTCCACGGGTCATCATTACTTCTGGGATATTACTCCTCCCCAACAGGAAGTGCAAGAGGATTCACCCAGCAGAGCTGCATATAGCTCCTCCCCTCTACGTCACTCCCAGTCATTCTCTTGCACCCAACGACTAGATAGGATGTGTGAGAGGACTATGGTGATTATACTTAGTTTTATATCTTCAATCAAAAGTTTGTTATTTTAAAATAGCACCGGAGTGTGTTATTACCTCTCTGGCAGAGTTTGAAGAAGAATCTACCAGAGTTTTTGCTATGATTTTAGCCGGAGTAGTTAAGATCATATTGCTGTTTCTCGGCCATCTGAGGAGAGGTAAACTTCAGATCAGGGGACAGCGGGCAGATGAATCTGCATAGAGGTATGTAGCAGCTTTTATTTTCTGACAATGGAATTGATGAGAAAATCCTGCCATACCGATATAATGTCATGTATGTATACTTTACACTTCAGTATTCTGGGGAATGGTACTTCACTAGAATTACACTGTAAGAAGTACATAAAGCTGTTTAATAACTAGAAATTATGTTTAACGTTTTTGCTGGAATGTTAAATCGTTTTCATTTGCTGAGGTACTGAGTGAATAAATGTTTGGGCACTATTTTTCCACTTGGCAGTTGCTTAATCTTTTTTCTGACAGTTTCTGTTCTCTCTCACTGCTGTGTGTGAGGGGGAGGGGCCGGTTTTTGGCGCTTTTGCTACGCATCAAATATTTCAGTCAGCAGCTCATTGTATTTCCTGCATGATCCGGTTCATCTCTACAGAGCTCAGAGGTCTTCAAAACTTATTTTGAGGGAGGTAATTTCTCTCAGCAGAGCTGTGAGAATTATAGTTGACTGAGATAAAAAAACGTTTATTCTGTAATTTGTTTCCTGCTTTCAGAATTTGTTATCTTTGCTAATGGGATTAAACCTTTGCTTAAGTTGTGTTGTTTACACTATAACTGTTTTCAATTTATTAATTTTCAACTGTCATAGATCTTCTGTGCTTCTTAAAGGCACAGTACGTTTTTAATATTATTCTAATTGAATTGTATTCCAAGTTGCAAGTTTATTTGCTAGTGTGTTAAACATGTCTGATTCAGAGGATGATACCTGTGTCATTTGTTGCAATGCCAAAGTGGAGCCCAATAGAAATTTATGTACTAACTGTATTGATGCTACTTTAAATAAAAGTCAATCTGTACAAATTGAACAAATTTCACCAAACAACGAGGGGAGAGTTATGCCGACTAACTCGCCTCACGTGTCAGTACCTGCATCTCCCGATCGGGAGGTGCGTGATATTGTAGCGCCGAGTACATCTGGGCGGCCATTACAAATCACATTACAGGATATGGCTACTGTTATGACTGAAGTTTTGGCTAAATTACCAGAACTAAGAGGTAAGCGTGATCACTCTGGGGTGAGAACAGAGTGCGCTGATAATATTAGGGCCATGTCAGACACTGCGTCACAGGTGGCAGAACATGAGGACGGAGAACTTCATTCTGTGGGTGACAGTTCTGATCCAAACAGATTGGATTCAGATATTTCAAATTTTAAATTTAAACTGGAAAACCTCCGTGTATTACTAGGGGAGGTGTTAGCGGCTCTGAATGATTGTAACACAGTTGCAATACCAGAGAAAATGTGTAGGTTGGATAAATATTTTGCAGTACCGGCGAGTACTGAGGTTTTTCCTATACCTAAGAGACTTACTGAAATTGTTACTAAGGAGTGGGATAGACCCGGTGTGCCGTTCTCACCCCCTCCGATATTTAGAAAAATGTTTCCAATAGATGCCACCACACGGGACTTATGGCAAACGGTCCCTAAGGTGGAGGGAGCAGTTTCTACTTTAGCTAAGCGTACCACTATCCCGGTGGAGCATAGCTGTGCTTTTTCAGATCCAATGGATAAAAAATTAGAGGGTTACCTTAAGAAAATGTTTGTTCAACAAGGTTTTATATTGCAACCCCTTGCATGCATTGCGCCGATCACGGCTGCAGCGGCATTCTGGATTGAGTCTCTGGAAGAGAACATTAGTTCAGCTACTCTGGACGACATTACGGACAGGCTTAGAGTCCTTAAACTAGCTAATTCATTCATTTCGGAGGCCGTAGTATATCTTACTAAACTTACGGCGAAGAATTCAGGATTCGCCATTCAGGCACGCAGGGCGCTGTGGCTAAAATCCTGGTCAGCTGATGTTACTTCTAAGTCTAAATTGCTTAATATACCTTTCAAAGGGCAGACCTTATTCGGGCCCGGGTTGAAAGAGATTATCGCTGACATTACAGGAGGTAAAGGCCATGCCCTGCCTCAGGACAAAGCCAAAGCTAAGGCTAGACAGTCTAATTTTCGTTCCTTTCGTAATTTCAAAGCTGGAGCAGCATCAACTTCCTCTGCACCAAAACAGGAAGGAGCCGTTGCTCGCTACAGACAAGGCTGGAAACCTAACCAGTCCTGGAACAAGGGCAAGCAGACCAGGAAACCTGCTGCTGCCCCTAAAACAGCATGAATTGAGGGCCCCCGATCCGGGATCGGATCTAGTGGGGGGCAGACTTTCTCTCTTCGCCCAGGCTTGGGCAAGAGATGTCCAGGATCCCTGGGCGCTAGAGATAATATCTCAGGGATACCTTCTGGACTTCAAATACTCTCCTCCAAGAGAGAGATTTCATCTGTCAAGGTTGTCAACAATCCAGACAAAGAAAGAGGCGTTTCTACGCTGCGTACAAGAGCTCTTGTTAATGGGAGTAATCCATCCTGTTCCACGATCGGAACAGGGACAGGGGTTTTACTCAAATCTGTTTGTGGTTCCCAAAAAAGAGGGAACTTTCAGACCAATCTTGGACTTAAAGATCCTAAACAAATTCCTAAGAGTTCCATCGTTCAAGATGGAGACTATTCGGACAATTTTACCTATGATCCAAGAGGGTCAGTACATGACCACTGTAGATTTAAAAGATGCCTACCTTCACATACCGATTCACAAAGATCATTACCGGTACCTAAGGTTTGCCTTCCTAGACAGGCATTACCAGTTTGTGGCTCTTCCATTCGGATTGGCTACAGCTCCAAGAATCTTCACAAAGGTTCTGGGTGCTCTTCTGGCGGTACTAAGACCGCGGGGAATCTCGGTAGCTCCATACCTAGATGACATTCTGATTCAAGCTTCAAGCTTTCAAACTGCCAAGTCTCATACAGAGTTAGTACTGGCATTTCTAAGGTCACATGGATGGAAGGTGAACGAAAAGAAAAGTTCACTCGTTCCACTCACAAGAGTTCCCTTCCTGGGGACTCTTATAGATTCTGTAGAAATGAAGATTTACCTGACAGAGGACAGGCTAACAAGACTTCAAAGTGCTTGCCGCACCCTTCATTCCATTCAACACCCGTCAGTGGCTCAATGCATGGAGGTAATCGGCTTAATGGTAGCGGCAATGGACATAGTACCCTTTGCACGCTTACACCTCAGACCACTGCAACTGTGCATGCTAAGTCAGTGGAATGGGGATTACTCAGACTTATCCCCTTCTCTGAATCTGGATCAAGAGACCAGAAATTCTCTTCTATGGTGGCTTTCTCGGCCACATCTGTCCAGGGGGATGCCATTCAGCAGACCAGACTGGACAATTGTAACAACAGACGCCAGCCTTCTAGGTTGGGGTGCCGTCTGGAATTCTCTGAAGGCTCAGGGACAATGGAGTCAGGAGGAGAGTCTCCTGCCAATAAACATTCTGGAATTGAGAGCAGTTCTCAATGCCCTCCTGGCTTGGCCCCAGTTGACAACTCGGGGGTTCATCAGGTTTCAGTTGGACAACATCACGACTGTAGCTTACATCAACCATCAGGGAGGGACAAGAAGCTCCCTAGCTATGATGGAAGTATCAAAGATAATTCACTGGGCAGAGTCTCACTCTTGCCACCTGTCAGCAATCCACATCCCGGGAGTGGAGAACTGGGAGGCGGATTTCTTAAGTCGTCAGACTTTTCATCCGGGGGAGTGGGAACTCCATCCGGAGGTCTTTGCCCAAATACTTCGACGTTGGGGCAAACCAGAGATAGATCTCATGGCGTCTCGACAGAACGCCAAGCTTCCTCGTTACGGGTCCAGATCCAGGGATCCAGGAGCAGTCCTGATAGATGCCCTGACAGCACTTTGGGACTTCAGGATGGCTTACGTGTTTCCACCCTTCCCGATGCTTCCTCGATTGATTGCCAGAATCAAACAAGAGAGAGCATCAGTGATTCTAATAGCTCCTGCGTGGCCACGCAGGACTTGGTATGCAGACCTGGTGGACATGTCATCCTGTCCACCTTGGTCTCTACCTCTGAAACAGGACCTTCTGATACAGGGTCCCTTCAAACATCAAAATCTAACTTCTCTGAAGCTGACTGCTTGGAAATTGAACGCTTGATTTTATCAAGACGTGGGTTTTCTGAGTCAGTTATTGATACCTTAATACAGGCTAGGAAGCCTGTTACCAGAAAGATTTACCATAAGATATGGCGTAAATACCTATATTGGTGTGAATACAAAGGTTACTCTTGGAGTAAGGTTAGGATTCCTAGGATATTGTCTTTTCTACAAGAAGGTTTAGAAAAGGGTTTATCTGCTAGTTCATTAAAGGGACAGATCTCAGCTCTGTCCATTCTGTTACACAAACGTCTGTCAGAAGTTCCTGACGTCCAGGCTTTTTGTCAGGCTTTGGCCAGGATTAAGCCTGTGTTTAAAACTGTTGCTCCACCATGGAGTTTAAACCTTGTTCTTAATGTTTTACAGGGCGTTCCGTTTGAACCCCTTCATTCCATTGATATAAAGTTGTTATCTTGGAAAGTTCTATTTTTAATGGCTATTTCCTCGGCTCGAAGAGTCTCTGAATTATCAGCCTTACATTGTGATTCTCCTTATTTGATTTTTCATTCGGATAAGGTAGTTCTGCGTACTAAACCTGGGTTCTTACCTAAGGTAGTTACTAACAGGAATGTCAATCAAGAGATTGTTGTTCCTTCCTTGTGCCCAAATCCTTCTTCGAAGAAGGAACGGCTACTGCACAACCTGGATGTAGTCCGTGCTCTAAAATTTTACTTACAGGCAACTAAGGAATTTCGACAAACGTCTTCTCTGTTTGTCGTTTACTCTGGGCAGAGGAGAGGTCAAAAAGCTTCTGCTACCTCTCTTTCTTTTTGGCTTCGTAGCATAATTCGTTTAGCTTATGAGACTGCTGGACAGCAACCTCCTGAAAGAATTACAGCTCATTCTACTAGAGCTGTGGCTTCCACTTGGGCCTTCAAGAATGAGGCCTCTGTTGAGCAGATTTGCAAGGCTGCAACTTGGTCTTCGCTTCATACTTTTTCCAAATTTTACAAATTTGACACTTTTGCTTCATCGGAGGCTATTTTTGGGAGAAAGGTTCTTCAGGCAGTGGTTCCTTCTGTATAAAAGCCTGCCTATCCCTCCCGTCATCCGTGTACTTTTGCTTTGGTATTGGTATCCCAGAAGTAATGATGACCCGTGGACTGATCACACTTAACAGAAGAAAACATAATTTATGCTTACCTGATAAATTCCTTTCTTCTGTAGTGTGATCAGTCCACGGCCCGCCCTGTTTTTAAGGCAGGTAAATATTTTTTAATTTATACTCCAGTCACCACTTCACCCTTGGCTTTTCCTTTCTCGTTGGTCCTTGGTCGAATGACTGGGAGTGACGTAGAGGGGAGGAGCTATATGCAGCTCTGCTGGGTGAATCCTCTTGCACTTCCTGTTGGGGAGGAGTAATATCCCAGAAGTAATGATGACCCGTGGACTGATCACACTACAGAAGAAAGGAATTTATCAGGTAAGCATAAATTATGTTTTTTTTTATTTCCCCCGGATAAAAAAAAAAGATTAATAATAAGGAATTAATTGAATCGGCTATTGGGGTGGCTAGGTTCTAATATTGAAAACTTGGATCTCAAGAAAACTGTCTGCTATAGCTGAAGTAAATAATCAGATTTTTAAACAAATGACGGTAGAACAATGCATGTTGGAAATAGATAAAATCAATGAAGTTGAAAGATTCTTTAAAAAATGGGAAATATTTATATATTCACAGTCAATGGACATGCAAAAGAAAATTATCTACCCACTCAGATCTACAGAGTATGTAATGAATGCCATATTAAGAAATGAATTACCCCAGGTATACTAAGCTAAGAATAAGAGAAGGCTGAGGATAATATTCATATAATTTTTTATTTTATTTGTTTTCTTTTTTTTTTCCTCTTCTTTTCTTTTTTCTTTTTTTTTTTTTCTCTCCCTCTTTTCTTTTCTCTTTTTTTCTGTTTTCTATTATATGCTTTTGGCATAGTATGTAAAAAAAAACAGCATCCATTTAGGGAGGAATTAATTGCTATATGATTTATAAAGGAAGGGATGGGGTCCTGGGGATTGATAAATCATTAATTTTTTCTAAGTAAGCCCGTTTTAAACCGGTTGGTTTATAATCCAGAAGGGAATTTATCTGTTATTACTTTATTAGTTGAAAATGTGTATTTACAACCCCCAAATATGTAAATTTGTGTTGTATTACCTCCCCCCTCGATTACTTCCTTTGCTTTTTTCTGTACCCTTCATGAATTCTCAATAAAAAAATAAAAAAATAATAAAAAAAAAAAAGAATATGAGATGTACACAAGCTTCTCAATCACAACACATTGCAGTGGAGGAAAATATTGTTCTCTTAAGACCTTATAGTAGAATAGCCAAACTGTAAACTTACAAAGCAAGATTAGGTCAAACATTGACTAGTAAAAACAAAAACATTCCCTAAACTCAATACTCCAAGGAGTGTGCACTTACTGCCATTAATTCATGTGGTAGCCCAGTCATCCAGACATACATTGTGAGGGACATTCTGATCTTTACAATGTCCTGTTGAAAATCTAGGAACAAGAGGAACAAGTGCAGATATAAGACAACCAGTAACACACAGACTACTATCCCCTATAAAAGTGACTGTAATAGGCGCAGTAAATATTTCATGTCTAGCCAATAACTCTGTTAGATCATGTCATGTTTTATATAATATTTGATTAAGATACAGTTATGTGGTATTTCTTAATTCCTCCCAAATAGGTAAATAATGTTTGTATTAAATCTTAAATCTGTTCGCCAGGCTTCCCATTGCACACAAGTACTCCTGTTCAACCCTGCCTGCGCACAGCCAATCGCCCGCAGGCAGAAGCTGTCAATCTCCCCGGGCGGAAGAGACCGGGGAGATCGAAATTCTCCATCTAAGAAGTGAACAGTGCAGAGAAGCTGTTTACCGCTACTTGATAAATCCTGACTGCAGATTTGCTTGTGCAAAGCTGCAGTCCAATTGGAGTGAGGGGCTTGATAAATCAAGCTCATGGTGTGTAAACATATCACTATAGTTTACCAATGAGAGAAAAATATATTAGTCACAAAAGAAAAAAGTTACTAGTACACTCAATCTTAGAGATATATAAAATCAATGGTTCTTATTTATCCAGTGCAGTTTCATACTAGTTTGGGATCAGTGGATATTTCCAGCTCTGTTCATGACCATCCAGTTCAGCAATATTTTCCTCAAGGATTTTAAATTAGAGATTAGGCCTTCCTCCAGATTGGTAAAGAGGAACCAGTTTACAAACATTACATTACAGATTTATTTTGTTCCTGGCCTCATTCCAGCATTATTTTGCTCCTGGCCTCAGGTCAGTTTTAATCTGCATGCTTATGCTGGGTAAAGGACACTGAAATTAGCTGTCATTTTGTGATAATTTGAGCTGAATCAATGCCAAATTTTGTCAGTCGGTGCAATACAACCTAATTAGCCCTTTTATATGAAGACCTCCTTGTGGGCTGTGTATACTTATTTATCTTGCACCATTCCGACATTTAATAAGCACATGATAAAGGTGTGTGTGTGGGGACTACATTTTCAGCCTTATTCAGCCTCGTTTATGTGGTGTTAGAACTGAGAAGGTAGCAAAGAGAACCTTAAATGCAGTAAATTCACCCAATACAATATAAAGATTCATTAAATCCTGCCTTTTGGTGTTTCCTGCCTTTTGGTGCTTTTATTTCCAAACTGGAAAGAAATTACATGTGTTTTTTTTTAATCTAGGTAATTCATATAGAAATATGTCACCTGTTTACTAGCTGACTTTCACTTTACTTTCGGCCCTAAAATACTCTAGCATTCTCTATGAACCACTTAAATGGGGTAAAAAAGAAACAGTAGAATCGCTCATGTTGGAGTAGCTATCATGTGATCGACAACCGCAATAATCTGATATGTAAGAATATGAAACAAAATCATGGGAGTCCCTTCATTATGTATGGGAATATAAAACAAAGAAAGCTACTCTCTTTCAAATTAATTGTTCTGTGTGCACTTAACTGATAAAGTTTAGCGCTGCCGAATCTGTTGGAGTTCTACAAATAACTGATAATAATAATAATAGGTCATCACAATAACAATTAAAATTGGTTACTGGATTCAGCATTTTTGGTGGCTCATGTATATCTAAATAAGACCATATCACCCCTAGCCATAAAATATGTAATGATAAAAAGAGGGAAGTCTTGCCATTCATATAAGAGTTTATTGCCCCTGAAGCTGGCAATGCAATCATTTTAATTATAATAAACATCTGGCATCAACGTCTAGGCAGATTGATTGTATTGCTTGTGTTAAAGCTTACAGATCCTGGATTCTCTTGAGTAAATAGAAATTTGGGTGTATCATATTAATTGAGAAAAATGGGCGAGTATAAAATGTTAAGGAAACTATTTTTTCTTGTGTGGTTTTATGTTTATGGTCTACTCTACATTAATAACATTTGGTTAAAGTTAAGGTTATCCAAACATTCTCAAAATGAGTCATCTGATTCTGAAATCAGAATTTCGTATAGTTTTAGACTATATTAAATATCATATGATTAAATAATTTATTCCAACTAGCTATCTGCTTAAAATTCAATTAAAATTCAAGGTAATGGGGTCTATCTATCAAGCTCCGAACGGAGCTTGACGGCCCGTGTTTGAAGACTCGCCAGAAACACAAGTTATGGATCAGGGGTCACAAAGACCGCTGCTCCATAACCCTGTCCGCCTGCTCTGAGCAGGTGGACAGGAATCACCGGAATTCAACCCGATCAAGTACGATCGGGTAGATTGACACCCCCTGCTGGCGGCCCATTGGCCGCGAGTCTGCAGGATGCGGCGTTGCACCAGCAGCTCTTGCGAGCTGCTGGTGCAATGCTGAATACGGAGAGCGTATTGCTCTCCGCATTCAGCGATGCCTTGCGGACCTGATCCGCACTGTCGGATCAGGTCCGCAAGACATTTGATAAATAGGCCCCTATGTCTGTTGTTATGAAATATTATATTCTAATTTTCAGCTGCTGATTTTTATTTGAATACAATGGTAAATAATAAAAATGCAAATAATAAAAAAACATCAAATATATTTTTTTGTGTTCAGCATGGTGTTTTGTTGTTGTTGTTTTTTGTTGTTTTTTTTTAACCATTTTGGATATTTTTGCAAATTGAAGGATTTTTCAGAATGCATTGTCTGCTGACTTATTAAGTCTGATTTCCTCATTATTATCCATTTAATTTAAACCCTGAATGCAGCTCATTCATTTTTAGAGTTCCTTGGATATAAATCTGGTTGCAGCAAAAGATCCAGTAGCAAACATTAGATACAGATGATAAGTTAATACAGGACATAAAATAAACAATATGGGGAAAATAAACAAATTATGTTCTTAAAGGGATATAAAACAGTAAATACATCTAAGACATAATGTAGTATTCAAAGCAAAGAATAGTCTTAGAATAAGGTGTAGATGTATTTTTACAATTATATTAGTTGTTTAAATGTTGACAATATGTGTATAGCATTAGTTTCTATAATGTACTTTAGATTCTATAAAGTCGCCATTTTTTAACTAGTTTTCTATTTATTTCTATGCACACAAAGTTGTGTGGAACCCATTTTAGAATATCCTTTGTTTCACACAGCCTTATTTGGACATTGCCTGATTTATATCTGTCCCTTCAGAAGGAGAAACAGATATGGGGCAACTTATGTACAAGCATGGCAGCACTGATTATTTTATAGAAATTCAGCAGTATTTAAAAAAAAAAAAAAACTATTTTAAAAGTTAAATTATAGGAAAAGGGAACAAAATAAAAAATGAAAGTATACTGCAAAGTTTTTTTAGCTACACATAGCTAAACATTTTGGGCTAGATTAAAAGTGGCGCTCAAAGTTTCATTTCATTTGCGTACAGGTTAAATTGCGCTCATATTACAAGTTGAGTGCAATCATGATTTACGCTGGAATCATTACCAAGATTTCAGAACTGTGGTTTACTGTTTTGTGAAATTAAAGATATACCTATATATAATCATCTATATATATATGTATAAATATATATGTTACCAAAATACCATCAGATATATATAGAAATATGTATTTTTGAATACATAGAACATATTCTGCTATGTGAAGAACATTGGAATGTAAAATATTCATATTTTCATGTCCGGTTAGCGCATATGACACGGGTGTTAGTTCCCCCCCCCCCCCCCAACTATCTCCATTGACTTCTGTGGGGGCAGAGGCTATCTTTTGAGTGACAGTCTAATTGTGCTAGAAGTAACCTGTTTGCACGTGTGGGTTTGTGCGAGTGCGATACATTTTTACTTTCAACTCATAATATCAGCGCAGCCTGACATGCGCAAAAATAATACTTCTAGCCCAAAGAGCACTCTAGCGAAAGCAGTAAATACCACTCCACTTGTAATCTGGCCCTTTATTTTAGAATATCATACTGTTTAATATCACTTCAACTATATTTCAAGCAAGCAGCTGCTGAGAGTCCATTGTATTTTGCTGCAAGAACGCCCTTTCAGAAGGACTGTTCTCTCTCTCAGCCCCAGTAGGAGGTTGAGCTCTCGTGCTGTCTCATGTTTACATAACTTTTCTATAGCCAACACCACAGCATTGAAATGTTTAGGACACCTTTAAATGTATTGGATTAATCAAAGCAAACATTGTGATGAGAAAAATATAAAGCAAAGGCAAAATAATTATTCAGGAGTAACACTTTAATTGCAAAATGACCTCAACAGAACCTGCACAATAAGTTTGTATCTGTAGCCATAACAATGAAAATAAACAATAGAGAGCAAATAATAAATATATGTCCCATTCAGTGGGGAGTTTAGAACTTAATATTTGGAGGGCTACAAAGGTGTTGAAGACACAATACGGATAATATATAGAGCATTTTACAGCTCAGCAGGGGGTGCTATATGTGCACCATTTGTCCCATTAAGGGTAATGGGCTGATATATCATGGCCCGAATAAGGCTGTATACCCCTGTTTGTGCGTGAGCCTTCAGGAATGCCTGAAACTGGAGTTAAGAAGCAGCGCTCCTTAACTTGTCTGCTTCCCCTGAGGCTGCGTACATCAATCCGCCCGATCTCATACGATCAGGTTGATTGACACCCTCTGCTAGCGGCCGATTGGCTGTGAATTTGCAGCGGGCGGCATTGCACAAGCAGTTCACCAGAACTGCTTTTGCAATGTTACATGCCAACAGCCTATGCTGTCGGCATTCACGAATGTCGGGCGGACATGATCTGCTACAGCGGATAGTCCAGTTAGTAAATCAGCCCCTAAGTCCTAATTATAAAGGCTTAATAAGTGTAAAGGGAAGTCTATGGCCTCTAGTTATGAAGCTCCATATTTTGCTGCATTCGCCGGCCCAATACGCTCACCTAACATCGCCGCCGCGACCTGAATACGTTCACCAAAGTTATCAAGACAGCTGTCAAGAAGCCACGCACCAAGAACGGAGCAATGAACAGCGGACTGTTGTTAACTGACAGTCATCAATCTCGCTGCTCATCGGCTTCTTCGCAGCTTTCTTGCTAGCCTGTCACTAAGCCCCCTGCACCTAAATAAACATATTACCCCCTAAACCGACGCTCCCGGGCGATGCCCCAACCGCAACTATAATAAATATATGAACCCCTAAACCACCGCTCCCGGACCCCGCCGCCACCTACATTATACCCATTAACCCCTAATCTGCCGCCCCCTATACCGCTGCCACCTACATAAAGTTATTAACCCTTATCCTGCCGATACTGGACCCCGGACCCCGCCACAAATAAATTAATTGTTTAACCCCTAAACTGCCGCACCAGGAGCCCTCTGCCACCTACATTACATTTATTAACCCCTACACCACCGCCACCTACAGTACATTGATTAACCCCTAATCTACCCCCCTACACCACCGCCACTATATTAAATGTATTAACCCCAAAACCTAAGTCTAACCCTAACACCCCCCTAACTTAAATATTATTTAAATTAATCTAAATAAATATTCCTATCATTAAATAAATTAATCCTATTTAAAACTAAATACTTACCTATAAAATAAACACTAAGATAGCTACAATATAATTAATAATTACATTGTAGCTATTTTAGGGTTTATTTTTATTTTACAGGCACTTTTATATTTATTTTAACTAGGTACAATAGATATTAAATAGTTAATAACTATTTAATCGCTACCTAGTTAAAATAATTAAAAATTACCTGTAAAATAAATCCTAACCAAAGTTACAAATACACCTAACACTACACTATCAATAAATTAATTACATTAATTAACTACAATGATCTAAAATAAAATACAATTAAATAAACTAAACTATAGTACAAAAAAAACACTCAATTCCAAAAAATAAAAAAATATTACAAGAAGTTTAATCTAATTACACCTAATCTAAGCCCCCTAATAAAATAAAAAGCCCCCCAAAATAATAAAATTCCCTACCCTAAACTAAATTACAAAAGTAATCAGCTCTTTTACCAGCCCTTAAAAGGGCTTTTGCGGGGCATTGCCCCAAAGTAATCAGCTCTTTTACATGTAAAAAAAAAAGCAATACAATACCCCCCCAACATTACAACCCACACACCCCTACTCTAAAACCAACCCGATCCCCCATTAAATAAACCTAACACTACCCCATTGAAGATCAACCTACCTTGAGCCGTCTTCACCCAACCGGGCTGAACTCTTCATCCGATTCGGGCACAAGTGGTCCTCCAGCCGGGCAGAAGTCTTCATCCGATCGGCGCAGAAGAGATCCTCCATCCGGCAGAAATCTTCTTCCAAGCGGCATCTTCTATCTTCATCCTTCCAGCGATGAGCGGCTCCATCTTGAAGACCTCCGGCACGGAACATCCATCTCTGCCGACGACTACCCGACGAATGACTGGTCCTTTAAATGACGTCATCCAAGATGGCGTCCCTCAAATTCCAATTGGCTGATAGGATTCTATCAGCCAATCGGAATTAAGGAAGGAAAAATCCGATTGGCTGATGTAATCAGCCAATCGGATTGAAGTTCAATCTGATTGGCTGATTGGATCAGCCAATAGAATTGACGTTGCATTCTATTGGCTGATCCAATCAGCTAATCGGATTGAACTTCAATCCGATTGGCTGATTACATCAGCCAATTGGATTTTTCCTACCTTAATTCCGATTGGCTGATAGAATCCTATTAGCCAATCGGAATTCGAGGGACTCCATCTTGGATGACGTCATTTAAAGGACCAGTCATTCGTCGGGTAGTCGTCGGCAGAGATGGATGTTCTGTGTCGGAGGTCTTCAAGATGGAGCCGCTCATCGCCGGAAGGATGAAGATAGAAGATGCCGCTTGGATGAAGATTTCTGCAGGATGGAGGACCTCTTCTGCGCCGATCGGATGAAGACTTCTGCCCGGCTGGAGAACCACTTGTGCCCACATCGGATGAAGAGTTCGGCCCGGTTGGGTGAAGACAGCTCAAGGTAGGGTGATCTTCAATGGGGTAGTGTTAGGTTTATTTAAGGGGGGATCGGGTGGGTTTTAGAGTAGTGGTGTGTGGGTGGTGGGTTGTAATGTTGGCGGGGTATTGTATTGTTTTTTTTTACAGGTAAAAGAGCTGATTACTTTGGGGCAATGCCCCGCAAAAATCCCTTTTAAGGGTTAGTAAAAGAGCTGGTTACTTTTGTAATTTAGTTTAGGGTAGGGAATTTTATTATTTTGGGAAGCTTTTTTATTTTATTAGGGCGCTTAGATTAGGTGTAATTAGATTAAAATTCTTGTAATATTTTTTTATTTTTTTGTCATTTAGTGTTTGTTTGTTTTTGTACTATAGTTTAGTTTATTTAATTGTATTTTATTTTAGATCATTGTAGTTAATTATTTTAATTAATTTATTGATAGTGTAGTGTTAGGTGTAATTGTAACTTAGGTTAGGATTTATTTTACAGGAAATTTTGTAATTATTTTAACTAGGTAGCTATTAAATAGTTATTAGTGAAACACTTTTGTTGTTGCAGTGTCAGTGTTAGGTGAAGGCTTATAACTCTGTGATATACTGGCCCATTGTGCTTTCTGTCATATTTCAAGCTACTTAACATTTTTTTCATCTTGGTTACAGTGTGAAAATCTCCTTTGTACGGAACCCTCCTTGAGTGGTGGTTGTAAAGTTATCCTGACTCCAGTTGTGCACTGCTTTTGCTTTGGTGTTGCTACTTGATCGTCAATAGCATAAGATATCATTGTTAAAGCTCAAGAGGTAGCAACAGAGATAAGGTCCGAGCTTCCTGTCTTTTTCATTAGAGTGAACATAAAAACCTTCCATTTCCCGGCTTTTGTGAACTCCAGTGAAAATATAAACATTGGTGCCCGAATCGGATGAAGAGTTCAGCCCGGTTGGGTGAAGACGGCTCAAGGTAGGTTGATCTTCAATGGGGTAGTGTTAGGTTTATTTAATGGGGGATCGGGTTGGTTTTAGAGTAGGGGTGTGTGGGTGGTGGGTTGTAATGTTGGGGGGTTATTGTATTGCTTTTTTTTTTTACAGGTAAAAGAGCTGATTACTTCTGGCAATGCCCCGCAAAAGCCCTTTTAAGGGCTGGTAAAAGAGCTGATTACTTTTGTAATTTAGTTAAGGGTAGGGAATTTTATTATTTTGGGGGGCTTTTTATTTTATTAGGGGGCTTAGATTAGGTGTAATTAGATTAAACTTCTTGTAATATTTTTTTATTTTTTGGAATTTAGTGGTTTTTTTTGTACTATAGTTTAGTTTATTTAATTGTATTTTATTTTAGATCATTGTAGTTAATTAATGTAATTAATTTATTGATAGTGTAGTGTTAGGTGTATTTGTAACTTTGGTTAGGATTTATTTTACAGGTAATTTTTAATTATTTTAACTAGGTAGCTATTAAATAGTTATTAACTATTTAATATCTATTGTACCTAGTTAAAATAAATACAAAAGTGCCTGTAAAATAAAAATAAACCCTAAAATAGCTACAATGTAATTATTAATTATATTGTAGCTATCTTAGGCCTAGATTTGGAGTTTTGTCGGTAACGACCCGAAAAACTAACGCCGGCTTTTTTCTGGCCGCACCATAAAAATAACTCTGGTATCGAGAGTCCACATAAAGGCTGTGTTAGGCTCCAAAAAAGGAGCGTAGAGCATTTTTAACGCAGCTTCAACTCTCGATACCAGAGTTGCTACGGACGCGGCCAGCCTCAAAAACGTGCTCGTGCACGATTCCCCCATAGGAAACAATGGGGCTGTTTGAGCTGAAAAAAACCAAACACCTGCAAAAAAGCCGCGTTCAGCTCCTAATGCAGCCCCATTGTTTGCTATGTGGTAACCCTTCCTACGTCTGCACTTAACACTCTAACATGTACCCCGAGTCTAAACACCCCTAACCTTACACTTATTAACCCCTAATCTGCCGCCCCGCTATCGCTGACCCCTGCATATTATTATTAACCCCTAATCTGCCGCTCCGTAAACCGCCGCTACTTACATTATCCCTATGTACCCCTAATCTGCTGCCCCTAACACCGCCGACCCCTATATTATATTTATTAACCCCTAATCTGCCCCCCACAACGTCGCCTCCACCTGCCTACACTTATTAACCCCTAATCTGCCGACCGGACCTGAGCGCTACTATAATAAAGTTATTAACCCCTAATCCGCCTCACTAACCCTATCATAAATAGTATTAACCCCTAATCTGCCCTCCCTAACATCGCCGACACCTAACTTCAATTATTAACCCCTAATCTGCCGACCGAATCTCGCCGCTATTCTAATAAATGTATTAACCCCTAAAGCTAAGTCTAACCCTAATACTAACACCCCCCTAAGTTAAATATAATTTAAATCTAACGAAATTAATTAACTCTTATTAAATAAATTATTCCAATTTAAAGCTAAATACTTACCTGTAAAATAAATCCTAATATAGCTACAATATAAATTATAATTATATTATGGCTATTTTAGGATTTATATTTATTTTACAGGTAACTTTGTATTTATTTTAACCAGGTACAATAGCTATTAAATAGTTAAGAACTATTTAATAGCTAAAATAGTTAAAATAATTACAAATTTACCTGTAAAAGAAATCCTAACCTAAGTTACAAATAAACCTAACACTAGACTATCAATAAATTAATTAAATAAACTACCTACAATTGACCTAACACTACACTATCAATAAATTAATTAAATACAATTGCTACAAAGAAATACAATTAAATAAACTAGCTAAAGTACAAAAAATAAAAAAGAACTAAGTTACAAAAAATAAAAAAATATTTACAAACATAAGAAAAATATTTAAAACAATTTTAAACTAATTACACCTACTCTAAGCCCCCTAATAAAATAACAAAGCCCCCCAAAATAAAAAAATGCCCTACCCTATTCTAAATTACTAAAGTTCAAAGCTCTTTTACCTTACCAGCCCTGAACAGGGCCCTTTGCGGGGCATGCCCCAAGAAATTCAGCTCTTTTGCCTGTAAAAAAAAACATACAATACCCCCCCCCCCAACATTACAACCCACCACCCACATACCCCTAATCTAACCCAAACCCCCCTTAAATAAACCTAACACTAAGCCCCTGAAGATCATCCTACCTTGTCTTCACCATACCAGGTTCACCGATCGGTCCAGAAGAGCTCCTCCGATGTCCTGATCCAAGCCCAAGCGGGGGGCTGAAGAGGTCCATGATCCGGCTGAAGTCTTCATCCAAGCGGGCCAGAAGAGGTCTTCCATCCGATTGAAGTCTTCATCCAAGCGGCATCCATCCGGAGCGAAGCGGCAGCATCCTGAAGACCTCCACCGTGGAACATCCATCCTGGCCGACGACTGAACGATGAATGACGGTTCCTTTAAATGACATCATCCAAGATGGCGTCCCTCGAATTCCGATTGGCTGATAGGATTCTATCAGCCAATCGGAATTAAGGTAGGAATATTTTGATTGGCTGATGGAATCAGCCAATCAGAATCAAGTTCAATCCGATTGGCTGATCCAATCAGCCAATCAGATTGAGCTTGCATTCTATTGGCTGATCGGAACAGCCAATAGAATGCGAGCTCAATCTGATTGGCTTTGTTATTTTATTAGGGGGCTTAGAGTAGGTGTAATTAGTTTAAAATTGTTGTAATATTTTTCTTATGTTTGTAAATATTTTTTTATTTTTTGTAACTTAGTTCTTTTTTATTTTTTGTACTTTAGCTAGTTTATTTAATTGTATTTCTTTGTAGCAATTGTATTTAATTAATTTATTGATAGTGTAGTGTTAGGTTAATTGTAGGTAATTGTAGGTAGTTTATTTAATTAATTTATTGATAGTCTAGTGTTAGGTTTATTTGTAACTTAGGTTAGGATTTCTTTTACAGGTAAATTTGTAATTATTATACTATTTTAGCTATTAAATAGTTCTTAACTATTTAATAGCTATTGTACCTGGTTAAAATAAATACAAAGTTACCTGTAAAATAAATATAAATCCTAAAATAGCTATAATATAATTATAATTTATATTGTAGCTATATTAGGATTTATTTTACAGGTAAGTATTTAGCTTTAAATTGGAATAATTTATTTAATAAGAGTTAATTAATTTCGTTAGATTTAAATTATATTTAACTTAGGGGGGTGTTAGTATTAGGGTTAGACTTAGCTTTAGGGGTTAATACATTTATTAGAATAGTGGCGAGATTCGGTCGGCAGATTAGGGGTTAATAATTGAAGTTAGGTGTCGGCGATGTTAGGGAGGGCAGATTAGGGGTTAATACTATTTATGATAGGGTTAGTGAGGCGGATTAGGGGTTAATAACTTTATTATAGTAGCGCTCAGGTCCGGTCGGCAGATTAGGGGTTAATAAGTGTAGGCAGGTGGAGGCGACGTTGAGGGGGGCAGATTAGGGGTTAATAAATATAATACAGGGGTCAGCGGTGTTAGGGGCAGCAGATTAGGGGTACATAAGGATAACGTAGGTGGCGGTCGGCAGATTAGGGGTTAAAAAAATTTTTTAGAGTGTCGGCGATGTGGGGGGACCTCGGTTTAGGGGTACATAGGTAGTTTATGGGTGTTAGTGTACTTTAGAGTACAGTAGTTAAGAGCTTTAGAAACCGGCGTTAGCCCAGAAAGCTCTTAACTACTGACTTTTTTCCTGCAGCTGGAGTTTTGTCGTTAGATGTCTAACGCTCACTTCAGAAACGACTCTAAATACCGGAGTTAGAAAAATCCCATTGAAAAGATAGGATATGCAATTTACGTAAGGGGATCTGCGGTATGGAAAAGTCGCGGCTGGAAAGTGAGCGTTAGACCCTATTTTGAGTGACTCCAAATTCCGGCGGTAGCCTAAAACCAGCGTTAGGAGCCTCTAACGCTGGTTTTCACGGCTAACGCCAAACTCTAAATCTAGGCCTTAGTGTTTATTTTATAGGTAAGTATTTAGTTTTAAATAGGATTAATTTATTTAATGATAGGAATATTTATTTAGATTAATTTAAATAATATTTAAGTTAGGGGGTGTTAGGGTTAGGGTTAGACAGGTTTTGGGGTTAATTCATTTAATATAGTGGCGGCGGTGTAGGGGGGTAGATTAGGGGTTAATCAATGTACTGTAGGTGGCGGCGGTGTGGGGGGGGCAGGATAGGGGTTAATAAATGCAATGTAGGTGGCGGAGGGCTCCGGGTGCGGCGGTTTAGGGGTTAAACAATTAATTTATTTGCGGCGGGGTCCGGGATCGGCCGGATAGGGGTTAATAACTTTATGTAGGTGGTGGTGGTATAGGGGCGGCAGATTAGGGGTTAATAAGTATAATGTAGGTGGCGGCAGTGTAGGGGGGGCAAATTAGGGGTGTTTAGACTCAGGGTACATGTTAGGGTGTTAGGTGCAGACACTTCCCATAGAAATCAATGGGATATTGAGCAGCAGCGAACATGAGCTCTCGCTGCTGTCAGACTCCCATTGATTCCTATGGGATCCGCCGCCTCCAGGGCTGCAGATTGAAAACCAGGTACGCTGGCCCGGAATAGTGGCGAGCGTACCTGCTAGTTCTTTGATAACTAGCAAAAGTAGTCAGATTGTGCCGAACTTGCGTTTGGAACATCTGGAGTGACGTAACCATCGATCTGTGTCGGACTGAGTCCGGCGGATCGTATGTTACGTCACTAAATTCTACTTTTGCCGGGCTGTAGGGCTTGATAACTACAGCGCATCAGCCTCGCCACAAATACGCTGCGGAATTCCAGCGTATTTGTGGTTGACGGCTTGATAACTAGAGGCCTATGTGCGGAATCAAGTGTTTCAGAGCATTGGACTGTACAAGGTGTGGCCTAGTGATTTGTAACAGTCCAGACATGATTTGGATGGTCCTACTTTTCTTTGAATGTGTTTTTTTAAATTAACGAATAATAACAATTAATGGTATATGTGCAATTAACTATTTCCTTTCATTTTGAGTAATTTGATGTTTAGCATATTATCCAAACAGCAATGTAAAAGACAGCGGTCATCTGACCCTGCTTCTTTCCCTCTTCTCCCCCACTGAGTTGGCAGATAGAAATCACACAAGCGCGGTCGTTTGATTAACAGGTCCTGCTCGCGCAAGCAGGACACAGTGCTACACAAGCAAGTGCTTGTGCATTAAAACATATGGGCAGCTAACATGCAGTGTCCACTGTCAGCTCCCTGACAAACACGTTGTCCACCCGCAGCTTCGTACATGTGGCCATATAAGATAACATTATGATGAGCGTATTTAATATGTGTAAGTTTTATTACTGAATAAAACTTTGTAACATTTTGTCAAAAACTTATGCCAATATTTGAACTGAGCATGCACAGAATGAAAAAGAAATGCTGAGTAAAAGTGCAGTAAATACAAAAACAGGCAAAAATTTGTTTGAACATTTCCCAAGTGTAGAATTTGAAAAATAAAACAATCCTGCTGGAAAGTGCTCTTTTATTGATTGGGGAAAAAAATGCATTTGAAAACCTTATGATGAATGAGAACCGTTTTCAAATAGACTAGAATAGACAAACCTCACAAAATGTCATGCAATGGATCCGAATACATATTATGTTAGTGCAATGAATCTGTATAATTTTACCTGTCTTTTGGTACACTTCACTTACATGTCTAGAAACTCTTTTGTTATTTTGGTAAATGACAATTAGGTAAAATGTCATTAGTTTTATTTTTACTGCAGGAGCTAATTAGCCATGTTTTGTGATCAGATGTGAAACACTTTTGTTGTTGCAGTGTCAGTGTTAGGTGAAGGCTTATAACTCTGTGATATACTGGCCCATTGTGCTTTCTGTCATATTTCAAGCTACTTAACATTTTTTTCATCTTGGTTACAGTGTGAAAATCTCCTTTGTACGGAACCCTCCTTGAGTGGTGGTTGTAAAGTTATCCTGACTCCAGTTGTGCACTGCTTTTGCTTTGGTGTTGCTACTTGATCGTCAATAGCATAAGATATCATTGTTAAAGCTCAAGAGGTAGCAACAGAGATAAGGTCCGAGCTTCCTGTCTTTTTCATTAGAGTGAACATAAAAACCTTCCATTTCCCGGCTTTTGTGAACTCCAGTGAAAATATAAACATTGGTTTTAAGTTAAGGCTTTTGTCACCGAGTTTCTATATCTTTTAAAACAAATACTATTTTATCCTCTTGTGAAACTTGTGAAAATCTGAAAAAAAAATATTAGAATTTAAAGGGATAGAAAGGTCAAAACTGAAATGTGCATGGCTGCATTTCAATTTTAAATAGAAGCATTTTTGTGATATACTTCCATTAGCAAAATTACTTCTAATAAAAGTTATTATTTTTTATGCGGCATACGCACATATCCTGTGAGGGCCCATGCACCAGTATTCAAAGACCTTCTCAGAGAGTCAGTGGTGGCTTGTATGACACAAATGATGTATTCACAGAAGCAACATACACCATCTTCAGGTCTCTTAGCTTGAATACTGGTGCACGGGGCCCTCACAGGATATGTGCGTATGCAGCAGAAAAGCAGTGTTAACATTACTAGAAGCATTTTTGCCAATGGAAGTATTTCTGCACATTTCAACTGTGACCTTTCTATCCCTTTAAGAGTTACAGCATCTAAATAATATAAAGGGTCTATTTAATAGAAGTCAGTGATTTAATAAATTAAAGGTCCCTTTAAAGGGATAACAAGGATGGTGGGAGACGAATTTGTAAAATTTTTCTTTACAATTATGTTAGCGTGTTGTTAAAACTCCACAAACACTACATTTTTATCAGTGCTTTTACTGTGAGTTACCTACACATATTATATGTTTGCTGAAATACTTCAAATGTTAAAATGCCACCATTTGGAATGCAAAAAATATTTTGTTATTTTTTATAGTGTATATGGTAAAAACACATGCATAGAAGACAATGGGCCAGATTACAAGAGGAGCGCTATTTAACGCTCCTGCTTGAGTGTTAATTACGCTAGAATTAAGCTTTTTGCAGCTGGTATAAGAAATAATTGGAAACACATTAAGGAGAAACACATTTTATATTATACTGCCCTTTTAATCATTAGGGAAGCCTTATGCATCTCCTTAAAGTGACATTAAACACTATATAAATGCTAGATAGAATGATGCATTCAATTAAAATATTATTCGGAGAATAAAATGTAGATGTCATTTTTAAAGTTTCATTAGCTGTTTAAATATTGACAAAATATGTGTAAGTTTTTAGTGTCTAGAAAACAATGGTAGCTGCCATGTTGTAACTTAGGTTACCTTATCTACTATGGCCAATTAGGGACAGTTATAAATAGAGTGTGCAGTCAATGGCTGTGTGGAAAATAACAGTGTTCTGCACTTCCATTTCCAACAGGAACGGAAATGCTCATAATTTCAGAATGGAATTACAGGAAAAGGGGACAAAATAATGTATATTGTAGAGATTGTATATATACGATTTATCATTGTATTTTATCATCTCAAAGTGTTTAATGTCCCTTCAAAGTCTTTGTCCTTAGCACCTCTATCGTAAGTCTGTTCCATGAATCACTCACACTTTCTGTAAAGTGTGCTCTGCTCTGCACTGCAATTTAAATACTTACAGAATTTTCTTGTAATAATTCAGTGACGACTGCCCCTGTGAGGTCTCTTGACTGCTAGCTTAAAAACCCACAGATGTTTAGAGAATACATTCTACTGAGTACTTGACATTAAAAGAATAATGAAGAGTAATTGAAGAAATACAATAAAGTGTGATATCAAGTCGAGGTGCGGGTCATGAAATAATGATTCAGTGGTTGTTTTAGAAGCTGTGCTATGCAAAGGTAACAGCTGCCATAGATTTACAAGGCAGCGCCTTACACGGGCAGTGCTCTATGCAATGCAAGAGCACGGGTAAAGGAGGCAGAGAGGTGATTATAAAAATAACAATATTCATGAGTAATGGAAGATGAGGTGCCTTACAGTACCCCTGCACTTTACACTTAGCCATCTGGTGAACTTTTTTAAAGGGACAGTATACACCAGAATTGTTATTGTTTAAAAAGATAGAACAGTTATATAAATACACTTTTTACCTCTGTGATTACCTTGTATCTAAGCCTCTTCAAACTGCTCCCTTATTTCAGTTCTTTTGACAGACATCCATTTTAGCCAATCAGAGCTGGCTCACCTGAACTCCACGTGCGTGAGCACAGTGTTATCTATATGACACACATTAACTTTTTCCCCTTAGTTTTGGGACACAATTAAAAGTAAGTTATACTCAGCAGCTGCTAGTGAAAAATGAATTCTTGCTGGCGATTTTACATGACACTATGCCCTAAGTTAGACAGATACTCAACTAGAGAAGGTTAAGAACGAAAAAAAAGAATTCTAAGTTTAACTGGGATAGATACTGCTACGCTAGAACCAAAAGGGAGTTATTTTTAAAGCAAAAGTGTTTAGAGGAAGATAAGAAAATTAATAATCGATATAAGGGGTATATTGGTTGCTCAGCTAAATATTTATCAAAAATAACTAAGAATAGGAAGAGTAAAAACTATATAGCAGCAATTAAGGAAGGGGGTCATAGATATACTGATAATGGAAATATTAGGGAGGCATTCTTTAAATTTTATCAAAATTTGTATAAAAAGGTTGATGAAGATCTATCTAATATGGTCTAAAATTTCACCTCCCAAGGTTACAGAAATTGATCTTGAATTGATCAATAAACCATTATCAGTAGATGAGATATGTGAGGCTATCGGTGAATCCAAACTGAATAAGGCGGCGGACCCAGATTGGCTCCCGGCAGAGTTTTATAAAATCTTAGTAGAAAATATTAAATATGCATTCAGTAAACTCTTTAATGTGTATTATATTACTAATATGCCAATATCAAGCTATTTTTCCGCAGCTAATATTACTCTTATTCATAAAAAAGGCAAGGATGCCGAAGAGCCAGCATCCTATAGGCCGATCTCTGTTTTAAGCGCCGGTTATAAAATTCTCACGTCAATCTTAGTGAACAGGTTAAACAAATTTCTGTATAAAATAATACATCCTGACCAAACTGGCTTTATACAGGGAAGGAATATGTCTTTAAACTTGCGTAAGGTGGAAGTAATTTTGGATTATTTTTGGAATACAATCCTCCAACAATTACCTAAAAATCCAATAAAAATAAGTTGTTTGACACAGATCTGGCTCTGCTGTCACTAGATGCAGAGAAAGCTTTTGATTCCATTTCTTGGAATCATCTGCTAGATCCATTACTCCAGTTTGAATTCATCTATAGCTTTGCAGGTTTTATTCGGATATTATATACAAATCCATATTCCTATATATTGATTAATGGTAACCCCTCAGCTAGAATTTTATTAGGTTGTGGGACCCATCAAGGATGCCCCCTCCCCCCGTTATTGTTCAATATATCTATAGAATCCTTTGCTATATGGCTTCGGTCTGAATTGATAGGGCTGAAATTTGGTACTGAGAAGATTCAAATATTATTGTATGCTGACGACTTGCTAGTTTTCTTGGAAAACTCAAAAAAATCTGTCCCTTTATTATTAGATATGCTCACTATCTTTAGCTCGATCTCAGGCTATAAGATCAACCTGGGAAAAAGCGAATTTATGTAGATCATGAAGAAGTGAGATAGCTATATACATCATCATTTTAGAACAACAGATTATATAAAATACTTGGGGATACATCTCCATAAAAATCCAAAATTCTGGTATGAAAATAATTTTCCACTGTTTTTTTATTAAATCTATTTCAGATCTTAAAAACTGGATGGATCTTCCCATTTCTCTGTCAGCCAGAATCACCTTGATCAAAACAATTATATTTCCACGAATTCTGTATTTGTTACAGAATTTACCACTTTTTATTTTCAAACAGCAAATAAATAAATTCTATTCAATATGCTCACAATTTTTATGGAAAAAGCAAAAATCCCGCATATCAATAGCAAAACTTACTAAAAAAAAGAGAATGCTGGGCTGGCGTTTCCAGATATTAAACTGTATAATTTTGCAACGTTAGCTAGGACCGCAATGGACTGGCTAACGAATCTAAGTAAATTCACCTTGAAACAGAAATAATCTCACCATTCTCTCTTAAGGCGATTTAGCATTGTGCAATAGGGAATCTCCCTAGTATTCTAACAAATTTAATTACCTTTAAGAATGTAATCATTGCATGGCAAAACATTTGTTTCAACCTGGGAATAGATTTTAAATGCTCTTCCCTTCTTCCAATATGTAGGGATCCAGAATTTTTACCAGGAATTCAACAAGCAATTTTTAAATCATGGTCTCAAAAGGGGTTGATATATCTTTATCAATCGTTCTCTCCTACCGGACATTTACTATCCTTTAATAACCTTATTTGCATGTTCCAAATACCCAGGAATGATCTGTTTGCATATTTTCAGATACGTCATTTTATTAAATCTAAAAGTTGGAAAATCGAGCTATTGTGTCGATGGTCCGAGATCAATCTATCTATCAGGAAATTTTCTGTAGGCAAAAATTCTATATCGTTACTATATGATATTTTGCTTTCCAAACAGGGTCAGCTATATAAAAATAAAATGCAAGCATTTTGGGCATTGCACATTCCAGCAGTAGACTCTATAAATATTAGACACAGTTTTATGTTAAAGGGACAGCCTACCATAGAATTGTTATTTTTTTAAAAGATAGATAATCCCTTTATTACCCATTCGCCGGTTTTGCATAACCAACACAGTTATATTAATATACTTTTTACCTCTGTGATTACCTTGTATCTAGGAACCTTCTTCCAGCCCCCTGATCACATGACTGTGACTGTTTATTTTCTATTGTCTTGCAGTTAGCATTGTATTGTGCTAGATCTTAAATAACCCCCTGTGCATGAACACAGTGTTATCTATATGGCCCACGTGTACTTTCTGTCTCTTTGTGTTGAAAAGAGATTTAAAAAGCATGTGATAAGAGGCAGCCCTCAAAGGCTTAGAAATTAGCATATGAGCCTACCTATGTTTAGTTTAAACTAAGAATACCAAGATAAAAAAGCAAATTTGATGATAAAAGTAAATTGGAAAGTTGATTAAAATTGAAAGTCCTATCTGAATAATGAAAGTTTAATTTATACTAGACTGTCCCTTTAATACAAAAGCTTACAATTCCCATTGGTTGGAAAGAATCACATGTCAAACTGATTCATAATGTCTATTTCTCTCCCTCAAAATTGGCAAAATTCTTTCCTAATAATGATTTTTACTGTTCTAAATGCCATCTAGATAAAGCAGATATTCTCCATATATTTTGGAAATGTCCAAAAATATCACAATTATGGTCCAAATTAAATTTTTGGTACAACAAACTTTTTTTCTGATCATTTCAAGATTAATGGTAGATATATTTTTTTCTTGTCGGACTCGGCAATCATTAGACCAAATTACTACCATAGCTACTGTACGTTGATCATGATAATGCGATACATGATATTGAAGAAGTGGAAGGATACATCTCCACCTAGGTTTTCTAGTTTTATAAGTACCCTGCTACAACATATTACGTTTGAGATACAGAACATTAATTTATTTAATGATAATAAGATGCAGGAATTCTTGGACAAATGGCTACCACTGATCAGAGCACAAACATTGGTGATTCAAAAACAGTTATTATCTCCATTATTCAACACCAAACCATTTATATCAGCAGCTAAAACAGGTCTGTTTCCTCTTTCTTGGATGCCCACTTCATCAGTAACACAGTAATTTGAAGACTGTGTTAAAGCAAGTAATGTTATAGAGGGATGGAGTGATTCATTTATGGTTATAATTTTTTTTTTTTGTGTATGTACTTTATGTTTTTTGGGGGGATAAAAGAAAAATTTGTATGGTTCATAGGCATGATAGTTTTTGTCAATAGATATAGGGATATGATAATCAGGAATTACCCTGTATTGGTTTGGGAAACTCTGAAATCAGGGTAATCTATGTGAATTTAATTATGGCCAAATTCATGAAAGACATGTGGTCTACACTTATTTTTCTGTGGTTTATGTATTTATCTACTGTTCTTGTATAAACATATCACCTGTTTTATGGGCATGAAGTGTATGTAATTTCCTTCCTTATGTTCTGTGAACTAGCTTAATAAAAGAATTAAAAAAAAAAAATACACACATGAACTAACACCCTCTAGTGGTGAAAAACTGTCAACATGCCCTGATAGAAGAGGCGGCCTTCAAGGGCTTAGAAATTAGCATATGAACCGCCTAGGTTTAGCTTTCAACAAAGAATACCAAGAGAACAAAGCAAAATTGGTGATAAAAGTAGATTGAAAAATTGTTTAAAATTACATGCCCTATCTGAACCATAAAAGTTTATTTTGGACTAGACTATCCTTTTAACTGTCAAATTCTGGTAAGGAAGAGGAATTGTGAGTGAACACATTAATCGAATATAGAATAATGATCCTAAAGGGCTAGTGTATTTTATCCTTTTGTTTCTGCCGTGGGTTCAGTAAAAGAAAGTTTATGCATCCACTATTATGGATAGGACATGGAACACAAAATTATTATTAAAGGGACATGAAGCCCAAAAATTTTCTTTCATGATTCAGATAGAAAATACACTTTTTAAAAAGTTTACAATTTACTTCTATGATCAAATTTGCTTTGTTCTTATGTTATTCTTTGTTGAAGAGATATCTAGATAGGTAGCGTGCTCATGGCTATAGCTCTACATGACAGGAAAATAGTGCTGTCATCTAGTGCTCTTGCTACTATAGAACATGGTTGCAGAACTGCTGCCATATAATGCTGCAGACACGTGCACACTCCTAAACTTACCTTCCTGCTTTTAAACAAAGGATAACAAGAAAATTAAGACAAATTGATAATAGAAGTAAATTGGAAAGTTATTTGGAATGGTATGTTCTATCTGAGTCATACAATTATTATTTTTTTTCCTAATTTACTATATCTTATTTGATTCATTCTCTTTGTATGCTTTGTTAAAAAGCATACCTATGTAGGCTCAAAAGTGGCAATGCACTACTGGGAATTAGCTGCTGTTTGGTGGCTGCATATACGGTATATACCTCTTGTCAATAATGCATTGCTGCTCATTCGACAAAGGTTACGAAGAGGATGAAGAAAATGTAATCAAAGAAGTTGGTTAAAATTGTATGCTCTACCTGAATTTGGGTTTTCTGTTCCTTTAATATGTTGATTTACTGTTATATCTTAATGATGCAGTATAAGATGACGAGGTGGGTAGGATCTTATTAGGTTTCACTGCAGTGAAAGCAGCAGACCGGGGCCAAAGCAAAAATAAGAGAATATTGCGGAACACTATAACATTCTTTTTATTTGTGACTACATTTGATCCAGAACCTCCATTTTCTCCCCACAACCAGAATGAATTGATAGAGATAAAATGTAAGAATACATAAAATAAATAAATAAAATTACATTACACACCTCTTGTTTTTGTGTAAAAGTTGTGCTTATTCCTACACTCACTACAGAGGCCAAAAACAAAGACTCGGATTACAAGTGGAGTACTAATGATAGTGCGGGGAGCAATATCAATATTGCTGGACCTCTTTAAAATTAGAGTTTAAATTCATATACAGGTCCTTGCTAGAACAAATTTATATACTGTACATACATATAAACACATACAAGACACAGAAATGGACTGCACTCTCAAACTGGACTGAGAGCACAGACAGCTGCACAGCTTTCAGGGACTAAAAGTTAATCCCAGACAAGCCTGGGTGTAAAGTCCATAGGGAAAATTACAAAACAAAATAATTAACAACACACACGGAAAGTTTGGCACTCTCTTGCAAGAACACAGCTACATTAAAAGCAAATACATATAAAATAAAAGCAAATGGAAAAGTTAGCTACAGCATTTGGCCAAATGTCCTGGGACCATGTCAAGGTCTCTTTTTCCCTGGTTTGCCAAAATACAGCCACACAATACATGCCTTCAACCAAATACACACTGAGATACAAACAAGGGTGACTCATGCCCTTTGTAATTTCCCTAGAAACATACAAAATACGTAAAATGTACTGCACATATAAACACACACATATATATATATATATATATATATATATATATATATATATAGTAAATAGCCAGCAGTCCAGCACTCCAACCAATCAGATCTGAGCCCGGGTGCAATCCTTGAATCAAATATACAAATCTTGTCACAGAAGGCCACTCACAGGACTTTGATAGAACTCCCAAGGGTAAATAGAATCAGCACACTGGAGTAATTACAGCCAGAATAAATAACCAACTAATAATACTAATACAGAGAGAGACACACTCTGCTAAATACGTCCTTACTAAAGCAGGTTCAGCAATAAGACAATATCATTATTACTGTTCTCAGCATATCAAATATGTCAACATTGCAAAGGATTAACATGTCAGCAGTTCAAGAAATGCATATGAGCCCTGACACTCATGGAAGGCTGATAGCAAAGTGTAACGATTAACATCAGCAAAAGCTTCACACGGACCCAATCACCATATTCAATATATTCTAACAAGCGCATCTAAAGGCATAGCGTGTACTACCTGTGGGACACAATGAGTGGGATAAAAAAAGGTATATCAGGATAATATAGCAAAATCAACAGGCTATAGTTTACAATTGCAAGAGAGATCGAAAATACGAGTAGCAAAATGAAGATTGGCCAGCCAGAAAAAAACAACTGCCATGAGCACTAACGGCTGCTACTATTGTATCACATAAAATATATCAATTACATGCTGTCCAATGTAACGAATCAAAAGATAAAGCATGCATTATAACACAGCTGATCCTTAACCGAAAAGTACAGCACCTTAGGAAAAGCGAACAATAAGATGAATAGAAAAACTCCCATAGATAAACATCTCTTTACAGCGACAACTCAGCCATACTCCCGTCAGAAAAGCCTCATGAGCCGGTATACCAAGCACTACCCGCAACAGGTTTTTATAGCCACAATCATAGAATACCCCCGGGTCATGGGTCAAAACCGGATCAAATAAGCTAAAGTCAAAATATGCACAGAAAGTGAAAATGTAAACTATAACTATTAAGTGCAGCCCACTCATAAATCCACTACACACGATTGAAGATCTATAAAGCATGAGAACCTTACTATACTATGTGGAACATGTAAAAATACAATAGGAATGGGGGCACAAGATAATTAGCTATACAGACACGGACCGCATATCCATCAGAGTCTCATTCAGGCTAGCAGCATGCTTATAAGCAACAAATATGCTGAATGCCAAATGTGTATACATTACAAGAGCTCAATAAAACTTCAAGTCAAAACCCCTAGTATGACACAATACAATAGGACACGGAACTGAAAAAATGCATAGAACACTATGAATTGCAAGACAAGAGAAATAACCCTTCCATGACCATTATATAACAAACAGAACAAGAGGACTGAGTGCATAAAGTGCACTAATCACAAGACACTGGGATACAATTATCTGTGCTGATGATAGGAGACAAATGGAGAGCAGAGCAGATATGAGCCTATTAGTTAGAACCATTTGGGTAGATACAAACAAAATACAACAATTAATAGAATAATGCATAATCCAAATGTACATTAATGCCAACTGGGGATAGAGTGTTGAGCCTGAAAATCCAACGTGATTCACATTTGAGGAGTTATTTGTCCCTATCCCCCCAATGTTTCAAGGGGGCTACTCTGTCTATAAGCATAGCACGTAAAGAGGAGGTGGAGTGCTTATGCTCCAGAAAGTGTCTGGCAACTGACTGGTCTGAGCATCCATCCTTAAATGCAGCCCTAATAGCACTTTTATGGTTTGCAAGTCTCTCCCTGAAAGAGGTGCAGGTCTTCCCCACATAAAACCGGCCACACGGACAGTATAGAAAATAAACCACATAGTCAGATTTTTTGCACCCAGGTATTGGATATACCCTGGAGGTTGGAGTGCTGGGCCACTGGCTAGTTACTATATATATATTTATATACACACACACACACACATATATATATATATATATATATACAGTATATATATATATATATATATATATATATACAGTATATACGTTTGAGCACTTCCCAGTCAAAATACTTTGAAATATGCAATATCTGAAATATGCAATGTCCATTTTAAACACTTTCATTTACTTATACTTGAAATTCCTATGGTCTTAACTTAGAAGAAAATTTTATTTTTATTTTTAAATACAAATTACTATATATATCTGTATATATATATATATATATATATATATATATATATATATATATACTTTGCAAAACTTCCACTATATAGTGCTATTACTTCTTTGCACTGGTGATTCAAAGTATAGGGTGTGCTTTTTATGTATCAAGCAAGTTAAAATGCATTGGTTAAACATTTTAACCAACGACTAGTATTACCAGATTGAGTGTTATTGACTACATGCTTAAAGGGACAGTACACTATAAAATTGTTTTTCCATTATTGTATTTAAAATAACTTGTTATACCAACTGCAGAGTATAAAAATTTGAGAAATAGTAAGTGTAGAGCCAAATAGGCTTGCAGCGTCATAAGGGTTAAGGCTGTCAGGTAGAGTGAAGATAGAGGGGATTTTTTGTGTAAGTTGCAACAATGTTGCAGGGGCAGGGAGTGGCTTACCTTATTTATGCTGGGGCCTTCAGTTCCTGTGCCTCTTTGATCCTGGACAAGAAGCTGACAAGTTGCCCGCCCTCCCACTCTGATGGCGGCTTGAGAAGGATACTATAGGTAGGGCGCTATGGCAGAGATAGGGATAGGTGTTCTAATCTGCGTAAGCCCATAGCTGTAATTTTTACCTCCCTTTGTTGACTATCCAGCTTAAGCGGCTGGTGGTCTTGGAGCCTCATCGATGGTAGGTTTTTTCAGCACCCTAACCACGGGAGGTTTGCGGCCAGGAGCGTATGGAGATGGTGAACGGGGGGAGTGATGGCCAGGCTGATGAGGATGGGGCCGATTACTTCAGTTAACTGGAGTGCCCATCCCTCTGGGTAGGTAGGCCAGGAGAACTCGGAACACCCCTAGTAGCATCTCCATCCCAAGCAGAGTGACTCTGCTGTTGCCTAGATCGGGCCGTTCTCCTCTTCAGTCCGGGGTTTAGTCTTAGCCTCTCATTTGCCGCCATCTGTTTAGTAGTCTTTCGGTTATGTATTATTTATTTCTAAGTTAATAGGTTAATAAAGGGGACCAGTGATGGTCCAAATTTTACCCAAAACTGTGTCTGTCGTTATTAATGGTTGGCCCTGTGGGTCGGTTAAACTAAATTTAGGGCTAGATTTATCAAAGCTGAGGCGTACAGGGGCATGTATACGCGCCCCTGTACACCTCAGCTCGCCTGTGGCAGGGCGAAATTACCCGTAGGTAATTAACATTGCACACGAGCGCAATTTTGCGCTGGCGTGCAATCTCGCCCCCTGCCCGCACACAGCCAATCACACGCGGGCAGGAGCTGTCAATCTCCTCGGTCGGACTCGACCGCGGAGATTGAATTTCGCCACCTTAGAGGTGGCAAAGAGCTTAGGGAAGCAGCGGTCTGGTGATCGCTGCTTGATAAATTACGGCGAGCAAGTTCTTATGAGAACTTGCAGCCGTAGGGGTTTGATAAATTGAGCCCTTATTAGAATGTTAAGAGTTATGTGTCTCCCCCCCCCCCTTTACTGGGATCGACATGGTAAGCCTTTAATCCCTTATGCATTTTCATGCTTATATGTGTATATGAAGTAGCTGATTTTGTGCTTTGAAACCACAGCCTATTACAATACGTTGAACTTAAAGGTGATATCAGATCTCATTATGTTATCACTTTGTGTACACACACTTGCTTCATTATATTTTATTTGGCTTAGAGAGTACTTAGAGAGAACAATGGACAATTATCATTTTATTACTTAATTATCCTGAATCCCACTGAGAGTGTAACTTCTTCTGCTGGCTGTGTTTACTTAGGCTTGTCTCAATAGCTGAAACTCAGTATCAAAACTTTCAGTATGGCTATATCACAGACTAAATCAGCTATTTCAAATGCTGAAATAGAAGTAAAGGAGCTACTTGTAACTAATGCAATATACTCTAGCAGGTAAAAAGGATCATTGGTAATAATTTAAAGGGGAGAATATGTTGGGGTGAACTGTCCCTTTAATTGCTGATATATAATATATTGTGCATATATAAAAGATATTAGCTGTATGCCTCTTAAAGTCTCTCTGTTTCCGTAAACGGGAAACCCACCTGGCTCAGATAGCTATTTTATTCAATAGCAGGATGTGCTATTGCCTGGCATATCTAAGATTCTACTAAGATCACCCCATAGTCTAAAACTATATGTTGATATCTTAAGAGATAAAAATGCCATGATGTGAAGTGTTGTTTTTTCTTTAAAAATGTAATTGGAAACTCTAAGGTCTAGTGCAACAGATAAAAGTAATAAACATTTATGACTATACAAGGTCATTACCATAGAACATAACTGAACATTGCATAAACCCTAATAAAAATATGTGTGTAGGATATATCAAATGTTGTTTTTGCTTGGAGCGTAGCAGATATTTAATACATTCACAAGTTGCCAGATTAGTCAAATTCATTGCATTCCATACATTAAACATGCTTAAAGTGATATTGAAGTAATTTTTTATATTGTATTCCAAAAGATCTGCATGCAAAATAAATGTTTTAAAAATATTTCAAAGCAAAATGTAGTTGTTTTAGTCAATAGACAACCCCTTACAACTTATTGAGTGTGTTCATATCTTCATTACTATGGCCAATTAGGGACTGATATAATTGAACTCATGCACATTTTAAGCAGTCAAAGTGCTTTATGTATTAAGATCAGTGTTCTGAACTACAGCTTCTCTGGAGGGAGAAACCCCCCCTCAATTTTCAGACTTAAAGGGACAGTCAACACCAAAATGATTATTGTTTAAAAAGATAGATAATCCCTGTATTACTTATTCCCCAGTTTTGCACTACCAACACAGTTATATTAATACACTTTTTACCTCTGTGATTACCTTGCATTTAAACCCTTTATCTCAGTTATTTTGACAGACTTGCATTTTAGCCAATCAGTGCAGACTCATAAATAACTCCACAGGAGTGAGCACAATGTTATATATATATATATATATGACACAAATGAACTAGCAGTGTCTAACTGAAAAAAAATCTCCTTAACCCCCCCCCCCACCCTGAGCATGTACGGCTACGAGCTTGGATGCTTTGTAGATCACCTTCATGAGGGCTGATTTACAACAGTGAAACTCTTGGCAAGACCCATGTCTTTAGCGCTGAGGAATCTGTTGGCACTCTACAAAGAACTGCTAATAATAATAATAATAATAATAACAATAATACTAAGAGAACGAAGAAAATTTGCAATTAGAGGTAAATTAGAAAATTGTTCTAAATCACAAAATAAAAAATGTAGGTTTCATATCCTTTTATTTTTTTTTCTCAGTTAATTTTTTGAACCATTAATATCTTTTGGCTTTATTACATTTTTGACTAAATTTACTTATATTTCTACTAGGTGTAATGGGACAGAAGGGTCCCTTACTCTTCTCAGTCTACACATGAAATCTCTGATGACACCTAAAGCTACAAAATTATCATCTCTACAAGCTGTCGTACATATGCCTCTTGTCATTGGCGCACCAATATGTGTTAAGCTATATACTATTAGTGTACTGGTGATCTGGAGCTGACCACTTTGCAGCTGTTAAACACAGAGTATTTTATTTTTTTTTAAATTTTATTTTATGTCCCTTTAAACTTGTTGACTATCCTCACCCCTCAACTGTTGATTACTTAATTTTGTTTTTGTCTGTTCAAATCTCTCAATAATGCTGCATCCCCCTATATTTCTGCTCTTGTCTACAAACATTCTTCCATTAAGCCCATAACTTCTAAAGACCTGCTCCTTTACTGTTCTCTCACAATCCAATCCACAGGATTGTTCTAACGTTCTACCAATTCTAGGGAGCTTCTTGTCTCATACATTGAAACTTTCCTGAAACTTTTCAAAGTTTAAAAGGATTTCCTTGTTCACAATGGATATAATGTATAGCAGCACAGCTCTGTTTCCCCCCCACATTTTATTTATGCTGTTCTAAAGCATTCAAGGCCACAAGCCCACCTTTCCTGTACAGCACCTTGTACAAAGGAGTGTAACTCATGGGCAGGGCCTTCTTATGCTTTAGATTCTGTCAAGTTGTGTGTTTTCAAATACTATGTTGTCAAGTAATTATTTTATCAATAGTGGGTGGTGGCCATGAATATTTTGTAGGTGGAGCCACATCTAGAAGGGAGGAGCAAGACATGTGCTGTGGGCAGAGGTGTCTATGTCATTGGTGGGATTGGGAGGAGTCAGACATGGGCGAAGGCAGAGCAATCGCCAGTTTTGTTCTGGAGACCAGAAGATAGATAGGCTCTGAACAAGATGTAACTGGGGTGCAATTCTTCCAACTCATGGCAATCCTGCAATATACTGAATGATTGGGAGCTATGGTATTGTCATATCACTGAAGAAGAGCTGGTTTCTAGGCCTATTCATTTATTACCCCATATCTCATAAATAAATTATACTAATATGCAATATTTTTTTAAAGGGACAAAGACACCTACTAGCAGCAGGCTAACCATAAAACATGTTGCAATGTATTCGAAGACTTGCTATAATGTTTTATTTGCTTGCAGAGTGACAATCATCCCTTAATTTACATAAGCCCTGCTGCCCAATCATTTTTCAGTCCCAAAGGACTATTTGCCGCACGTTTGCATAGTTTAGACCAGCATTCCAATACAAGGCTTGGCCATACATATCCAAGTGCTCTCCTAGATTAAGCAAGCAGTTGGGAAGCTGTTGGGATATTTGCAACACAGGCTGAAAGTGAACAATCTGTTCACTGCTGTGCATCTCTACACAGAAAACTATTGAATATGCCAACCACAGAGAAAAAAAAAACATGCCCTCTTTGTTTGTCAGAGTATGCAGAGATGGTTAGAATGGTCTAAAGATATCAAGGTACAATTACTAAATGTATTAACTTACTTTTAAACTGTATCTAAGAATCAAGTAGTCAGAGGAATCCAGAAGATGTAGGCAATGAATTGCAATAAGACGATGAAGGCCGCACAAACCTAAACCAATAAACAAAGAATTGCTGGAGCAAATTAAAATCTTATATGAAAATGAAGGAAATCATAGCAGAAATTAAAACAGAATTATAAGTTCAAAGGGGCTTAAAAAAAATCAAGTTATATCATAGACTTCGTTACACCCTAAAAATAGACGCTGCTCTCATTTTTGCCTTCAAAGTCAGTAATTAAGAATGGAAAATAAACATAAAATACATTTGTTTTTATTTGTTATTTTTGCTTTAATTTGACAGACTTGTAGGATAATTAAGGAATTATTGAGCTCTTTGAATAAATTACAGCCAAAAAAACAATAATGGAGATTTTAATTTTGTGTATTATTATTTTAAACTTTCCGTAACAATGCACAGCCCTGTCCTCTTTGTTGTTAAAAGCAAACAATTACCAAACACACAATCCTGAAAACAATAATTCAACATATTTTAAAGGGACATTATACTCAAAATGTAATCCCTCATTAAAAGTTTAATGAATAAAAATAATATATATATATATATATATATACATTTATTATTTACTTTGAATTATTTTTTTCTGGAAAATGTCTAAAAAAAGCCTAAATCCCATAATATTTACTCAATGGGATATAAAAGGCAAAGTTCAACTTTTTTGTACAGCATGGAATTTTACGTGACTCCAATTTACTTCAGTTAAAGCATACCTAGATGGGCTCAGAAGCAGCAGTGCATTACTGACAGCTAGCAAGTGATTGGTTGCTACTAGGGATGGGCGAATGTTTCGCAACATTCGAAAAACAGCACGAATTTTAACACATTCGTTCGTTCGAATCGAATTTCAAATGTTTACATAACATTCTAACATTCGATTTTCGAATGTCCGGTTTCGAATTTTACGATTACATTTGAAAATATTCTTTTCGAAAAATTCGAATTTAGATTGTAATAGTATTTCTAATGCTTTTTCTTTAAATGTAATATTCGAATTATGCAATATTCTATATGGAAACATTCAAAATGATATATTTGTATCTATTATGTATCAATTTACTAGATTCCCGCCCTACCACATGAACTATTGAACTTCTGAATAGTATTTGTTAAATAGAATGTTAAATTTGAAATTTCGAATGTGGACATTCGATATAATTATAAACATTCGAATTCGAAAGTGATATTTGAAAACTGTAAATAACATTCGATTTTCGAATTTTTAAGAATATACGTTCTTATCGACATTCAGATTTAGAATTCGAATTTCGGTAATAACATTCGTTCTACATTCGAAATTCGAAAATTTACACATTCGCCCATCCCTAGTTGCTACTCACATATGCCTTTTATAATCTGTTAACCATGTTTTCCGCTAGGTCCTAGTGTTGCATTGCTGTGCCAGGCTTGAACAAATAGTAATATGCAAAGCAAGACAGTTTTTTTTTTTTAAGATTATGTCCTTAAAGGGACATAAAATCCCACATTTTTCTTTCATGATTCAGATAGAACATACAATTTTAGACAACTTTCCAATGTACTTCTAGTATAATATTTTCTTCGTTTTCTTGTTATCCTTTGTTAAAAACAAGGATGGAAGCTCAGAAGTCTGCACATGCCTGCAACGTTATACATTAGCAAGAGCACTAGATGGCAGCACTATTTCCTGTCATGTAAGGCTTCAGGCATGTGCACACTACCTACATTGGTATCTTTTCAACAAAGAATAACATTTGATTGAAGCAAATTTGATAATAGAAGTAAATTGGAAACTTTTTAAAAAGTGTATTTTCTATCTGAATCAAGATTTTGGGTTTCATGTCCCTTTAAATATGCTGCAGTTTAGCTGAACCAGCTACAGATAACTGCGCTTTAAAGTAAACTTATAACCTGGGCGGTTAGTGCACGTATTACAAGGTGAAAGTAAAAAGTTAGCACAAGAGCAGAAACCTATGCGCGCTAACTTCAGGACTTTGGATAGTCCTGTTAATTGGAGAGTCCTGTTAAATAAAACAAAAAAACACTTATCGTTTGCATGCTAACCCGACATGCATTAGACCAACTGCACTAAACCTAAAGTTTAGTAAAGTTATATACAGTATATTTTACATGCTAATGTTCTTCACATAGAAGAAAATGTTTTTTCTATTTTTAATATATATATATATACTGTAAATATATATATAATGTGTTTTTTTAAATTGTATATATTTACCTATATATCTACATATGAATTTATATTGTTCAGAGAGGAATTGCCTGGTATTTCGGCGCTGGACTGACCGTAATAGGCGGAATCAGACTGATATACTACAGGAAAGTTCTACTCTGTGAAAAGCATTACTGGGCTAAAAAGCTGCACCCAGGTGGTAAATCGCCATAGAACAGGCTAACAATGGTATTGAACCAGTTGTTCGTTCCACGTCTGGTTGCCCCTTTTTCCCATAGGGAGACTAAATACATACAGAGAGAAGTGCACTCACAGGAACGAACAACTGGCTCAATACCATTGTTAGCCTGTTCTATGGCGATTTACCACCTGGGTGCAGCTTTTTAGCCCAGTAATGCTTTTCACAGAGTAGAACTTTCCTGTAGTATATCAGTCTGATTCCGCCTATTACGGTCAGTCCAGCGCCGAAATACCAGGCAATTCCTCTCTGAACAAGGAACACAGCAACCCCAGACGATCGTTTTGGCCTTCATTGGGCCTCGTCAGTGAGGTGTAGCAGTATTCCTCTAAGCACACTGAGCAAGGAGTCCACGTCTGGTTGCCCCTTTTTCCCATAGGGAGACTAAATACATACAGAGAGAAGTGCACTCACAGGAACGAACAACTGGCTCAATACCATTGTTAGCCTGTTCTATGGCGATTTACCACCTGGGTGCAGCTTTTTAGTCCAGTAATGCTTTTCACAGAGTAGAACTTTCCTGTAGTATATCAGTCTGATTCCGCCTATTACGGTCAGTCCAGCGCCGAAATACCAGGCAATTCCTCTCTGAACAAGGAACACAGCAACCCCAGACGATCGTTTCGGCCTTCATTGGGCCTCGTCAGTGAGGTGTAGCAGTATTCCTCTAAGCACACTGAGCAAGGAGTCCACGTCTGGTTGCCCCTTTTTCCCATAGGGAAACTAAATACATACAGAGAGAAGTGCACTCACAGGAACGAACAACTGGCTCAATACCATTGTTAGCCTGTTCTATGGCGATTTACCACCTGGGTGCAGCTTTTTAGCCCAGTAATGCTTTTCACAGAGTAGAACTTTCCTGTAGTATATCAGTCTGATTCCGCCTATTACGGTCAGTCCAGCGCCGAAATACCAGGCAATTCCTCTCTGAACAAGGAATACAGCAACCCCAGACGATCGTTTTGGCCTTCATTGGGCCTCGTCAGTGAGGTGTAGCAGTATTCCTCTAAGCACACTGAGCAAGGAGTCCACGTCTGGTTGCCGCTTTTTCCCATAGGGAGACTAAATACATACAGAGAGAAGGGCACATATATATATATATATGAAGAACATTGGCATGTAAAATATTAGATTTTTCATGTTTAAATATATTTTAGGGCTCCTTAGTCTATATATATATATATATATATAAAGTCCAAGAAAGAGAACTCTCACCTCAATGTTCAACTGCCAGTTCAATATATAAGACATAAGGAGGCACTCTCTGGTCTTTTTAGCAAGTGTAGTTTAATATATCAAGTGTGACGTTTCAGGGACACACTCCCCTTTGTTTTGAGGAAGGGGAGTCCCCCCCCCCCCGAAAAAATTAGTATTTTCTTCAGTCATTATTGGATTTAAATTAAATAATATTTTCATATTGTTTTAAAAATAATATATAATATATAACTTTCATAGAACACAATTTAGCATTTCATATTTGTATCAGTATAGAATCTAAGGAGATTCTATACTGATACAAATATGAAATGCTAAATTGTGTTCTATGAAAGTTATATATTATATATTATTTTTAAAACAATATGAAAATATTATTACGGTATTATTACACCTGCACTACTGTACTAGAAACTGGCCCGGCCTTAGCCAGGTCACCTTCTTGTCCAGTCTACACCAAAAATGTTATTTTTTAAAAATATAGATAACCCCTTATTACCTATTCCCCAGTTTTGCATACATTACACTGTTATAATAATATACTTTATATCTCTGTGATTACCTTGCATCTAAACATCTGTAGACTGCCCCCTTATCTCAGTTCTTTTGACAGACATGCATTTTAGCCAATCAATGCTGACTCATAAATAACTCAGCAGAAATGAGCACAATTTTATCTATATGACACACATGAACTAGCACTGTCTAACTGTGAAAAACTGTCAAAAATGCACTGATATAAAGGTGGCCTTCAAGGGCTTAGAAATGAGCATATGAGCCAACCTAGTTTTAGCTTTCAACAAAGAACACCAAGAGGGCAAAGCAAATTTGATAATAAAAGTAAATTGCAAAGTTGATTAAAAACATAATTTATGTAAGAACTTACCTGATAAATTCATTTCTTTCATATTGGCAAGAGTCCATGAGCTAGTGACGTATGGGATATACATTCCTACCAGGAGGGGCAAAGTTTCCCAAACCTCAAAATGCCTACAAATACACCCCTCACCACACCCACAATTCAGTTTAACGAATAGCCAAGAAGTGGGGTGATAAGAAAGGAGCGAAAGCATCAAACAAGGAATTGGAATAATTGTGCTTTATACAAAAAAGTCATAACCACCACAAAAAGGATGGGCCTCATGGACTCTTGCCAATATGAAAGAAATGAATTTATCAGGTAAGTTCTTACATAAATTATGTTTTCTTTCATGTAATTGGCAAGAGTCCATGAGCTAGTGACGTATGGGATAGCAGATACCCAAGATGTGGAACTTCCATGCAAGAGTCACTAGAGAGGGAGGGATAAAATAAAGACAGCCAATTCCGCTGAAAAAATAATCCACAACCCAAAACAAAAAGTTTTAATCTTATAATGAAAACAACTTAAATTATAAGCAGAAGAATCAAACTGTAACAGCTGCCTGAAGTACTTTTCTACCAAAAACTGCTTCAGAAGAAGAAAAAACATCAAAATGGTAGAATTTAGTAAAAGTATGCAAAGAAGACCAAGTTGCTGCTTTGCAAATCTGATCAACAGAAGCTTCATTCTTAAAAGCCCAGGAAGTTGAAACTGACCTAGTAGAATGAGCCGTAATCCTTTGAGGCAGGGATTTACCCGACTCCACATAAGCATGATGAATCAAAGACTTTAACGAAGATGCCAAAGAAATGGCAGAAGCCTTCTGACCTTTCCTAGAACCAGAAAAGATAACAAATAGACTAGAAGTCTTCCGGAAATCTTTAGTAACTTCAACATAATATTTCAAAGTTCTTACTACATCTAAAGAATGTAAAGATCTCTCCAGAGAATTCTTAGGATTAGGACACAAAGAAGGGACAACAATTTCTCTACTAATGTTGTTAGAATTAACAACTTTAGGTAAAAAATTAAATGAAGTCCGCAACGCCGCCTTATCCTGATGAAAAATCAGAAAAGGAGATTCACAAGAAAGAGCAGATAACTCAGAAAGAGATGGCCAAAAGGAATAAAACTTTCCAAGAAAGTAATTTAACATCCAGAGAATGCATAGGTTCAAACGGAGGAGCCTGTAAAGCCCTCAGAACCAAATTAAGACTCCAAGGAGGAGAAATTGACTTAATGACAGGCTTAATATGAACCAAAACCTGTACAAAACAATGAATATCAGGATGACTAGCAATCTTTCTGTGAAAAAGTACAGAAAGAGCAGAGATTTGTCCTTTCAAGGAACTTGCAGACAAACCCTTATCCAAACCATCCTGAAGCAACTGTAAAATTCTAGGAACTCTAAAAGAATGCCAAGAGAATTTATGAGAAGACCACCAAGAAATGTAAGTCTTCCAAACTCGGTAATAAATCTTTCTAGACACAGCTTTACGAGCCTGTAACATAGTATTAATCACTGAATCAGAGAAACCTCTATGACTAAGTATTAAGCGTTCAATCTCCATTCCTTCAAATTTAATGATTTGAGATCCTGATGGAAAAATGGGCCTTGAGATAGAAGGTCTGGCCTTAAAGGAAGTGCCCAAGGTTGGCAACTGGCCATCCGAACGAGATCCACATACCAAAACCTGTGTGGCCATGCTGGAGCCACTAGCAGTACAAACGAACGCTCCATTAGGATTTTGGAAATCACTTTTGGAAGAAGAACTAGAGGCGGAAAGATATAAGCAGGTTGATAATTCCAAGGAATTGACAACGCGTCCACCGCTTCCGCCTGAGGATCCCTGGATCTGGACCGATACCTGGGAAGTTTCTTGTTTAGATGAGAAGCCATCAGATCTATTTCTGGAAGTCCCCAGATTTGAACAATCTGAAGAAATACATCTGGGTGAAGAGACAATTCGCCCAGATGTAACATCTGGCGACTGAGATAATCCACTTTCCAATTGTCTATATCTGGGATGTGAACCGCAGAAATTAGACAGGAGCTGGATTCCGCCCATACAAGTACCCGAGATACTTCTTTCATAGCCTGATGACTGTGAGTCCCACATTGATGATTGACATACGCCACAGTCGTGACATTGTCTGACTGAAAACAAATAAATGATTCTCTCTTCAGAAGAGGCCAGAACTGAAGAGCTCTGAAAATCGCACAGAGTTCCAAAATGTTGATTGGTAATCTCGCCTCCTGAGATTCCCAAACCCCCTGCGCTGTCAGAGATCCCCATACAGCTCCCCAACCTGAAAGACTCGCATCTGTTGAGATCACAGTCCAGGTTGGACAAACAAAAGAGGCCCCTTGAATTAAACGATGGTGATCCAACCACCAAGTCAGAGAAGATCGAACAGTGGGATTTAAGGATATTAATTGTGATATCTTTGTATAATCCCTGCACCACTGGTTCAGCATACAAAGCTGGAGAGCAAAAGGGATCGCATCCGATGCAGCAGTCATGAGACCTAGAATTTCCATGCACAAAGCTACCGAAGGGAATGATTGAGACTGAAGGTTTCGACAAGCTGAAACCAATTTCAGACGTCTGTTAGAGACAAAGTCATGGACACTGAATCTATTTGGAAACCCAAAAAGGTTACCCTTGTCTGAGGAATCAAGTAACTCTTTGGTAAATTGATCCTCCAACCATGTCTTTGAAGAAACAACACAAGTTGATTCGTATGAGATTCTGCAGAATGTAAAGACTGAGCAAGTACCAAGATATCGTCCAAATAAGGAAATACCGTAATACCCTGTTCTCTGATTACAGAGAGAAGGGCACGAGAACCTTTGAAAAGATCTTTGGAGCTGTTGCTAGGCCAAACGGAAGAGCAACAAACTGGTAATGCTTGTCTAGAAAAGAGAATCTCAGAAACTGATAGTGATCTGGATGGATTGGAATATGAAGATATGCATCCTGTAAGTCTATTGTAGACATATAATGCCCTTGCTGAACAAAAGGCAGAATAGTCCTTATAGTCACCATTTTGAATGTTGGTATCCTTACATAATGATTTTTAGATCCAGAACTGGTCTGAAGGAATTCTCCTTCTTTTGTACAATGAACAGATTTGAGTAACACCCCAGACCCCATTCCAGAACTGGAACTGGCACAATTACCCCAGCCGACTCTAGGTCTGAAACACATTTCAGAAATGCCTGAGCCTTTACTGGATTTACTGGAATGCGTGAGAGAAAAAATCTTCTCACAGGCGGTCTTACCTTGAAACATAATCTGTACCCTTGTGAGACAATGTTCTGAATCCAAAGACTTTGAATCGAATTGATCCAAACATCTTTGAAAAATCGTAACATGCCCCCTGCAGCTGTGCTGGAATGTGGGCTGCACCTTCATGCGGATTTGGGAGCTGGTTTTGACTTTCTAAAAGGCTTGGATTTATTCCAGACTGGAGAAGGTTTCCAAACGGAAACTGTTCCTTTAGAGGACAGGTCAGGCTTTTGTTCCTTATTCTGACGAAAGGAACGAAAACGATTAGCAGCCCTATATTTACCTTTAGACTTTTTGTCCTGAGGCAAAAAAGTTCCCTTCCCCCCAGTAACAGTTGAAATTATTGAATCCAACTGAGAACCAAATAATTTATTACCTTGGAAAGAAAGAGAAAGCAACGTTGACTTAGAAGTCATATCTGCATTCCAAGACTTAAGCTATAAAGCTCTTCTAGCTAAAATAGCTAAAGACATATACCTGACATCAATTCTAATGATATCAATGGCATCACAAAAGTTATTAGCATGTTGAAGAAGTTTAACAATGAACAATGCCTTATAATGCTATAAGCATTATGGTCTGACACTTGTTGCGCTAAAGCCTCCAACCAGAAGGTAGAAGCTGCAGCAACATCAGCCAAAGAAATAGAAGATTACCTGAACATAAATAAGCCTTCCTTAGAAAGGATTCAAGCTTCCTAAAAAGATGTACTATCTGCCGTAGGAATAGTAGTACGTTTAGCAAGAGTAGAGATAGCCCCATCAACTTTGGGGATTTTTTCCCAAAACTCTAATCTATCAGATGGCAAAGGGTACAATTTCTTAAACCTTGGAGAAGGAGTAACTGAAGTACCCAGACTATTCCATTCCCTAGAAATTACTTCTGAAATAGCATCAGGAACTGGAAAAACTTCTGGAATAACTACATGAGGTTTAAAAACTGAATTTAAACGCTTATTAGTTTTAATATCAAGATGACTAGACTCCTCCATATCTAATGCAATCAATACTTCTTTAAGTAAAGAACGAATAAACTCCATCTTAAACAAATATGAAGATTTATCAGTGTCAATATCTGAGGCAGAATCTTCAGAACCAGATAGATTCTCACCAGAAATAGATAAGTCAGAATGATTGCGGTCATTTAAAAATTCATCTGAAATATGAGAAGTTTTAAAAGACCTTTTACGTTTACTAGAAGGAGGAATAACAGACAGAGGCTTACGAATAGAATTAGAAACAAATTCTCTTACATTAACAGGAACATCCTGAACATTAGATGTTGAAGGAACAACAACAGGTAATGGATTATTACTAATGGAAATATTATCTGCGTTTGATAGTTTATCATGACAACTAACACAAACTACAGCCGGAGGAACAGTTACCAAAAGTTTATAACAAATGCACTTAGCTTTGGTAGAACCGACATCAGGCAGCATCTTTCCAGAAGTAGATTCTGATCCAGGGTCAGGTAGTGACATCTTGCAATATGTAATAGAAAAAACAACATATAAAGCAAAATTATCAAATTCCTTAAATGACAGTTTCAGGAATGGGAAAAAATTCAAAACAAAACAAGCCTCTAGAAACCAGAAGCAACAAAAAAGTGAGCCTGAAATAATGTGAAAAAATTGGCGCCAAGTATAACGCCCACATTTTTTGGCGCCAAGAATGAAGCCCATATTTTTTGGCACCAAAAACGTCCGCAACACACATACATCAAAAATGACGCAACCACAACATTTTTGCGCCAAAAAGTCTTACGACAAAAATGACGCAATAAATTGAAGCATTTTCTGCACCCGCTTAGAGTATTGTATTCAAATAGGCAATACTCTCTTCACATCCCTCTGACATTCACTGCACTCTGAGAGGAAAACCGGGCTTCAGCCTGCTGCGAAGCGCATATCAACGTAGAAATCTAGCACAAACTTACTTCACCACCTCTATGGGAGGCAAAGTTTGTAAAACTGAATTGTGGGTGTGGTGAGGGGTGGATTTGTAGGCATTTTGAGGTTTGGGAAACTTTGCCCCTCCTGGTAGGAATGTATATCCCATACGTCACTAGCTCATGGACTCTTGCCAATTACATGAAAGAAATTGCATACTCTATATGAATCACAAAAGTGTAATTTTTAACTTGACTGTCCCTTTAAATTACAGGAAAGGCAGGTAAAATAAATAATGAAACTGCCTACCTAGGTTTAGCTTTCAACAAAGAACTGCATGATCTATCCGAATTATGAAAGTTTAATTTTGACTTTATCGTCCCTTTAAAGGGACACTGAACCCACATTTTTTCTTTTGTGATTCAGATAGAGCATGAAATTTTAAGTACCTTTATAATTTACTCCTATTATCAAATTTTCTTCATTCTCTTGGTATCTTTATTTGAAATGCAAGAATGTAAGTTTAGATGCCGGCCCATTTTTGGTGAACAACCTGGGTTGTCCTTGCTGATTGGTGGATAAATTCAACCACCAATAAAATATTGCTATCCAGAGTTCTAAACCTAAAAAAAAGCTTAGATGCCTTTTTTTCAAATAAAGATAGCAAGAGAACGAAGAAAATTTGATAATAGGAGTAAATTAGAAAGTTGCATAAAATGCATGCTCTATCTGAATCATGAAATAAAAAAATTGGGTTCAGTGTCCCTTTAACCCCTTAACACAATTGGACATATATATATATATATATATATATATATATATATACACGTCATGTGGTACAAAGCTCATGTTGCCGCATAACTTATTTATACGTCCGAGCTGCTGGAAGTTCAAGCAGTTGCCAGATCATAACATACGATGACACTGTGTGTGTGTCACCATCTATAACGAACATCTGCTGGTGCCGGCAGAAGGTGTGGGAGGGAAAGCGGGAGGTAAGTTGGTGGTCCAGTAGTGGAGGGGGGAGGGAGGATGGAGGGAGTGGGATGGACCCTACACTGCAGAAAAAAATGTGGGGTGGGGGGGACCTAGATAATAATCGCTGTTGGGGGGGAGGTGGGAGGACCAATACATTACAGATAAAAAATAAGAACATGAAAAAAATTAATATGTATTTATAGGTAGAGATAGAGAGTTGTTTGGGAGCGATCATGTAGGGATGAGGGGGTGTCACGTAGGAGGGTAATCTCTTCATTACAGCTAATATTAACTTTACAAGCTACCTGATTAACCCCTTCCCTGCTCGGAATAATAGAAGGGTGGTGTGCAGCTGCAATTAGCTGCATTCTAATTACCAAAACCACAAAGCTATTTATGTATGCTATTTTTGAAGGGGGTCCCAAGGAAGCTTTTACAATAATTTGGATATAAGCACTTGACACAGTACATATCATCAGCCAAAATGGATATATAACAACTCAAATCTGCAAACGAACATTCAAGTGCCAAAAAGCCCAATCAGTCCGCAAGGTGAGTTAATAAATATCAGACATAGATAGTTGAAAGGGCATCAAAGTCAGCCACACACAGGGACCCAAAATGTCACTAATGAAGTCCGGCATCCACATATAGCTGAATAAGGAGTAGAGAACACACCTTTCTGACGAAAGTACCAAAGTTGCTTCCCGTATATCAACTGATCCATGGAGGTAAATGGCTATAGCGTAGAGCAAACAACTCACAAAAACCACTGTTACATCTCCAATGCTTGTTTTCCGGGTCTGAAGCGTGACGTTGACAGGGGTGTGTGTGGGGAGACAAGTGCCAATTGGCCAACCGACCTCCTCGATCCTTTAGGCTATTCTTCTCTCAGCTGTATTCACGGGCTGGGCTGTTGCGATAACAGAGTGTAGGGGCACACAAAAGGAAAGTCTGCAATGGAAGGGATTCCTTGTAATCCCAAAAATAGAAAAGCAAAGGATATGCAGAAGTCCTCAATAGGTAAAAAATCTGCAAACTTTATTCAGTATAGATTAAAATCCATAGCACCAAAATACAGAACATATAAAACAAAATGGGTTTGACTAGTTTCGGCTTGTGGCCGTAATCATAAACCTGTTACACATCGAATCTCGGATAGTTTAAAAAGGGTGTACTACTCAGGTATTGGCTAGTTTGTAGGGAGGACAAGAACCTCCTCATTAACCCCTAACTCATCAGACTCGTTATTCATTTGAATGGACTATTGACACATATATATACAGATTGAACAAAATAGGGTTAAAGTTCCACTTGACATAGTTGCATAATACAATAGATGGAGATTTTAATATTTAAACATACCCATCTTATGATAATTAATACATTATATGGAGGATCACATTTCAAATTCAAAAATAGAAAAACCAAAATGTTACCTATCTAACCATATGCACATACATATAGTATGTAATGTTTAACACCATCATTGGATCACATCTAAGGTAGGCTCCTAAAGTGAATGGATACACTGCAAATTCCTAGTTTTCTCACATTTTTCCAAACAGAGATATATGAAAGCATAAATAAAAATAAAATGCCAGCATATATATATATATATATATATATATATATATATATATATATATAAAAAACAAGAATATCAGAGGGAACGCAATTGCTGTTTGAGAGCTCTTATGTCAAGTTCCTAGCTGACAGTAACTTTTCTAGTTCTGTCAGTGTAATAATTATAGTGGTGCAGACCCTTACAAATTATTTATTATGATTTAGAAAAGAAGAGAGAAATATCTAGGAGTGTAATCCTAGTTAGGTAAAGACAGGGATTTCAGCACTCTTTTAAGAAAATAATAAAGCTCATAAGACCAAAATACGTTTAAAACAGTGAATTTTAATCCAATTGTGAACAGGGAAATCCTCCAACTGCATGCACACTACTCCCCAGGTGGGAAAGATACAACACATGTAGTATTCATTAAAGGGAGTTAGAAAAAGAACAAAATCTACTTCTGTACACACTAGAGTTAATATTTGAAACCTGACCGGTCAGGGGTGCACATTTTGTACATTAACAAACAGCCATAAATTTGATATATGATGCCTATATATAACCTCTACACCCTGCTGCACACAGAACCCCTTTAAAAGAGGTATAACCTGGGCAGGCATGAAATCGTGGGATCTAAGAGGTCAACTAGGGGTATCATAAACAGAAGCAAGTCACAGCTTGTAGTCACAGATACAATATGGTATGCAATGGATAGCGTATTGAGATATATAATCAAGAAATGTAAAGCCTTAATTTGAGACTCACTACACCCAACTGCTCTCAGTACTCCAAACAAGGAGAGTATGATACTGGGCAGTACAAAAAGTAGTAATTTTTACCAGGATCTAAGTGGTCTCTAAGTTAGGCTTATTTGTACTCAACAATATGCATGTAAAGCGACATGTTTTGGCAATAATGACAGACAGTATGTGCCCTTATTATGCTATTTTGTTAGCTCTTCATGCAAAGCTTGCTGTAGGAAGGAATAAGCAAAAGTAGAGGGTTAAAGCATAAAGCACAATGAGTAGTATCTCCTCAATATTGCTGTGATCCTAGAAATGCTGACAGGTGAAGCTGCATGCAAAGAAAATTGTAGCAAGCAAAAAGTAAAGCAGTTCAAATGCTGTTGTTATGAGTTCAACTTTGCGTATAGGTAACAATGTTGCTATCCTTGGCAACTATTGTAACAGTGCCCAGAGATTTCTTTGTCAATATATTCCTCACAAGTCAATCAAACATGCAAGTTTTCACAGGTATCCATAGTTGTATACGACCGTAATACAGTCCATATTAGTGAACCTTTATGTAACATATACGACCTTGCTAATTCATTCAGACGTATCGCTGTGGCAAGGTGTGTCCTGGTTACTTCTCTGGTCCTCCGGTTACACTTGTTGCGCGTCTGTGTTTTTCACCGCAGGTACCATCAACCATGCGGTTTAGAGGCTGTGTTCGTAGCGTGCACCACGTAGGCCGGTCGGCTTAGCCAATGCCGACGCGCGTTTCACCCGCAGGGCTGATAGACAGACCGGGCTTCGTCAGGGCGGTATATTGAATGGACTCTCTCAGTCCTTCTTTATAGCATTTTGTGATAGCGCCCCTGCTGGAGGTGAAAGTATATTGCATATCTAAACATAAAATATTCTAATTGAACATAGACTTAAAAATAAATAAAGAGAAAAAGCAGCAACGACAAACCATTTTGCAGATGTGCTGCATTTACAAACAAAAAATAACTCTAGATAGATATTCCTTTAACTGAATAGCTTATCTTAATACACATAAGGTTTTTACTCTTATCTATGAATGAATCACTGGCATTGACACTATGATTGCACATATCAATTTATACCACATTAGGGTACATCTGATTAACTACTGATGTATGTGTATGATAGGTAGATATCCATGCATTAACATTATGGTATGTATTAGACCCCCTTAAAAATACTTTTTAATTATCTATGAGTCTATTCTTATATATGTTTTACCTTTTATTAAAGCTCCACTCTTAACTATCATCATATAGTATTTATGCCACCTCTGACTTTGAGCGTTCTGCATGCTGTGTGATTCCTATACACTGATACCCTTTACACAATTTTGCCTATATACATTTAAGTGTGTTATCTCTGTCCGGTATCCTCTTGGCATCCATGTGCTTGGACTCAGTAGTTTCTCTGCACTTGGTAATACACTCCAATAATCTATAGGGGTTATAAATATACAAATATATTATAAATATATATATATGCTGGCATTTTATTTTTATTTATGCTTTCATATATTTCTGTTTGGAAAAATGTGGGAAAACTAGGAATTTGCAGTGTATCCATTCACTTTAGGAGCCTACCTTAGATGTGATCCAATGATGGTGTTAAACATTACATAATATATATGTATGTGCATATGGTTAGATAGGTAAAATTATGGTTTCTCTATTTTTGAATTTGAAATGTGATCCTCCATATGATGTATGAATTATCATAAGATGGGTATGTTTAAATATTAAAATCTCCATCTATTGTATTATGCAACATTAACTATGTCAAGTGGAACTTTAACCCTATTTTGTTCAATCTGTATATATATGTGTCAATAGTCCATTCAAATGAATAACAAGTCTGATGAGTTAGGGGTTAATGAGGAGGTTCTTGTCCTCCCTACAAACTAGCCAATACCTGAGTAGTACACCCTTTTTAAACTATCTGAGATTCGATGTGTAACAGGTTTGTGATTACGGCCACAAGCCGAAACTAGTCAAACCCATTGGGTTGTCTACTTAAAAAAATAAATAGTTTTGACAGTTAAATAAAAAAAAGATGTACATGTCCTCCCACCACCCCATATATAAATTCACGAAACTTGGGGCGAATTTTGTCCCCATTGCGGTCCCGGTGGTTTGGAGGTAAAATTCATTTTCGAATAAAAAATAGTTCTTTTTTAATATAAAATCAATACTTTTCAAAATGAATTCCCTTTGAGACCTCTCTATGTAGTCAATTTTTCTGAAAAAATACTCCACAGCTGTCTGACCCAAATCATGCGGTATACATGTATACAAAGAGGAAACATCTAGTGTAACCCACATGTACTCCGCTTTCCAGGTGCACTTTGTAAGCTAGTTAATAATGTCCATAGATTCTCTGATGTAGGACCGAAGGCAGGGAACCATTGGACTAAGTAATGTGTCCACATACTGGGATAGTTTAGTGGTTAGTGACCCAATCCCGGACACTATCGGGCATCCAGGTGGGTCCACTAAACTCTTATGAATTTTAAGAAGGTGGTAGAACACCGCAATTTTTGGCTCCACCACCTTTAAAAATTCAAATTCAGATTTATCCAGTATACCTTGTTCTTTTGCCATATTAATCAGATCATCATATTGTTCACTAAATGTTGCTCACATTAGTTAGTACCAGGGGGAATTAAGTGTTAGGAACTATATAATTTATTTCATAAATTATATACCATGTTTTATGAGATAGAAATACTTTGTTTTAATCACACTTTTAAATATGTATTTTTCCTATATATATATTTTTATTTTAGATAGTTTTAATACGTGATGAATTATAAGGATTCATAGTAGTTGGTGTTTGATTATCAGTGGTATGCACATAGACAAAGCAGATATATAGATGGAAGCATACAAACAGATATAGCATTATGGCCCCAACCTTTAGGTATTATATATATAATAAAAAGTATTACAAATGGTATGACCAATTTTAACTAGTCTCTGGTAATCATGAGAACGGTAATGATAAGTAGTTGGGATTTAGGGACCAACTAGCATCAATTGTCTATATATGAAATGTGTTTGTTAATAATGGCATTAATCTTTTTATATGTACATTTATGATAAAACAAAAAGAAGTTTTTTAATCCGTTAATTTTTGTATAAAGATGAAAAAAAATTGTATTCCATATATTGATTGAACTATCATATGAATTGTGTAACACCGGCGTTATGAATGTTTTATGAATGATCAATTTTATAAGTTTGAAATTTAGCTTGGACAATCATAATTTATTTATTTATAATTTAATAAGTTATTGATAGGCTGAATGAAATGTTAGCCAATAACACTAACCTTGAATATATATGATGTGATATTGTTACAATATTTAAATGCTACATGTGGTGCCATATATTACTCCTTAACGATAAGCGCAGAGCAGTCTGTATATCACTTGTCTTTTACTTTATTGACTGGATACCCCTGCGAAGGAGGAGCACTGCATCACTATTTGCTTAAAAGATCATTGGTGGAACAAGTGGGCAGCCTCTGACGAAGTAAGGAGAACCCTTATGAAACGCGTAAGGCCACTCCCACCACACACATGCTACCGCAAACAGCTGATGCAAGCTGCCGGCTTTAACTCTTGCACACAGCTGATTTAGAGTGGCGTGTCTATTGAACCGGACTATATCCAAGTATTGCATACCCCCTGAATTTGGAGGTTTTGACAGTTATCCCAGCAACAGGAAGCCCATTTGTTTTGCAAGTGTGACTCCAGGACGCCTTAAATATTAGACACTTTATGCGGCAGAGAATAACAACTAAGGGATATCGATTTAGAGACCTGGATGGTTCTCCAGTGCCTATATCATACCTCATTTTCGTTGAGGTCATCTTTGTGAGTTTTAAATTGTAAACTTGTTAATAAATTGTGTAATGTTACTGACATATTGCACTTAGAGGTGTTGCGCCTGTTCTTTCCTTTTTTTGTTTTATATATATATATATATATATATATATATATATATATATATATATATATATATATACCGAGATCAGAAGAAAGGGCACTCCATAAATAATAGCAGCTCCCAGGGTGCACTTTAGAAAATATCAAAAATATCCGGCACAAAAAAGGTACTCACTGGTTAGGTAAAACATAACATTTAATAAGTTACATTAAAAAGCATGACGTTTCGGAGGCATTTCGCCCCCTTTATCAAATGCACGATACAGCTTGAAAAAATTACAAAAGCAGTATACCCCCTTAGTAACCCCATCACCTTATATACATATGTGTAGCTCCATTAGACGCCGAGCCGCGAATGCGGCCCGTGTACCGTGCCAGGCGGAAGTGACGTCATCAGCGTGAGTCACGCTCAGACGTCGGTTGCCTAGGGGATATACAGACGTGGTGTGTCGGCCAATAGCATGGCCCAAATGCCTAATTGTAAACAAAACATAGCGATCAGTCTAAATGCCGCAGTTGATCTGTATATTCCAGGTGCCGCATAATGGATACTAACATTTAAAACATAAATTTAAAATAGATCAAACCGATCCAATTATACATATGGAGGACAAATACAAATACAAACAGTGCAGGACATGAATAGTATAACGTATACTCTATGATCAAACTTCAACTATATCAGAAATTGAAATTGAAAAATAGCATATTTAATATATTCTGCTATCATCAAATACATATGCTTAAATATTTAACTAGTATACATCTACTGTAATCATGTATCCCAGAGTATGGCAGAAACCCGGATACCAGAGGACATGAGCCAGAGACTTTGTAAGACATGACATGGAGCATATGACATGTCGATTCAGAGCATCTACTATGTGTAAGCAAGGTTAGAGTCAGCAGGCCAATGCAGAGAGTCCAGAGCCACAATGATAGGACATTTAGGATTCCATGTAGAATGGTGAAAAGTCCAGCATGGTGTTCAACCCCTTTGGTGCTAGGGTATCTAGCATGTATATCCACCTAGTCTCAAGTCTGAGCAGTCGATTGCCCCTATTGCCTCCCCTTGTTAGTGGTGGCACATGGTCTATAAGCATAGTTCTAAGATTTGAGACACTATGCTTACAACGGGCAAAGTGGCGCGCTACTGGCTGATCGGAGTCACCCTTATTAAGGGCATCTCTAATCGCACAGCGGTGATTGGCCATACGTTCCCGAAATGTAGTGACCGTCTTGCCTATATAGACAAGGGAGCATGGGCAAATCAACATGTAAATTACATAAGTGCTCATACATGAAAGTCTATAGTTGATTTTATATCGCTTGTTGGTATGTGGGTGTTGGAACATTTCTCCTTTCAACATGCTGTCACAAGTCACACAGTCCCTACATTTAAAGCAACCCTTCTTGTTCAATTTTAACCAGGTGTTACCCTCATAGCACTTCATGGGGTCAGTTTTAACTAGTAAGTCTCGCAAGTTTTTGGCTCGGCTATAGACAACCCTAGGGGGCTGTTTATGCAAAAATGGTAGTGTTTTGTCGGTGTTAATCAAGTCCCAGTGTTTGGAGACCATATTTTTTACATCTTGGTGCATAGGATCAAAGGTGGTGATAAAATTAAGACACTCATCCGATGTGGTGTTGTCTTTCACGGCAACTACTGCGCCCTCTGAACGTTTCACCACTTTTTCTTTAATTTCCCTAACCAGCTCATCATCATATCCACGTGCAATTAACTTATTGGACATCTCGTGTAATTGAGTCTCTCTGTAACATGCCTCGGTATTATTACGTAGGACTCGAGTGAGTTGAGAGGCGATTATCCCATTTTTTTGATGTATGGGATGATAGCTATGAGCTTCCAATAGGGAGTTTCTGTCTGTAGGCTTGGTATATAAAGATGTACCAAATCTACAGACCCCTTCATTAGTCACTTTGAAGATGTTGAGGTCCAGAAAATGGACCATATCAGCATCATATTCCATTTTAAATTTGATTGGAAGTGTCAAACTATTTAATCCGTTAACCCAGGAATTCAAACTGTCAACGGTGCCCCGCCAGATGAGAAAAACATCATCAATGTACCTGGTGTAATATGTCACCTCTAACATGTCCTGGGGTCGCATAACAAACTGTTCGTACCAGGATATGTAGAGGTTGGCATATGTAGGGGCCATGTTTGACCCCATAGCGGTCCCCGAGATCTGCAGGTAAAAATCCTTTTCGAATTTAAAATAGTTTTTCTCCAAACAAATTTGTAAGAGTTCCAAAAGAAACTCAATAGGAGGACCATTGTACTATTGAGATCCTACCACCATGGACCTGACAGCCTGCACACCCCCCACGTGAGGAATGGAGGTATACAGACTGTCAACATCCATGGTGACCAGGATGTCACCAACCTGTAACTGATCAAATGTAGTAAGAAATTTTATGAGACTAGGTGAGTCTTTCAAATATGCATAAGTATCCTTTACAACTGGCTGTAAGTGATGATCAATGTATTTAGTGATATTTGAAAACAATGAACCCCTAGCAGAGACAATTGGTCTGCCAGGGGGATTAGTTAGTGTCTTATGGACCTTGGGTAACAAATACAGAACAGGTGTTATTGGAAAATCAACCATAAGGAAAGCTAATTCATTCTCATTCAAAATACAGGCCTCACCTGCAGACCTCAGGGACTGATCAACTAGTTTCTTAAACATTTTTGTAGGGTTACCTCTAAGGCGTGTATATACATTCTCATCGGCAAGTTGGCGTTTGGCCTCTTGGCGGTAATCGTCATAGTTCATAATGACGATTCCGCTGCCTTTATCCGCCGGACGTATGATGATAGTTTGATCATCACTAAGATCCTTGATAGCCCTGAATTCTTTAGGTGTCAAATTAGGGAAATTAGGTTTTTCTTGATCTTTATCAATGTCATGACAAATCATACGGGTGTAACCTTTTATAGAAGAGTGTGTGATGGCAGGTTCAAAAGTGGATCTAGGTCTAAATACATGTTCAGTGGAAGTGTCCTGTGCCTTGTCCTTGAAAAAATCTTTCAATTTCAACTTCCTCTGTAAATTATGTACATCAACAATCTTATGAAATTTATCATGGTTAGGAGTTGGTATGAAGGAAAGGCCACGATTGAGTACACTATGCTCCACCTCAGTAAGACGCCTGTCACTGAGGTTGAACACAATGTCTATTTCTTCTTGTAATTTCGTTTTTTTATTGTTGTGTCCCCCCCTTCTGATGTGGGGTCTCTTATTTCTCTGTCTGTGTTTGGCATCAGTGGTGGTTTTGCTGCTGCTCTGGTCATAACCCCAGAAAAAGAAGCCGTATTAGACTTAGGGGCCTGTGTGGTACTTAAATCATCTGCTATGTCCCCCTCAGAAGAGTCCCCACCACTGGTGTCAATAGTGCCAGCAATATTTTTCGGTTTAATGTATCTACGTCTAGTTCTCGGTGCGTTCTGGTCCTTACCATATAGCCATCTATAGACCCGTTTTTCTCTGTAATCACTCTCCACAGATGCCAATTTTCTATTTTTAAAGGAAATTAGATCATTTTTGTACTTTCTGACCTGCGTATCCAACTTGGTGACCCAATCCTGAGCCTTGTCTTCAATCATGGTCTCATAGCTGCGTGATTTAATAATCTCAATCTCTACTTTCATTTTGTTCTCTAGCCTGGTAACCTCTTCAATAACTAATAGAACCAAATCGTATGAGCATTTATTGAGTATTGAGCACCATTTGCGACAAAACTCAGGATTGGATCGCCCAATAGTGGGGATATTTTTAACCCTAAAACCTCTGGGAATCTGTTTACCCCTATAGTAATTTGATAGGTACACTGCATGCAAGTGGAAGTCAATCTCCCTTTTTTTTAAATTCAGCAGTTTATGGTATACATTAATGGGGGTGTCACCCCTCAACTCACTCAGGTCCGTTGTAATCAGGATCCTATTGGCATCTTCATCTGTATAGGTGAGGATGTCTGTATTCACATCATCACCGTCATTAGTAGTCGAATTGGTATCCTGTGTAACTGTCAAATCAGGTATGTCCTCCATATTGTCCCTTGTAAGATGAGAGCTATTTTCTAAAGTGCACCCTGGGAGCTGCTATTATTTATGGAGTGCCTTTTCTTCTGATCTCGGGTTATATATTAATGGACTGTGCACCCTACCTCCTATTACTGGATTTGCTTCTTTACATTGGGATTGTTGTCAACTTGGATTTTACAAAACGGATTTTACCTTGTCTCACTAATTGTTTTTATTGTGATATTTTTTGTCTCATCTCTCTCTTTTTTTTTTTACCCATTTGTGAAGTTGTATGGGGTTGAACTGTATTGTGGATGGTAACAATTTACATTTTATAGTTACCTCTGGGAACTCTTACTGACCATCCATATGTATTTTGTACACTGCCATTACAAAAAAAACACAATAAATAAATAAACATTTGTATATACACTAGTTTAAGGTGGTGGGTATTAAAATGTCATTATTGCTGTCTTTTTCTTTCTAATTAACAAGTCCCACGGATGCCAGAAAAGGAAAAAATAATGTCCTTGTGCATTTCTTAAATTATTCACCATTACTGGACAAAAATCCCCTTTGAAATATTGTGCTAATATATAAATATACCTGCAGAAATCCCTTCGCAAGCACTCTGATGACCTCTTAATGCTAATAGTGGGAGTTAAAGTTCAATCCTGGCTTTATATAGGCAAACATAGTACCACACTGTCTTCACAACATCCAGCTAGCTGCTGATTGGTGGCTGAACATATGTACTTCTTTTCATTGGCTCTTTTTTTGTATCTGAATCATGAAGGAAAAAATTGGGTTTAATGTAATTCTAAGTTCTATTGTCACATGATGTTTGCAGCAATAGTCCTCTACTGAGCATGGGAAAGAGACTGACTAGAGCTAGTACTTGTGGCTATCAGCAACTACTTCAAAGGCAAAGCTCCTTCTTTTGTTTTCCCGTAGAGACCCTAGCCCCCTTGGGGGCTGTGAAAGGAAGTAATGGACCCTGCACAAGTGAAGTAAAAAAAAAGGGTAAAATCCTTTTTAAAGTGAGGCATAAAACATAATTTATGTAAGAACTTACCTGATAAATTAATTTCTTTCATATTGGCAAGAGTCCATGAGCTAGTGACGTATGGGATATACAATTCTACCAGGAGGGGCAAAGTTTCCCAAACTTCGAAATGCCTATAAATACACCCCTCACCACACCCACAATTCAGTTTAATGAATAGCCAAGAAGTGGGGTGAAAAAATAAGAAGTAAAAAAACATACAAAAAGAGGAACTGTGCTTTTTATACAAAAACCATAACCACCATAAAAAGGGTGGGCCTCATAGACTCTTGCCAATATAAAAGAAATGAATTTATCAGGTAAGTTCTTACAGAAATTATGTTTTCTTTCATGTAATTGGCAAGAGTCCATGAGCAAGTGACGTATGGGAGAGAAATACCCAAGATGTGGGAGACCACAGAAGAGTCACTAGAAAGGGAGGGATACAATAAAAACAGCTATTTCTGCTGAAAAAATTAAATCCACAAAAAAATAAGTATTTCTTATAAATTTCACATAAATTTCAAGAAAAAAACTTAAATCATAAGCAGAAGAATCAAACTGAGACAGCTGCCTGAAGAACATATTTACCAAAGACTGCTTTCGAAGAAGCAAATACATCAAAATCGTAAAATTTAGTAAATGTATGCAAAGAAGACCAAGTTGCAGCTTTGCAAACCTGATCAACCGAAGCTTCATTCTTAAAAGCTCAAGAAGTGGCGACTGATCTAGTAGAATGAGCTGTAATTCTCTGAGGCGGAGACTGTCCCGCCTCCAAATAAACCTTGTGAATTAAAAGCTTTAACCAAGATGCCAAAGAAATGGCAGAGGATTTCTGACCTTTCCTAGAACCAGAAAAAAACAACAAATAGACTAGAAGTCTTCCTGAAATCTTTAGTAGCTTCGACATAATATTTCATAGCTCTTACAACATCCAAAGAATATAAAGATCTTTCAAGAGAATTCTTAGGATTAGGACACAAGGAAGGAACAACAATTTCCCTACTAATGTTGTTAGAATTCACAACCTTAGGAAGAAATTTAAACAAAGTCCGCAAAACAGCCTTATCCTGATGAAAAATCAGAAAAGGAGACCCACAAGAGAGAGCAGACAATTCAGAAACTCTTCTAGCTGAAGAGATAGCCAAAAGAAACAACACTTTCCAAGAAAGTAGTTGCATAGGCTCAAAAGGAGGAGCCTGCAAAGCCTTGAAAACCAAATTAAGACTCCAAGGAGGAGAGATTGATTTAACAACAGGCTTGATACGAACCAAAGCCTGAACAAAACAGTGAATATCAGGAAGTTTAGCAATCTTTCTATGAAATAAAACAGAAAGAGCAGAGATTTGTCCCTTCAAGGAACTTGCAGACAAACCTTTATCCAAACCATCCTGAAGAAACTGTAAAATTCTAGGAATCCTAAAAGAATGCCAAGAGAATTTATGAAAAAAACACCATGAAATACAGGTTTTCCAAACTCGATAATAAATCTTCCTTGAAACAGACTTACGAGCCTGTAGCTTAGTATTAATCACTGAGTCAGAGAAACCTCTATGAATAAGTATTAAGCGTTCAATTTCCATAACTTAGTGATTTGAGATTCTGATGGAGAAATGGCCCTTGAGACAGAAGGTATGGCCTTAAAGGAAGCGGCCAAGGTTGCCAACTGGACATCCGGACAAGATCTGCATACCAAAACCTGTGAGGTCATGCTAGTGCTATCAGAAACACATGCGGTTGTTCCAATATGATCTTGGAGATCACCCTTGGAAGAAGAACTAGAGGCGGAAAAATGTAAGCAGGTTGGTAAAACCAAAGAACTGCTAGCACATCCACCATCTCTGCCTGAGGATCCCTGGACCTGGAAAGGTACCTGGGAAGCTTCTTGTTTAGATGGGAAGTCATCAGATCTATTTCAGGGAGACCCCACATCTGTACAATCTGAGAAAATACATCTGGATGGAGAGACCACTCCCCTGGATGTAAAGACTGATGACTGAGATAATCCGCTTCCCAACTGTCTACACCTGGGATATGTATCGCAGAAATTAGACAGGAGTTGGATTCAATCCAAGAAAGTATCCGAGATACTTCTTTCATTGCTAAAGGACTGCGGGTCCCCCCTTGATGATTATCATATACCACAGTTGTGATATTGTCTGTCTTAAAATTAATAAATTATCCTCTCTTTAATAGAGGTCAAGCCTGAAGAGCCCTGAAAATAGCACAGAGTTCTAAAATATTGATTGGTAACCTCGCCTCTTGAGGATTCCAAACTCCTTTTGCTGTCAGAGACCCCCAGACAGCTCCCCAACCTGTGAGACTTGCATCTGTTGAAATCATAGTCCAGGCAGGACAAACAAAAGAGGCCCTTTAAATAATCTGATGATGGTCTAACCACCAGGACAGAGAAAGTTGAATGTTGGGATTTAAGTATATCAACTGTGATATCCGAGTATAATCCCTGCACCATTGATTCAGCATGCAAAGCTGCAGAGGTCTAAGAAAACGAGCAAAGAGCATCGCGTCTGATGCTGCAGTCATGAGACCTAAAACTTCCATGCACATAGCAACTGAAGGGAATGATCGAGACTGAAAGTTTCGACAGGCAGAAACCAATTTCATTTGTCTCTTTTCTGTTAAAGACAGAGTCATGGATATTGAATCTATCTGGAAACCTAAAAAAGTGACCCTTGTTTGAGGAATCAAGGAACTCTTTGGTAAATTAATCCTCTAATCATGTCTTTGAAGAAACAACACAAGTTGATTCATGTGAGATTCTGCTAAATGAAAAAATTGAGCCAGTACCAAGATATCGTCCAAATAAGGAAGCACCACAATACCCTGCTCTCTGATTACAGATAGAAGGGCACCGAGAACCTTCGAAAAGATTATTGGAGCTGTTGCTAGGCCAAATGGAAGAGCAACAAATTGGTAATGCTTGTCTTGAAAAGAGAATCTCAAAAACCGATAGTGGTCTGGATGACTCGGAATGTGAAGATACGCATCCTGTAAGTCTATTGAGGACATGTAATGACCTTGCTGAACAAAAGACAGAATAGTCCTTATAGTCACCATCTTGAAAGTTGGGACCCTTACAAAATGATTCAAAAACTTCAGATCCAGAACTGGTCTGAAAGAATTTACCTTCTTCGGGACGATGAATAGATTTGAATAAAATCCCAGACCCTGTTCCAGAATCGGAACTGGTACATTTACTCCTGAAAGCTCTAGATCTGAAACACACTTCAGAAAAGCCTGAGCTTTCACAGGATTTGTTGGAACGTGAGAGAGAAAAAATCTTCTCACAGGAGGTCTTATTCTGAAACCTATTTGATACCCCTGAGAGACAATATTCTGAATACAATGATTCTAAATGGAACCTGCACAAACGTCTTGAAATAATTTCAATCTGCCCCCCACCAGCAGAACTGGATTGAGGGCTGCACCTTCATGCAGTCTTGGGGACTGGCTTTGGTTTCTTGTAAGGCTTGGATTTATTCCAACTCGAGGATTGCTTCCAATTGGGGCCCGAGTCTTTAGGGAAAGGAATGGTTTTCTGTTCTCTATTCTGATGAAAGGAACGAAACCGATTAGAAGCTTTAAATTTGCCTTCAGGCTTTTTATCTTGAGGCAAAAAACTCCCTTCCCCCAGTATTAGTGGAAATTATAGAATCCAAATGGGAACCAAACAAATTATTACCCTGGAATGATAGAGATAGTAACCTAGATTTAGATACCATGTCAGCATTCCATGATTTGAGCCATAAAGCACTTCTAGCTAAAATAGCCAAAGACATAGATTTAACATTAATCTTGATGATATCAAAAAGAGCATCACAGATAAAATGATTAGCATTTTGAAGCAAACGAACAATGCTATGCAAATCAGTCTTTTTCCTGTTGTGCTAAGCTATCCAACCAAAAAGTTGATGCAGCCGCAACATCAGCCATAGAAATGGCAGGTCTGAGCATATAGCCAGAATGCAAACAAGCTTTCCTTAGATAAGATTTATTCTTTCTATCTAAAGGATCCTTAAAAGAAGTACTATCTTCCATAGGAATAGTAGTACGTTTAGCAAGAGTGGAAATAGCCCCATCAACCTTAGGGACTTTTACCCAAAACTCTAATTTTGCCACTGGCAAAGGATACAATTTTTTCAACCTTGAAGAAGGAACAAAAGAAGTAACAGGCTTAGACCATTCCTTAGCAATCACATCAGAAATAGCATCAGGAACAGGAAAAACCTCAGCAGTAGTCACAGGAGGTTTATAAACAGAATTTAAACATTCCCTCTGGCAAACACACTGAGAGGAATTGGGCTTCAGAATGCTTAGAAGCGCTTATCACAGAAGTAATCATAAAAATCAAGAACAAACTTACTTCACCACCTCCATAGGAGGCAAAAGTTTGTAAAAACTGAATTGTGGGTGTGGTGTATTTATAGGCATTTTGAGGTTTCGAAACTTTGCCCCTCCTGGTAGGATTGTATATCCCATATGACACTAGCTCATGGAATCTTGCCAATTACATGAAAGAAAACTTATTGCCATAATCTCTATTAGATATGATCTATTGCTCAGTGCTTTTTTATATTTCAACAATGAAACAGACTGTTTTATATCCCTTTAAATAAAAAGCATAAGGATTTTCCTTTCTGGCGCTCCCTGCCTCAACCAACACCCTTTAATCCATCAGCATTTAAAAACTTCTCCACGAAACAACTACATCAGGCAAGTGCTGGTCATAAAATGTGGCTATTAAACTTATTGGATTTTACAACAGGGCTTGAAAAACCGCAGGAGATAAAGAGCCATAGCTTTTAAATATTACTTCTGGCAGTCATAGCTTTTTAGATTTGTATACATACGCACACACAAAATTCATAAAAACTTGTCAAATACTGTTTCACAATAATTTATTTTAGAATATTACAAATAAATCCTTTACAGCACAGTTTAGATACCCCACCCTATATATAAAACTTCTCATTTTAGGATGCAGCTTTTATGGTGGTAAATGAAGTAAAAAGAAAAATTTCTAATACATTTTACCTGATAATCTTTTATTTTTCTTATTCCTAGTTCATGAAATAATTTCATAATTAAATACGAATTATAAATGCACTTTAATATTTAAATATTTTCTCATTCTTATCTATATCTACTTTATACCAATTGTATAATTATTTAATGTAAGCGATCTCTGACTGATTCATGTTTATTTAATACACACTTTAGCTTGGGGAAATATGACAAATATACAGGATATTTTGCATATTCTAATTTTGTTCACCATATGGCATCTTGAGTAATTATTTTCAACTATTTCTAAGCCATTCTATTCTGTTAGAATAGCTTCTGTTTGGTTTTGTTAAGCTGTTTAAATTATTAAACCATATAATATGAATAAATCTAGTTAAACACACAAAAAACTAAGAACCAGATATATGCAGGCTTTTCAAGGGAGTTTTCACAGTGATGTTTACAGACCTTCACAGACGCAAAAGATGCATAGCCAAAGCAAATGTTAATTAAAGGGACACTGAATCCAATTTTTTTATTTTGTGATTCAGATAGAGCATGCAATTTTAAGCAACTTTCTAATTTACTCCTATTATCAATTTTTCAAATAAAGATACCAAGAGAATGAAGAAAATTTGATATTAGGAGTAAATTAGAAAGTTGCTAAAAATTGCATGCTCTATCTAAATCACAAAATAAAAAAATTGGGTTCAGTGTCCCTTTAGAAAGACAATCTAATGCCATATCCTAATGACCTAGATTAAATAAAAAAACATTTGTTAAACTACTATCTTTCTAAGGAAACTTGCCTCAATATTGCAACGTAAAAATAGTGGCATTCATAAAGATTTGTAGCCGTGAAGTTAAGCTCCAATATAATAAATTGAACATCTCATAACAATTCACTTTTTGGAACAAACAACAGTTAATAAAGCAAAATAATAAAAGTGAAGCTTATTTTAGTAGAATCAAATGCTTCACACTTTAATGCTATTGCACAAGTTAAACACAGGTGTTTTGGACAAGGTATTCAATCACAAAAATGCCTTCAAAAGCTTACACAAGCAATGTATTAAAATGAAAAAAAACAAAAAAAAAACTCTCTTTAATACAGTCCAACCTGAAAACAGTTAAAGGGACATTAAACCCACATTTTTTCTTTCATGATTCAGACAGAGAATTCAATTTTAAACAACTTTCTCATTTACTTCTATTATCTAATGTGTTTAATTCTTTAGATATCCTTTGTTGAAGGAATATCAATGCACATAGGTAAGCCAATCACACAAGGCATCTACGTGCAGCTACCAATCAGCAGCTACTGAGCCTATCTAGATATGCTTTTCAGCAAAGGATATCAAGAGAATGAAACAAAGTAGATAATGGAAGTAAATTAGAAAGTTGTTTAAAATTGCATGTTCCTTCTAAATTATCAAAGAAAACATTTGGGTAGCACGAACCTCTTGCAGGGCAAGTTCCCAGAGCACCTATTTTTAAAAATGTTTCTCTATCACATATCTCAATAGTAGAGAATCATATTTATGTGGCATCTTTTAAATTAACAGCGGAGGTGGAAAGGAGTTTATCAAGATTTAGAGACGAATAAAAAGAAAACAAAGTTTAAGCTGATAAAAATAACTAAAATGCATTAGTAACGGATGTAGTTTTTCTTGTGTGTTTCTTGCCTTTTCAAAGCAACCATACATGTACTTACAGATTAGATTTCTATATTACTTTTTTAAATGTCATTTAACATACTAAAATCCTTAATTTGTATCAATAACACATACTGTTCCTCTTCCACTGCTCCTCTATGCCAGTCCCTCCATTGACATATTCAAAATGTTAAACCTTAACCTATAAAAAAGCTCCACTACATCACTCCATATTAGAAAACTTGCCCCATCGCTATATAATTTCCCAGCTATTTCTCTGTTAGCCACATATCAACTGAACATAAAATAACTTGAACTCCACAAACAACTTCCACTCAGCCATCATAAATTTTGTTGAGCTACACCTATGCTGTAATGTCTTCCTCATTTTGTCAGACATTTTTGTTAGACATTTAAAGCCTCTTTCAAACCTACCTATTCCGCAAAGCCTGCCACTAAAGACTATAGCATTAAATTTAAATAAAGAACCAATTTTCCAATCCAGAAACACTATATCCTTGATGGACCAGCTGTACAATAACCCCTTCCTGCTAGCTAGTTCCCCACTTTTTGTCTACAACAGCTACCGCCTACCTTAGAGAGTATAATCTCTATGAGGTCACACTAATTCTTCTGTGTCAGTCTGTTTATCCTTGTTTTTATTTTTTGTACTCCCTGTGTAGTGCTTTGGAATGTATTTTTACAAAAAAAGATAGTAATAAGAAGAACATGAAGAATATGTAGAAGAATGAAGATGAAGAAAAAGAAAAAATATCTGTCAATTCTATGCAGTATGATTCTCAAGAGCTTGTGTCAGATAAGGCTGTTGAAGAAACAACTGTTGGATGACTCAGTAGGAGTAATAACTGGTAGTGCTTTGGTAGTTTATGCAACTATACCACTTACTTGGATAAATGCCATGAAGATCATGTTATTTTCCAGGCCTTTAATGCACTTTTTAAATTTGCCTTATTGGGATTGTTTCAGTGCTTATTTCTGTTCAGGGCTCTACATGCCAGTAGTGGGGTTGTCTCAGTGTAAATTTTTCATCAGGGTCCTCCTCACAGAAGTGGGTTTTTTATGTCAAATTCTCTATCGCAGGTTGAAGTTCAGCTCGACCTTGAAGAATATCAATTTAAAAAAATCTGTGTTAGAGATAATGCGGGACACAGTTATAAACCCAATTTAAGGGATTTCTGTTGGAATATTTTTCTGTTTTCCTTCTGATTGATCTTTACCAAAGGACCGTGGAAAGTATTACCTTATGAATTTTGATGTTAAATGATGCTGGTATATTAAGATATATTCTACCCATATCTGTCCAAAAATGGAGATCTCTTTACAAAATGACTGTTCTTCAAATCCAAAATTCTAGGTGTACTTGAGAAACAACCATTATGATGGGCCTTTCCTAAGACAGGACACAATTTACACTTGCTTAGTCAATTTACCCTTACTGAAAATAGCAATAATATTATTCCTCTGTAATATTTTACTTAGCTGATTCTAATTTTAAATGATTTTGTCTAGAATGTATTGCTTCATTGATGTTCATAGATAATATGCCTATAAATAATTGTTTCTAATGGCTGCGTTTAGGTAATATGAGTTGCCAACTCCCATGCAATGTATATTGCTCTTCTCTTTTATCAGAAGTGTTTTGATTTTTTTTAAATATAGATTTAAACAAATAGTCATGTTTTGTGTAAATATAGTTATTTTTGTTATTTAATGTTACGTAACCTGACATGGTTGGAATTTGACATTGTTTTACATATAATAATTATAATAATAATAATAATATATTTTGCTTTCATGAAGATCTGTCTGCATATTATAAAGGGACACTAAGTCAAATTAAACTTTCATGATTCAGAGAGAACATGCAGTTTGAAGATACGTCCTACTTTACATCCATTATTAAATTGTGCACAGTATTTTTATATGCACATTTTCTGAGGCACAAGATACAAGCGAGCACATGCAAGAAATCACAGTGTAGGTATATATTTATCAACAGGGGACGGTAACTTGAAATAAATTTGGAATTTTTTCTTACTGCTTATTAAAAATTCAGACTATGTGCATTATCTTTTTATTATGCGCTTGTTGATTATGCAGTTCTATTGAATATAATGGTCCTTTAACTATTATGCATACAGTTTACTAATTGAGGCAGTTTTACTAAATTCTTCTACCTGTCGTCTGTCGATTGTGAGCTTTTTGACTCAGATCCTCATACATTTATTTGTTTTATGAATCTGTATTTCTTTACTCATTTTGCCATTAATCAGTGTCATTATGTATCTCTATTTGTGTACCCAGCGCTACAGAATGAGCTTTACAAATGATAGCAATAATTCAAACAGCAGCTCATCTATTGAAGTGGAATGGCTTAGAAAAAGAAGCAGAAAATAACCTGAAATGTCCTACAGTGTGCTTGCAAGAGAAGTCTGATGGATATAAATGGGGGTCACTGTTTTATATATTTTGTTTAACAAAATCCAGCTATTATTTACTATAGGCCATTTTGTTATCCTGTTATTAATTCTAAATGATATATGATTTATAACTTGGGTAAATATAAACTATTCTTTTTTTTTTTTAATCTGAACCCTGTATAGCTTTGTTTAAAGAGACACAATAAAAACTATTATTAAATGAAACACATTCTCACCTTTCATATCCTGTAAGAAATAAAAGTAAACTACAGAAGCAGAGCAGTGCAGCCAATCAGAAGCTATAGAAGAAAAGGCGCACACTCACACTGCAAACAATAGATGGAGAGTGGGGAGGAGGATGAGTACACATTTTCTAATACACTTTACTGGAAGAAATAAAAGTAAATTCAGTGTGTACAGTCAGATCCCCTTTAGCCTTCCTAATCTTACTCATTCTCCCACCCTCTTGTGCACTGCTGTCTCTTCCATTACAGAAGCAAAGCACTATAGTCAGTTGGACGCTGTACCGCTGGCTTCTAAAGAGAGTGAAGGTGCACTTACTCTATGCCTCTGTGCAGGACCCATCATGTGGGTAGAGATACAGAGTATACCGCGTGAGCCTGGCCCTTTACACTCTGGGGAAGCTGGAAAAAAGCCTCCGCATGGCTGTACTGCTCTGCATCTGAATTTGACTTACTTTCATTTCTTACGGGACATGAAATGTTGTTTTATGTTTAATTTAGCTATAGTTTTCAATTGGACCACTTTTTGTGTCACTTTAGTTGTCTTATGGGCTTTTAGTCTGTTTGAGGCTGCAGCAAGAGAACATTCTGCATTAAATGATTCTGTTGGTGGCAGGGTTTATTGGTATAGAAACTTGATCTTGTTTAATATTTATCCTTGAGGGCTGGAGAGAACCTGGAATTTAAGGATATCTTTGAATGAGCAATAATTATTAAAGTATTTTGTTCAAACAGATTTACTTACAGAGGGAAATTCCAAAATTCTGTTCTGCCTCATTCTCTTGAATATAAATGTTGGAAACCCTGATCTAGTTAGTAAAGTTAGTATTTATTTTGTGGTTTTGCTGGCAAAGCAGTTTACTGGTTATGGGCTAGATTATGGGAGGTGCACTATTGTTTGCGAGAAAGCGATATTGGGTTTTGTAGCCATTTACTCAAGTAAAATTTTGCCTGTTAACGTGAACATGTGAACGCAATCGCGATTTACACTAGAATGATTACCGTGACTTCAGAGCTCTGGTTAATTGTTACGCGAGTCAAAAAAGTGTCACCAGAAACCTTAAAAATACATTTAAACCCTACCCCGGTTTCCGCTGCTCCTTAACTCTTCCGCCTGCTCTTAGATGGTGGACAGTAATCCGCCCGATCGTATACGAATGGGTTGATTGACAACCCCTGCTAGCGGCTGATTGCCCACAAATCTGCAGGGGGCGGCATTGCACAAACAGTTCACCACAACTGCTTGTTCAATGATAAATGCCGACAGCGTACAGCGGATCATGTCCGCCAGACACATGATAAATCAGCCCCTAAGACTTCCCCAAAAGACCAGAGCATTTTTAGCATTTTTGCCATCACTTCATTTAAACAGAAATAGAGCCTTTTTTATTATATTTACCTATCAAAATAATATTTTTTTTTTTAGACAACCCAAAGTATTGATCTAGGCTCATTTTGGTATATTTCATTCCACTATTTCATCGCCAAATGCGATCAAATAAAAAAGAATGTTAACTTTTTCACAAACTTTAGGTTTTTCACTGAAATTATTTACAAACAGCTTGTGCAATCATGGCACAAACTAATGTAAAAGCTTCTCTGGGATCCCCTTTGTTCAGAAATAGCAGACATATGTGGCTTTGCCACTGCCTTTTGGTAATTAGAAGGCTGCTAATTGTAGCTGCGCACCACACATTATTCCCAGCAGTGAAGGGGTTAATTAGGTAGCTTGTAAGGTTAATTTTAACTTTAGTGTAGAGGTTAGGCTCCCGCCTGACTCTACCTAACCATGAGTTTTAGATATTTGTTTTTTTATATATATATTTTTTATCATTAATATTTTCTTCAGTGTAGGATTAACCCCTTACCTTCCCACCTCCCTGATCCCTCCCAAAAAACTCTCTAACCCTCCCCCCTCTGACTAGTTTCCACCATCTTAGGTACTGGCAGCTGTCTGCCAGTACCCAGTTATGTACCCATTTTTATTTATTTTTATCTCTGTAGTGTAGCTGTCCCCCTCATTACCCTACCCCCTCCTCTCCCAGTTCATTTACCCACCCTCTAATCCCCCCTGCACTATTGGAGCACCCTCTTCCTCCTCCCTCCTTCCCTCTCCCTGACGCTCTAAGATTATTTTTTTTAAAAAGCCCATCCCGCCCCCTTCCAGCGATGGGCTGCCCACCCGCCTCCCTCCTAGCCCTCCCACGCCACCAATGATTGTCACAGAGTGGCCCTCTCTGCATTGGTAAATCTGCCCGTATTTTTTTGCACTGTCCCACTGTACAGAATTGTACAGGGCGCAAGCTGGTCCTAAAGGGCATAACGACCAGCATTGTACGGGGTATGACGCTGGTCATTAAAGGGACAGTCCACCAAAATTTTTATTGTTTTAAAAGATAGATAATCCCTTTATTACCCATTTCCCAGTTTTGCATAACCAACACAGTTATATTTATATACTTTTTACCTCTGTGATTATCTTGTATCTAAGCCTCTGCAAACTGCCCCCTTATTTCAGTTCTTTTGGCAGACTTGCAGTTTATACAAAACACAGGAATGGACCGCACTCACATTCCTGTGTTTTGTATTTACATAGGGGAGGTTACAAAAGCCTGTGTCACCCTGGGAGGTTCCCAGTTGGTTTGTTTGGAAGTATGCATTGTGTGGGTGCTGGTTAGGGTCCCAGGAAGGGGGAGACCTTGTCGTGGTCCTGAGCTTGATCCTTTGGCGCCAAATGTAACTGACTTCCCCCAGTTTTGCTTTTAAACATTGCTGTGAATCTGCTAGTGAGTGCTGGGTTTTTTGTGTTTTGAGACTTGCAGTTTAGCCAATCAGTGCTGGCTCCCAGATAACTTCACGTGCATGAGCACAGTGTTATCTATATGAAAAACATGAACTAACACCCTCTAGTGGTGAAAAAACTGTTAAGATGCATTCTGAAAAGAGGTGGCCTTCAAGGTCTAAGAAATTAGCATATGAACCTCCTAGGTTATGCTTTTAACTAAGAATACCAAGAGAACAAAGCAAAATTGGTGATAAAAGTAAATTGGAAAATTGTTTAAAATGACATGCCCTATCTGAATGATGAAAGTTTATTTTGGACTAGACTGTCCCTTTAAGGGCAGAGACATAACTAGAAACTCTAGTGCCGTGGTGCAAGAATACATAAAGGCCACCGCCCCAGGTCATAGACATTCATAAGGCACACACACATATGACTTCTGCGATATTAATATTTCAAAAGATATGCCGCTGGCACCGTATGTGTGATTGATAGATATTTATATATATATATATATATATATATATATATATATCACATTCATATATATATTATAATTATATATATACACATATATACAGTACATACATATATATATATATACATATGGCTGCTCAAGTTAGATTTTACACAATACCCTTATAAGCAGAACAGCAATCCCTATTATCTATTTACTCTTGAGCTATATAAGTATAGATGACATAGCTATAGAGATATATCAAGAGTAAATAGATAATAGGGATCCCTGGTCATCTTAAGTTCTATAATACCAAAGCATCATCAAGTGGTTAATTCTTTTAAATGTACACCAATAGTTTCTGAAAACTACAAGCAACACAAGATTCTGAATAAAAATAGATCTAGCTATAAGAGGAGACTAAATTCAGTGTCATAAAGATTTATATGAGCAAGTATAATTTTGAACAATAGAAAAGTAGATGTCAACAGCACTTTCTGTTAATACAAACTTTATTTCCGACAAAAATAAAGACCTATGACTCTGAGTGCCCTCATATCTACCCAACACTACGTGTAAACTATGGAGGAAGCACCCAGGCCAAATATTTTAAGATGGTAGTGAGTGCATGGCAAGACTGAATATATAAATGTATTTATATTTATACAATTATATATAGAAATTAAGTGAAACCAATAAATAAGAGTTTTCTGATGAATTGGAATACAAATTCTAACATTTCTGAGTACAAAATATTAGTTAATTCCAAATGCTTGAAATAATGTTTTTTTATAAAACCAAGAAAAACCTGGGTTTAAATAGACCAAAAGATATTAAAGAGATATGAATCTCCATATTTTTATTGAATGATTCAGATAGAGTGAGCAATTTTATACAACTTTCCAAAATTACTTCTACAGTACTCTCTAATTTGCTTCATTATCTTGGTATCCTTTATTGAAGGAGCAACAATGCACCAGTAGGAGCTAGCTGAAAGCCAATGACAAGAGGCATATATGTGCAACCACAAATCAGCAGCGTTTGAGCCTACCAAGGTATACTTTTTTTTTTTTTAAAAAATAAGCATTTTTGTAAACTTTAATGAATGTGCCCCTGTTTTTAAGATTATTTTTTGATACAGGGCTTTAATTCATTAAAGTTTACAATCACTTTAAAATAACTTTCGCCTAGATTACGAGTTTTGCGGTAACAGGGGTGCGGTGCTAACTTGCAGTTTATTCTCACCGCTCACTTCCCTGCAGCGCTGGTATTACGGGTTTTTACAAACCTGGTGTTAACAGGCAAGAAGTGAGCGTAGAGCAAAATTGAGCTCCACACTGCACTCCAATACCGTGCTGCTTAAGTGAGCGGTGAGCTGGTTGTACGTGCTCGTGCACGATTTCCCCATAGACATCAATGGGGATAGCCGGCTGAGAAAAGGTCTAACACCTGCAATAAAGCAGCGTAAAACTCAGTAACGCAGCCCCATTGATTCCTATGGGGAAACGAAATTTATGTTTACACTTAACACCCTAACATGAACCCCGAGTCTAAACACACCTAATCTTACACTTATTAACCCCTAATCTGCCACCCCCGACATCGCCGACACCTACATTATACTTATTAACCCCTAATCTGCTGCCCCCAACATCGCCAGCACCTACATTATATTTATTAAGCCCTAATCTGCCGCCCCTAACATCGCCGCCACCTACCTACATTTATTAACCCCTAATCTGCCGCCCCCAACGTCGATGCCACTATTCTAAATTTATTAACCCCTAAACTTAAGTCTAACCCTAACCCTAACACCCCCTAACTTAAATATAATTAAAATAAATCTAAATAAAATTCCTATAATTACCTAAATAAATCCTATTTAAAACTAAATACTTACCTATAAAATAAACCCTAAGCTAGCTACAATATAACTAATAGTTATATTGTAGCTAGCTTAGGGTTTATTTTTATTTCACAGGCAAGTTTGTACTTTTTTTTAAATAGGTACAATAGTTACTAAATAGTTATTAACTATTTACTAACTACCTAGCTAAAATAAATACAAATTTACACCTAACACTACACTACAATTAAATAACTTACCTAAATTAAATACAATTAAATAAATTAAATTCAATTAGCTAAATTACAAAAAACAAACAAACACTAAATTACATAAAATAAAAAACAAATTACAAGATGTTTAAACTAATTACACCTAATCTAATAGCCCTATCAAAAGCCCCCCCCCCCCCAAATAAAAAAAAAAAAACCCTAGCCTAAACTAAACTATCAATAGCCCTTTAAAGGACCTTTTGAGGGGCATTCTCCCAAAGAAATCAGCTCTTTTACCTGAAAAATAAATACAAACAACCCCCCAAATAAAACCCTAACTAAAAAAACCTAAGCTCCCCATTGCCCTGAAAAGGGCATTTGGAGGGGCATTGCCCTTAAAAGGGCATTTAGCTCTATTGCTGCCCAAAGTCCTAACCTAAAAATAAAACCCACCCAATACACCCTTAAAAAATCCTAACACTAACCCCCGAAGATTCACTTACCGGGAGAAGTCTTCATCCAAGCGGCAAGATGTCCTCAACGAAGATGGCAGAAGTGGTCCTCCAGACGGGCAGAAGTGGTCCTCCAGATGGACAGAAGTCTTCATCCAGACGGCATCTTCTATCTTCATCCTTCCGATGTAGAGCGGCTCCATCTTCTAGACATCCGGCACAAAGCATCCTCTTCTTCCGACGTCTTCTTGCTGAATGAAGGTACCTTTAAGTGACGTCATCCAAGATGGTGTCCCTTAGATTCCGATTGGCTGATAGAATTCTATCAGCCAATCGGAATTAAGGTTGAAAAAATCCTATTGGCTGATGCAATCAGCCAATAAGATTGAACTTCAATCCTATTGGGTGGTCCAATCAGCCAATAGGATTGAGCTCACATTCTATTGGCTGTTCCAATCAGCCAATAGAATGCAAGCTCAATCCTATTAGCTGATTGGATCAACCAATAGGATTTTTTCAACCTTAATTCTATCAGCCAATCGGAATCTAAGGGACGCCATCTTGGATGACGTCACTTAAAGGTACCTTCATTCAGCAAGAAGACGTCAGAAGAAGAGGATGCTCTGCGCCAGATGTCTTGAAGATGGAGCCTTGAAGACTTCTGCCCATCTGGAGGACCACTTCTGCCGGAATCGTTGAGGACATCTTGACGCTTGGATGAAGACTTCTCCTAGTAAGTGAATCTTCGGGGGTTAGTATTAGGATTTTTTAAGGGTGTATTGGGTGGGTTTTATTTTTAGGTTAGGGCTTTGGGCAGCAATAAAGCTAAATGCCCTTTTAAGGGCAATGCTCATCCAAATGCCCTTTTCAGGGCAATGGGGAGCTGAGTTTTTTTTAGTTAGGGTTTTATTTGGGGGGTTGGTTGTGTGGGTGGTGGGTTTTACTGTTGGGGGGTTGTTTGTATTTATTTATCAGGTAAAAGAGCTGATTTCTTTGGGGCAATGCCCCGCAAAAGGCCCTTTTAAGGGCTATTGATAGTTTAGTTTAGGCTAGGGGTTTTTTTTTTATTTTGGGGGGGGCTTTTTTTATTTTGATAGGGCTATTAGATTACGTGTAATTAGTTTAAAGATCTTGTAATTTGTTTTTTATTTTCTGTAATATAGTGTTTTTTTTTGTAATTTAGCTAATTGTATTTAATTTATTTAATTGTATTTAATTTAGGTAAGTTATTTAATTGTAGGGTTAGGTTAGGTGTTAGTGTAACTTAGGTTAGGTTTTATTTTACAGGTAAATTTGTATTTATTTTAGCTAGGTAGTTAGTAAATAGTTAATAACTATTTAGTAACTATTCTACCTAGTTAAAATAAATACAAACTTGCCTGTAAAATAAAAAATAAACCCTAAGCTAGATACAATGTAACTATTAGTTATATTGTAGCTAACTTAGGTTAGGTTTTATTTTACAGGTAAATTTGTATTTATTTTAGCTAGGTAGTTAGTAAATAGTTAATAACTATTTAGTAACTATTCTACCTAGTTAAAATACATAAAAACTTGCCTGTAAAATAAAAATAAACCCTAAGCTAGATACAATGTAACTATTAGTTATATTGTAGCTAGCTTAGGGTTTATTTTATTAGATTTATTTTATTTATATTCAAGTTAGGGGGTGTTAGGGTTAGACTTAGATTTAAAGGGTTAATACATTTAGAATAGTGGCAGAAACGTTGTGGACGGCAGATTAGGGGTTAATAAGTGTAATGTAGGTGGCGGCGATGTCCGGAGCGACAGGTTAGGGGTAAATAATTTTTAATACGTAGTTTATGGGTGTTAGTGTACTTTTTAGCACTTTAGTTATGAGTTTTTGCTACAGCTTTGTAGCGTAAAACTCATAACTACTGACTTTAAAATGCGTTAGGAATCTTGGCGGTAGAGGGTGTACTGCTCACTTTTTGGCCTCCCAGGACAAACTCATATTACCAGCCCTATGGAAGTCCCATTGAAAAAAAAGCCTTTACGAAATTTACATAAGTTGGTTTGCGGTAAGGCCAAAAAAGTGTGTGGTACACCTATACCTGCAAGACTCGTAATAGCAGCGGGCGTAAAAAAGCAGCTTTAGGACCTGTTAACGCTGCTTTTTCACCTTCCCGCAAAACTCGTAATCTAGCCGTATGTTTTTAGTTTTGGTGTTTTTTTTATTGCAGTATTTAAGATGCTGTTGTAGTGAAAATATCTAACAATTCTTCACATGCACATGCAGAATAATGTTTTAAACCATAAAACAGTGATAACTTTTACTAGAAGTATTTTCGCCAATACATGTATATTGCATACATCAGCCAATTGGATGTTAGCAGATCTTATCCTATTGGCTGATTTGAAATTTTCAGCCAATAGCAATGCAAGAGTACCCCATATAAAAGGGGTACCTTGCATTCAATATTCAGTGTGCGGCAGCAGATCGCATGAAGAGGACCTCTGTGTCGCCAATGATTGCCACCACCAACCGATCCGCATCCGCCGACTGCTCCTCCTCCGCGAAGAAGAGAGAAGATGGACTCACGATAGATGAAGATGGAGCTGCCTGGAAGAAGATGGATTGCCAGACATCAGCAATGGTGAGTACCGATTTTGGGGTTAGTGTTGTTTTTTTTTATATATATATTTGGGTGTTTTTGTTTTTTTAAGATTAGGGCTTTTTTAATTTTTTTTTCTTAAAAAAAGCTGACTGCCCTTTTAAAGGCAAAGCCCATAAAAATGCCCTTTTCAGGGGAATGGGTAGATTAGACTTCTTTTTAGTTAGGTTTTTATTTATTTTGGAGGTTTGTCAGGGTAGGGGGTTGTGATGTTAGGGGGTAGTTGGTTTATTTTATTTGCAAAAGAGCTGTTAACTTTAGGGCAATGCACTATAAAAAGGCACTTTAAAGGGCTATTGGTAGTTTATTTAGAGATTCATTTTTTTTAATTACTTGGGGTGTATTTTTACGGGGGGTATTAGAATAGGAATATTTTTTTATTTTGGATAATTTCGTTTGTTATTTTCTGTAATGTTAGCTTTTTTTGTGTGTAATTTAAGAGGTTTTTTGTGTTAGTAATGTTAGGTTTTTTTTTTTTTTTTAGGTAGCTAGTATATTGTAACTGTAATTTAAAGTTAGGGGTGTTAGGTTTAGGGTTTAATAGTTTATTTAGTGTTGCCGATGTGGGGGACAGCGGTTTAGAGTTAGGTTTTTTCCAACATTGTTTCTCCATTGATCTCTATGCTCTATGGGGGAATACATGCACGAGCACACCAAGTCAGAACTTGTTTTTTGTGCGCTATGCGGCTTACCGCACCATACCACACGAGAAAAGAAAGTTTATGGTGACTTGTAATGGCGGCGCTATGGAAATAGCGGTGCAACCCCATTTGGAGCGGTGTGTACGCAATGGGTATACCGCACAACTTGTAATCTAGGTCTAAGTTTCTAGGGAACAGATGTAAATGAGCTTGTGCTCTTATCTAACCAATTATTATGCGGAATGTTGCAAAATCAGAGAAATGTCACCCTAACATATATGATGGGAGTATTTGCAGTCTTTCTATAGGGAGTACAACTAAAACAATATTTAGATGTTTTTTAAACCAAAAGATATTTTAAAAACCAATAGTAGGCAAATAAATAATGACTCTATATTGCGATGTTGTTTTATTTTCCTTAATTAAACATTTACAGGGAGACTAAAAGTTGTTTTAAGGCTCATATTAAAGGGATGCAGCTATAAGGAATTGAGTTTGCAATAAATAATAAAGTCTTAGCATAATTGCCACTATTTATGCTTTCAACAGCTGACTGATAAACTAGATATCATCTTTTCTATTTGAGTAGCAGTGATATAACCAATCTATCCCTTTTTGTGACATTAACAGGATAGGATATGAGATTGATCTATCTACATAATACTAACCCTTTAGCAAAGACATACAGTGCTCTATAAATGGCCAACCTACACCGACAATCTCTTTGATGTTGGAAAAAAAAAGAGATGGACTGAAATTGAAGCATTACTGAACAAAAACAGGCAAAAAATGAGTTTAGCAGTGAACTGCAGGGACTAAAATAAAGAAGTAATTCATGAATAAAATTACATTAGCAAACTCGATAAATGTATTTGTTCATTATTTTATTTTATGTTATATACTGTACACAGAGAGGTAATGATAAATTGAATACTGTAAAACAAAATTTAAAATCCTTCAGGTACATTTAAAGACATAAAAAGGTTGTCTGGGTAGACCTCCTGGTTCTTATCGGAAAAAAAGTCTATGTCTCTATGTTTCTTGTCTTACCTTTTATTTAATGCATTTTAAGCATGGTAAAAAGATACCTGGAGGTAAGCAGGTACATCTTTCAGTACTACTGTAACTAAATACTTTATGACCTATCACAGACACAGTATTGTGTCTCAAAGACCAAGACAAAGAAACAGATTGAACTTGGGAGAAAAAAAAAATCTTTTTTTTTTTTCACTCAACAACGGCAACAGCGACCCCCAGAGTTTGAGAGAGAAATATTGATTTTAAGATTCTAGAGAAAGAGATGGATTTGTAAAACTGTCTGGTTTATAAAAAAAAAAATAATAAACATTAAAAAAAAGAAAGTATTCTAAATAATATTGTAATTGTGAAGAAATGAATGTATAGTAGACATTAGCAAACTAGATCATATTCTTTTTATACAAATGTAAAAATACCAGTGTTACTTCCTAATAGCAGACTGTGAACACAAGAATAGCTAATGTATTTTCTTGTTTTTACAAAAAGACCTTAGTTGCCTCAGCAGGCTTAATATCTTGGCTCTCGTCACATGGCACAGATACTTAACTGTAGAGAAAAAAATTCAGAAAATGGATCCCACCTATTTTTCTTTTCAAATCCAACACAGTATTTTTAAGTGTCCTCAGTTCCAAGAAATTCTAATTTATAATATGGGGGGGGGGGGGGCTTTTTTGGCACATACACTAGTGCAGATGTTATTCCTTAAGGAAGACTATCTTGATTGCTGGGGGTGAATAATGGCCAGGCCTTGGCACAAAGCCAGGAGTTTTCTTACAACAGAATGTATAAAACCACTCTTCTTACAGAAAGAGGCCCCCAGAAGGATAATATATTATTACGCATGATTCAAATTACAGGATCTGCAGCAGGGGAGCGAGTGGCTGAACCGAGACAGCCGCACACAGAATACAGATGATGGGATGGTGGAATGCATCGTGTATTGAAAGAACCAGAGTTTTGTGTTCATCTCTTTAGTATTCTTTTCAAAGTGATTGCATGCCTGATCATGCGGCTGTTTCATAAAATCACTCTCCCTTATTGGCCAATAGAGGTGTTTTTAAAGGCTCCTTTGAATTAATCATTTCTGGATATTTTCTTTTAACTTATTTCAATGTACTGTTTCATTTCCCAAACAATTTTTTTTTAAAAGGTTTAATGTAATGCATTTCCTATAACAGGCATTTGCTGTAAAGGGCGGTAGAGGTTGGTAACACATTGCTATGTACCAAAAGGCCTTGAGCACACACACAAATAAAGGTCTGAGTAGGTTTTAAGCTTTGTTAAGTCTGATTAACTGTTACTGTATCTTTCATACTTAGTTATAATAAAGCATAGCAAATATGTGCGAAACATAAGGTGAATGTTTGATCACATGGTTTGCTTCAATTTTGCAAATTTATACCCTACATATATAATGGAAACAAGACAGGTTATTAATCTTGTTGATAAAAATCAAGTTCACAGCAGGCAGGTACAATTTATTTTCATATTAGATTTCTAACAGGACACAATTACATTATAACCATTTGCACTATTTACCAAATTACAAATTCCCTATTTTTTATCTGACTACTGTACTATGGATCAGGAAGTAGAGAGTCACATTAATACCTTAAGCTCTTTTGAAGCCAGCTTCTGAATTCTATTATTCCGCTGAAAGGATGCAAATCAGGTGCTTTGTGCTGGAAGTATGCATTTGAAAGTGAGGACAGTATATTTATTCATAAATGACCTCAGCCCTAAATGTAATCTTGGCTGTATGTGGTAAGAAATTAAATTCAATGATGCTGCGTTTCAATTAGTATGTGATAGAGGCCAACGTTTCAGCAGCTTTCTCTGTACATATAATCTAAAATGAGCATAAGTTTATTTTAATGTATAGCAAGAGATGCACTGGATACTATGAAAAATGCAAACACAGCCATGCACATAAAGCTTTAACATGCCATATCCAGAATGTAAATATGTTCCCAAAAATATGCAATTTGCCTGTGTCAGGGTGTGAGCTGCGAGCCTGCTCAATACAGCACCAAGGAGGTTAAAATATAATTTTCTGGGTTAAAAATGGAATAATCCTTCTAATTACAGTGAGAGATGGCACACGCTCACATAATCGCTGGAATAGAGCCATCTCTTTTGCATGTCGATTCAAATTATGCTGGCAGAATAATTAATGGGGGGACCTAATCGCACAAAAAAAAATATGTTAAACAACGTTCATTACTGCATGATGTAAATGAGTTTCTCACCAATGATGTCACTGATTGGCTGAGATGTGGAGCTGGTTTCAAACAGTGCAGCATGGTCGGATTGGCTGCTAGCTCTTCTGGTTACAGACTGCTCAAGCAGCACTCAAGTCAGACACGTTCTTTCTCTCTTGCTGTTGTTTCGAAGCAAATCTTGTTCAGTCCAGCTGTGTCTCCATAGTAGTGGCACCCTAAGCGAGAGTCTCTCTCCTGTTTCCCACAGATCTTGTCTGTAAGGCGGTCGCTGCTGTGAAATACCAACCCTTGGCAATGAGCCCAGACTGCGATCTTACATTTGTCTATAATACAAAAAAAAAAAAAAAGAAAGTATAGAGAAAAGTAAGTAAATATAAAAGCGTTTCATTCTCAGACCTAAGTATAATGATGGATAAATAAGGTACTTTGCATGAAACACATTTCTTTTATAGTTTTTCTTTAATTTGTCACTTAATAGATTTAAATTTCAGTATGCCCAAATTTTAATCACTGAAGAGAAAATATGCAAAACTCTTCTTTCTTTACCTCTTTACTAAATTAGTCTGCCCTACAAAAAGAAAAAAAAGCTTTATCCATTTATCTGCGCAACCTAACAATTTCAATCGACTGCCCAAAATCTAATTACACCCAAGTCATTATTTTCTGCTTAAGCCAAGGGAACTCAATGAGCATTCTTTTTAACTATGCAAAATGAGACAGGGTATTTAAAAAAAAAAATTAAATTAAAAAATAAGACAATGAAAAAAAATTTTTCAGCTTGTACAGTTCAGCTGTCTGACCTCGTCGAAAAGGAATGCAGTCATATCAACTTTACCAGACAATGGAGTACCTACATGCTTTCCTCTAGACAAGTCCTTTATAACCAGTCAGTATTATGTGTTGCAGACAGTGGCCAATCGGTAAGCTGCATTCTGCAGCAGTGACACAATAGGTGCACTGGACACTGTGTCTTTCTACCTCGGTAGAAACTCAGGTTCATGAATTGTGCATTTGTAAAAGAATATATCTTTAATACTCACTGGTGAATTAGCAGCGCTGGCTTCCTCTATGTTTAACCACAATTATGTGATCCCAATTACTGCATATAATATGCAGTGTCTACTGTAGGTGGTGCATAAATTGGTATATCACATAAATATGTATAAGGCCGCACTTTCATTAATAAAAGATAATATACCTATTATTTTTCCAGTCTTTTAATAGTACACAATTAAGAATTGTTCAGTTATAATCTCAATGGCCCAAATCATTTTTTGTCTTGTTGAATCAATAGCACTTATTATTCAATCAATACAAAAAAATTAAAGTTCGCATAACAAAAGATAATTATACTGTAGCCTCCTCTGTAATGGGTCTGCAAAACAATACACTGTAGTCGTCTGTATAACAGAAGGCATTTAAAGTGCCCATATTCTTTCCCTACCAGCAGAATTAAAGCAAGAAACAAATTTAGCATCTGAGATATAACAGAGTCTCTCAATCTTAGTTATAGCACGACACAGAAGAAGAAAATTTGCATAAACCTAGATGACATATCTGAATCTTGTATAATTGGAAGCTGTATTGTAATAATATCGTGGTGCATAAAATAATAAAGAATGATACAACCACATAACAGTTTGCACTGCATAGTGGGAATCTGCACACTAATTTGGCAGATTTTTTTTATGCATGCAGGATTAACATATTCATGAACGAAATAGCTGTTATGACTGTAGATTCAAGCAAGAATAAGCAGAAGCGCAATAATCAAGCCTGCCGAATGTATAAAATCTTGAGAAAAAAAAAATGCAGCTTGGAATAGAAAGAAGGTTCTTCGCCTTTTTTTTACCCCACTTATTTTTGGGCAAGGATATCAATTTTCAATATTCAAAAGCCTGTAAGTATGCTAACCTTTAGCAGCAAGAAAAAAATATGTAGTTTGGCAAATGACTTGTTCAGTCATGATGTGAATTCACCCATTTTATGAGTGTTTTTACAAGTTGAGTATCATCATTGCCATATGGTATTTTTTTATATTATTAAAATGTATCTATAGCTGTAAAAGAGAGGAATGATATATCATTTTTGTACATTTAATGCATTATTTTTCCCCAGAGATATCAAATAAAAACAAAGGTACTGCATTTTGGCTTTTAAAAACTATGCAATATAAATGTGTAATGCTTTTTTATGGAACAAAAAATAAATAAATAAATAAAATATTTAGAATGTTATAAATGAAAAGCTTTATTTGCATCCAATTATTATTAAAACATTTTTTTTAATTTCTGTCCCTTCTACTTAACTCTTTTATTTTCATGTGGTACAAAAATAAATGACTTGAAATCAGGCTGCCATTGCTGACGATTAAAAAAAAATGACTGTGTGTTTTTTAGAATACTTGTTTTATCTGAAAAATTAATAAATATTATCAGAAGTAATTATATTTTTTTTAAGAGAATGTTTAGGTAAAGAAAATTGGTCACATTTATCACAAACTTGAATATTAGCTGAGAATTGAAATTGAGATAGCTATTTAAAAATATCATGGTAACTTGGTGATACTTTTTTTTTTAAATATTAACACTAAATTATTTCCTATCTCAAATTAGAATGTATTGGGAAATAAAACAGTAACACACTTTTTTTAAAAAAAAAAACAATGCGTGTATTAGATTCCTTTACCTCTATCCTTTCTTTTATTCAGCAGTAAGAATATCATATATTAGAAAAAAAAAGCAATTGTTAATTTAAGGATTTTTAGAATAAGATATCTTAAGAGAATGAAACTTGATAATATTTATAGTTTACAGTTGTTATTTTATCTAATGTTGCTAGTGCAATGAGATCTAATCATTGCCTGTCACACCTTTTTACATTTGTAAATCATCCATACATAGTAACAGAAATAGTTAAATCAAAAGGAATAGATGAACAATCACTGTTTAATGATATATGGTTCTGTAGCATTTAATGTAAATTTCAGGATTTGTTGCTTTTGTTTTACTTCATGGTTAGAAAAGAGTTTGATCTACGGTTCCTGGGGCATAGAGAGTTAAAATGTAAAAATCTGAGAGCACATTGGAAACTGTATTGACTTATACTTGACAACAAGAGCTAACTCTTAAAAGGTTGTCTGTTAATATGGAATGTTAGTCTAATCAAGTATCCTTACAAACTCTTATTGATACTTTCTGAATTACTGCACTAACATGGCTATTAATATATATATATATATTTTGTATTTATACTATATAAGATTTCTGGGTTTTTTTTTGTTCGGTTTGATTTGCTATGGCGCCTAAGGAGTTAAGCTACTGAACAAATACAATTTGTGAGGGGATCTCTCTTTCCCTAGTTTTCCAAGAAAAAAACTTTCAAGCATTATAAAGGTCAGTTGTACCTTATGCAAACTATTAACCTAGCACAGTGGCCAATTTGAATATTTGGTCTATGAGATCATGCTCTACACAATTAGTGTAGAAGACTACTGGAAGAAATGGTGTTGTCATTACTTAGTCATGGGGTGCTATAATATGAAAATTAGAAATTAGTATTTGGTTAATTCCTTTGGTTTTTTTTTATTTTAAAAAATGTAAATACAATTAATTATTATTTATAGTTTTATTAGAAGATTTCAAAAATGATTTGTCCTTGCAAGTGAACTGCAAATGACCATAAGGTATTTTTTTTTAACTATTAGAAGATATGTATGTACTGTATGTTCCCATGTCAATATACATTTAAACAGTATTTGTTTACATATTTATATTAAATCTATAAATGATCAGGACAGTATTATACCAGCTAAAGAAACATTATAATTGCATGCATAGGAATTTAAATACAAAATAGTTTATTCATATGTAAAGTTCTAAAAATATATCAGGTAACATTTTCAGTATGATAGATTCTGCTGAAGATACAGATAAGACATCCATATGTCTTCAACAATCTTCTTATACCCTGCTGTATAAATTGTATAAATGATATATAGATGAAAAGATAGATAGGAAATTAGAACGAAAATGGAACGTTAAGTATAAATACTGAATATCAACTACAGATAATAGAGGTAAATTTCAGCACTTAGTTTTGATTTTGTATAATATCAGACTTAAAGAGACATTGTAGTTTTGCATTTTAAAGATAAGCAAATACATTAAACATATTTCTTGCATGAAAAAAGATAAAGTAATTGCTGCCGAAATTTCAACTAAACTATTAAAAAATTCATGTCTGTATGCAACTTATACCTAAGTATCACTTTCTCACCGGGGGGGGGGGGGGGGGGGGGGGGGCACAGAGAGAAAATCACGCAAAAATCTTTTGGGATTTTGTTTTATACCTTGTATTGTTAATGTAGTAGTTTCACATAAGGAGCACTACATAGCAACATAAATATGTCTTATGTTAAAATCTGAGTTTCTAATGATTATTTTTTTAGGGCCTCGTCTGAGCTGCAACATTTTGAATATCAGGCCCCTGATGATAGGTAAAACTCCTAGAGCTTTATTGGCTGGTGTGGACACACCTACACATGGCACATGTAAAGAAAAGTAGAGTTTTTTCAGCACGTCCACAAGTATCTATTTTTCTCCAGTAATAAAAAAAAATGGTAATGCATTTTGAAATAATAATTGCCATGGATAATTATATAAGAGAAATCCTTATGTGTAATGTAGTATGTTTTAAAACTTACTTTAATCCAAATTAATTTTCATGAGCTTTAAATAAATTCTGTGTAAAATTTCTTAAGCATATTGAGAATATATTATTTATTAATGAAACTCAAAACACAGAACAGTACTTAATTATTTTGCTAATGACTAAAATCTTGTGTATAATTATATTGTTAGTCTTAGTTAAACTACAACAAGCATTGTGCTGTTACTAGTGTCATAATAAATATTTTATACAAGTATTTAAAATATTATATGTCAGCCCTGAATTTTAATTTGAGAGTGTATTGCTAACAAATGTATGCAAGTCTGACTTGTAATAGAAAGGTAAATAATAATGTGAAAGAATAGAGATGGTTTACATTTCATAGCAAATTTTGATAAAAGTGTGTAGGGCAAAGAAAAATATAGTGATAGCGCAAATATTTGGCAGCTCAGCACATTTTCTTAAAATTACAAAAGAAATGAAAATGTATTGCAAAAAAATCCCTGTCTTGCTATAACCAAAACTACTAGAAGTCACAGTATGCTCAATCATTCATTTTTTTTGCATTTAAAATCTTACATGAAGAAAAAAGAAAATAAATATACGGGGGCCGATTTACTATGCCCCGAATGGGGCCATGTCGCCCTGTTTCCGCGCGAGCCTTTAGGCTCGCCGGAAACAGAAGTCTTAAGACCGCTGCTCCTTAACTGGATCCGCCGCCGTGGCATACAGCAATCAACACGTTCGCATACGATTGGGCTGATTGACACCCTCTGCTAGCGGCCGCGAATCTGCAGGGGGGGGCATTGCACAAGCAGTTCACTAGAACTACTTGTCTAAGGCTGACTGCCAACAGCAATGTCTGGCTGAATGCCGACAGCGATGTCTGGCGGACATGATACGCTGCAGCGTATCATGTCCACCAGACTTTGATAATTCGGCCCCATAATCTTTATTCCAAAAGTGTTGCAAATGTAAATATCTGTTATAATTTTTTTTTAATTATGAAGAGTGATTAAGAACTGGAATATATATTTATTCAAAAATACCAATACAAATAGTAGAACAATTATATACAATCTTACTGTGGATAAGTAAAAATGAAAGCATAAAACAGACAAAACAGGTATTGTCTACTCTATATCATCATTTTCTATTGAGGAATATATTGTACTTTATTAAAGATACAGGCCTCTAGTTATCAAAGTCTGGCAGATCTAATCCGACAGTGTGGATCCGGTCCGCCAGACCGCTGAAAACGGCGAGCAATATGCTTGCCGTATTCAGCATTGCACCAGCAGCTCACAAGAGCTGCTGGTGCAACGCCGCCCCCTGCTGACTCGCGGCCAATCGCCAGCAGGGGGGGTGTCAATTAACCCGATCGTATTAGATCGGGTTGATTTGCGGTGATGTCTGTCCGCCTGCTCAGAGCAGGCGGACAAGTTATGGAGTAGCGGTCTTTGTGACCGCTGCTTCATAACTGCTGTTTCTGGCGAGCCTGCAGGCTCGCCAGAAACACGGGGCATAAAGCTCCATACAGAGCTTGATACATATGCCCCACAGAATTTTATTGTTTAAAAAGATAGATAATCCCTTTATTACCCATTCCCCCGGTTTTGCATAACCAACACAGTTATATCAATATATTTTTTAACTCTGTGATTACCTTGTATCTAAACCTCTGCAGACTGCCCCCTTATTGTAGTTCCTTTGACAGACTTGCATTTTAGCCAATCAGTGCTGACTCCTAGGTAGCTTCATGTGAGGAAGCACAATGTTATCTATATGGCCCACATGAACTAGTACTGTCTAGCTGTAAAAAAACTGTCAAAATGCACTGAGATTAGAGGCTGCTTTCAAGGGCTTAGAAATTAGCATATGTGCCTACCTAGGTTTAGATTTCAACAATGAATACCAAGAAAAGTTGTTTAAAACTTCTTGCCCTATCTGAATCATGAAAGTTTAATTTTGACTACACTATCCCTTTACTGATTAATCTATCAATGAATCAAACTGTGCATTTCTTACATTAAACATATATCTTAAAATTGCAAAACTCTGCTTTGGCATTCTACTTAGTACCCTTCAGATGAAAGACAACAGTAAGAAGAATCAATGAGTCTGCCCATATTTCTATGTCAAGTTTAGGCTTAACTTTTACTCAAAATAACTTTTTGATCATGTAATCCCTTACACTATTTGTCCATAACACCCCTATTGGAAGTCTATTCCAGGAATCAATCACCCTTTTTGTTTATGCAAATTACTCCAGTTTTACCCTCCTACTTGAGATCATGACCCATTTTTCAAGAGTTTACAAACATATTGATCTGCAGTTTTAATAAATATTTTAATATATTTAAAGGTTTCTACTATATCACCTCTCTCTTTACTCTCCTCCAAGTTATGCATAGTATCGTCATTAAAGACTTTCCTTGAAAGTTGTATTTACTTATGTATTATTGCTTTGGATCATGTATCATTTTCGCAGTCCTCTATAATTTTCAAGTTTATATATATCCTGCTGCAAATATGGTCTTCAGAACTGTACACAATATTCAAAATGATCTATAAAATGGAATAAGAACCTCACTGTTTCTGATGTTAATAACCTTTAAAAAATGTGAATCCTTACCACTCTACCTGCTGTGCTACCATATTGTTTACCAACCTTCAAACAATATGAACTATACTATGGCCTATATATTCAATAAAATCAGGTTGTGAAACAAATATCTTATGGAAAAAATGCTGCAACATCACAACATGAAATCTCTGCAAATCAAAGATTTTTTTATCCACCCCCACTTGTCATATCCGGAAGTTGCAAGTGATCTTTTATTATGCTCAGAGCAGAAGACTCTATCTCATAACTGTTCACTTCTTGGGGCATCAAATGAGCACCTCTATCAAGTACACTAGCTTCACAAAAATAATTTCAAATCATTATAGAGCAATAAAATTAAAATGAGAAAAAAAAAAAAACATGGTAAAAAAGTCCACTCGGACATATGTACAAAACAAAATTGTAACAAAGTTTAAGGGCTCCATGTACTAAGCCGTCAATTCATGCGTCATTGTAGACGCGGCTAAACTCGCCATTACTCGCCGCGGGTGAAATGGTGTCCGCTGTTGCTATGTGCTAATAATCCCACAATAAATAGACACGTCTAGCCCGCCGCGAGCAGTGGTGGAATATTGATAAATTTGACGCCTCGCTCGCCGCGACTAAGCTGATGTACTTAACTTTCAGTTGAATTGTCTGGCCAATTGTTAACACGTGACATGCAAGGTGTCACGAACGTCATAGTAGTCGCGGGAATAGAATTTTGTTCCTATAAAAGTACAACTTTTGTAAACAACTTTATTATTGTTCCAAAATTTTGGGAGAGTGAGATTACAGAGCGTTATTTTTTGTGATCTTTATTTCCAAATTCGATATGGCTTCATCTGGATCTGAAACCGCTTCAAAATCCAAGAATCCTCACTTTTCTCATCAGCAAAACGTCGTTTTGATTGACATGATTATTGACTCTTATGATTATTTGTTTGGATGTCGTGTCAAACAGACACATTTTTCTAGGAGGAAGCAGATCTGGCAAAGGGTAACCCCCCTGGTAGATCGGTGAGCTTCATTGAAACGTACTTGACTTCTGGTCTGTGGGTTGTTATAGGGAGTCAACAGCCATTCTGTACATGAGTACCCTCCATCTCCTAATAGAAGATATAATAAATATAAATATTAATATAAGAATAATTATAAAGATTGAGAACTATACAATACAAATTTAAAGTATTCAGATTACAGTCGACAAATTGGGCGCAATTTTTGTACATTGAAATGAGAGACAAATTAGACGCCAGTTATGCTTACCTAGAAGCCATCCTTCAGGCATATTTCCGTCCTCGAACTTCCGGTATAACCCAGTCTGCCTTAAGATGTAAGAATCATGACAGGAGCCAGGAAAGTTAGAACAGACACTGATAATCCTCATGTTGGGGTCACAGACCATCTGGACATTCAAGGAATGGAAATGCTTTCTATTCCTATAGATCTCCTCATGAGCTTGAAGTGGTCTTACAGCAACATGGGTACAGTCTATGGCACCTAGGACATTGGGCATCCCAGCCATCCTATAGAAATTTGACTTGATAGATTGCCATTCTTCAGGGGTAGATGGCAAACAAACATATCGATGAAAAATAACCATCATAGCCCCTATGACTTTGGATAAGTGGCATGAAAAAGCAGATTGACTCATTCCAATAATGACGCTAGAAACTGCCTGAAAGGAGCCTGTTGCAAAAAAATGCAATGCAGCTAATAGTTTCAGAAGTCCCGGAATAGCTTGTGAACGAGCCGTCATCGGCTCCAAATGATCTTCAATCTCTCGATACAGGTGTAATATGGATTCACGATCAAGCCGGAATCTTTGTATGATCTCTCGGTCAGAAAGGCCGTGCAAACCAACCCGTGGAAGGAATACACGGGGGACACGAACTCTCCTTCTTCGAACCATACGATTAGCGACATTTCCAGTATTCTGTCTTCTAGCCCGGTTTTGCATCGCACGGAGAATAAACAAATACAGAATTCTTTCCATAGCTGCTGAAATGAACAATGTAAGTACAATGCTGCCTTTTATATATGTCTAGACTGGCGTCTAGAGTGACTTTCCTATTGTTTTGTACCTTGCCTGCCACCTAAAAGGTGGCGAGGCAAAAATAACGTGGTGGGGGAGGAGATTGACGCGAGCGGACAAATAGATTTTTTAGTACATTCGTTTTTGGCGAGTTGGTGGTCAAATGTGTCTAATTACAGTGAAAAATGGAGAGGTAGCGAGGTTTGGCGGATAAGTACGCTCGCAATTTTAAAGATACAAGTTTTGACGCGAGATTTGTTGCGGGTAGCTCGCTGACTGCTTAGTACATGGAGCCCTAAGAAAAAAATTTGAGGCAACCTTGTCAGCTTTCAAATAGTGAGATACAAATCTGAGACAAGATATTTCACAGGGGTAATAAAGTCTTTTTATATTAGTTGATGTTAGTGTAGGTGAAAAATGATTTGAATCACTTTGCAATAGGTTATTGTTTCATCTGTGAGATTTGAAATATTGGGCACTTAAAGCAAAAATAGATATTAACTGCAGGATCTCCCACTAACAAATTTGTAGAAAACAGAGGTGAATCAAGAATGAATTTCTAACATGATCTTGTCTTCACAATGAGGCCCCTCAGCAACCTCACAAACATCTATAAATCTAGCCCTATGTCTTACCATGGCTTACTATGCACAAAACAAATTGTTGTTAACGTTCATTAATCATACAATGGGGCAAACATATCTAGAAGCATATATACACAACTTGTTACAATAAGGCCAGTAATTAAGAAAGTAGATAAAAAGGTAAATATCATTTGAACAGGTTTACAGTTACTGGTACAGAACAGAAATATAATGAGATTAATTATTATTAGACAGACAGACAGATAAGGTTATCAACCAGGGAACTTGTCCAAACATCTTCCCAGTGATTGAACAGCGGACAGGTTACATTTCTTATAAAGGGTTAGTAAAAGTTGTTTTCCTCTTTTGAACTTGGTAAAATGTTATATTATAAATAGCAAAACCACACATGCTTAGGTTCTATTTAGGCAACTATAATGGAACAATTGTGAAAAAATCCTGCATATTTTCTAGTCAGTTTTTACAGAAATGTTGCTTCACTTTGAAGTGATAGCAATATGGGTAACGTCCCTTTAAAAAGGCTGTATTCTTGTCCTCCAAACTACAATTAATTCTAATAGCTATACTGCCCCATCATAATCTCTACAACTTGTTCTATAATTTCATATATACTTGTATTAGTTTATTTCTCCATAGGGTAATCAAACATGTTTCAAGGAGAAATATGTTTTTATGGTATAGCAAGAAGAAAAACATTATTTTGTGCTCTTTCAGGTTTTATGTCTGTAACAGCCATAAAAATTATAAGGACACCTAAAACTTTTTAATTTGTATTTTTCCCTGTTTATTATATATGTTAATTGTTTTAAATAATCTAAATTATATTTGCTTCACTATAAAGTTGAAGTTTTATGATTCCTAAAATATGTCTGTCACTGATGGAAATTTCACATTGTAGTCAAAGTGATAAACATCTCCAGCTGTGAGAATGAAGTTTAGTGCAAGACAGTTTTTGAGACACTTTTGGCGTAATGCCAGATTTAGAGTTCAGTATTCTGAAAGCCAATATGTTGACAATCTAATAATATAAACATATATTTCAATGTGCTGCTTAGTCGAGTCAAAATCGAGTTTCACACTCATCTATAAAAGAGGTTTACAATAATAAAGATTTTACATGGTGTGAATGAAAACAATATATATATATATATATATATATATATATATATATATATATATATATATATATATATATATATACACAGTATATATACATATAAACATTCCCTACTATGGTTGAGTTTACATTACAAGCATTAAAATTTATTTGAAAACTTTTATTAAATTTGTCTGGCATATGCTCCTTTTAAAATACTGAATATTTCATTTTTAATTTTCCTTCCTCCATTTAACAGCCTGGCAGTTTTTAGAAGAAAATTAGTGTCTCAGAGTATAAGAGTATATTTCAATATGTTTAAAATATTTCATAAACTATTTAATTTTCATGTATGCCAGACTCCTATGTTTAGTTAATAAATATATATATATATATATATATATATATATATAAACAGTCTAATCAAACATAATTAGACAGTAGCAGATATATACAGTATATATATATATATATATATATATATATATACAGTCTAATCAAACATAATTAGACAGTAGCAGATATATACAGTATATATATATATATATATATATAAACAGTCTAATCAAACATAAACTTTCATGATTCAGATAGGGCATGCAATTTTAAACAACTATAACCAAATTGTCTTTGTTCTCTTGGTATTCTTTGTTGAAGGCTAAATCTAGGTAGGCTCATATGCTAATTTCTGAGTCCTCGAAGGCCGCCTCCTGACAGTTTTCCCCAGCTAGACTCGGATAGTTCATGTATGCCATATAGATAACACTGTGCTGTGGAGTTATTTATGAGTCAGCACTGATTGGCTAAAACGCAAGTCTGTCAAAAGAACAAAAATAAGAGGGCAATCTGCAGAGGCTTAGATACAAGGTAATCACAGAGATAAAAACAATAACAATTCTGGAGTAGACTGTCCCATTAAATTGTAATATTTCAGGAAATGATCCACCACATTTGTTGTGAAATGCTACAACACATGCATGCTCTTTTATTGAGAAAACAGATTAATGCAAGCTAGCGGAAGGGAGCTCTTCATTAGTGTTTAAAGGGTTTGGCATCTGATTGAATATACCACTTGCCTTCAGTAAAAAAAAAAAAACTGTTCCTTCATAAGGAAGAACAGTGTACAAGCATCCACCCAGTAGTAAGCCACAATTCTAAACTGTGACAAGCTGTAATACTTTATGCAACTAGACACATAACAATTTAATTTAAAAAAAAATGTTAGTTTCAAATGTTTTCCTGGGGGCCCAGGCTATAGCAACAAAAAACTTAATTGACCAAATCAGAGCCAGATTAAGAGTGGAGCGGTATTTAACGTTCCTGCTCACGTGATAACTCCGCTAGAAGTAAGCTTTTTGCATGCGTTGGGTAGTGCGTGTATTAAAGTGAAGGTAAAGTTACCTTCATGTCGATCTAGTATTTCATTATTTGTTACAAATCAGTATGAGTTTCACTCATCAATATTTATAAATCTTATTGTAAACAAAGTTATCTGCTTTATAAATCAATTTCTGATGGTATACAAATTCAACCCCCCCTTTTTTTTTTTTAAAGTCTCGGTGGAGTTTTCACATTGTCCAATTGAAAATCTGGCCATTAGGCGGCTGTCACTCCACGTCATTTGCCTCATTGATATGCGCATGCTCTGTCCTTTTTTCTTCACATTGGAATGCACGCGCACTCCCGTTTCGTGCATGCGTAATTGTATGCAGTTGGAATTACCATAACTCACCGAGTTGCGCATGCAGAGTGGAGGGTGAAATCGGTGATTTGCGCATGCGTAGTTCAAAGGAGCATTGTGAACGCGCTTTTGAGAGACGTATAGAGCGGGTGGGACCGCTCTATATGTTACAGACCAGAAAAGCAGGAAATAGAGATAGGGAGGAGTCACCATCATAACAGTAGGCATTAATAAATATATATAATATTTAAAATATTAAAGAACTAGTGAAAAAAAGTTAGTGATTAGCTTATGTAAATAATAAAGAATGCATTGATGTCTTCAAAATGAAAAAACTTTACCTTCACTTTAAGTTGAAAGTAAAAAGTTTGGCTCGGGCACTAACCCAATGCAAACAAAAAAACAAAGTTAGAATATTGTGAACGTGTTAACATATTCCCCCATAGAAGTCAATGGAGCAAAATAATTGAAAAAAAAACTAACATCCTAGTTGCGCGCAAACCCGATCGCATATTTGGAAGTGCGCTAATCCAAACATGAAAATATGATGTTCTTCACATTGCAGAATATGTTCTATTTATTCATAAATATGTTTTTCTGCATATATCTAATGGTATTTTGGTACAATATATATGTAGGTCCGAAACGTCGCTTTTTTAAGGTTGTGATATCCAAATAAAGAGAATGTTTCACCTTTAAAGAAAAAGTTTGTACTGTGGTGCTGTCACACTTTGTGCATGGACTGTATACATTGGAGTTTTGCTGATACTCCACAGTGACAAGCACACAGTTTGGAAATTGTGTACAATTTATGGTGTTGGACTCCAATTGCTCACTTTTTGTCTATGGAATCAGCGGAGCTACGAGCACCCCCAGTGAGTGAAATTACAATGGAGGATAAACAACCTTCTACTTTTTCCTATTCGGATATTGATGCAGCACGCATCACCTCTTTAGCCCTGGGATCAAGGAACTTTTTAAGAAATACTGCCGAAGTGGATATTAGAAAAGAGTATGAAAGAAGAAAAATAAAATTAATATCTTTGGAGCTACACTCTGTTACACTTGCAGAGTATTAACAGATAAAAATGATCCCTAGGGGCTTAAGGGTTAAACTAAGACCCACCATTCTGGCTAATCATGAGCTGTATAAAGTTTGAGAGTATACTAAATAAATGTTCATTCGATTTAATTGTCCTGACTGTGGAATGTTTGCAGCTAGAAATTGACAAACAGAAAGGAATTGTATTGGAAACGGAGCGATCGATGGAAACAAAGTTTACCTTAGAAATGTTAAAGACCATCAAAGATGAAGTGGATACATTGTTGGCGCAATATCGCTTGGATCTTAAGGAGAGAAAATGAACCGAGTTCGTGAGAGATGAGCTGGATTACATGACCATACGTCAAGATCAAGTGAAGGCCCGCGCTGGAGGAGATTGCAGAGAACAACGACCGACCAGGACAAGGCTGAAGGCTCATCATCCGGAGAGAGTTTTTTAGGCTCCGGTTCAGAAGGAGACACTGGAGGGGAGGGCGGAAGCACCGCCGATTCAAAAGAACAACGGATGAGTACGCGCAGCTCCTGGAATCAGCAACGACAGCCGCAGAGACAGCAGAGAGGAGGGAGATATCGGCGGGGTATGAGAAAGTAAAAGTAAAGGTAAATGAACTGCCTAATGCTAACCCCCTTACGTCTGATGAGGAAAACTTAGTCATTAACATATCCAAATACAAGCTAACCGATACTGAATACAGTCTTGAGATTGACAAAGATCTTTATAAATTTTTCAGGATGTTAAGGTTGAAAGCAATGTATGGTGGTAGTAGTACAGTTAATTTGGGTGAGCAAAACACAATAAATGAAGAGATTCTGCAAACTGAATGTTTTAATTTGAGAATGTTAAATTTCCATAAAAAATCTTCATTTATACCCCCTACAAGTAATTCTGGTGTAGAAACGTTTGCTAAATTTGTACAGCAAGATGTTGCTACTTTAATGAAAAAAACAAGTTTAAACCCATACACTAAACATTATAATCTAACTAAAGGGGAGTGTGAGGCTATATCCACTTTGAAAACAACAAAGATATCACTATAAAAAATGCCAATAAGGGTGGAGCTATAGTGGTAATAGATACTGAATACTATACCCAAGAAATTTTACAACAACTCTCAGATGGGGGGGGGGGGGTATATGAGATATTGGATCACAATCCCCTTACAGAGATACAAAAAGAGCTTAAAGCAATTCTGGATAGGGCTTTGGGATATAATATCATCTCTAAACAAGTTTATGATTTTCTGTTTAAAAACATCCTATAACACCAGTCTTTACACACTGCCCAAAGTGCATAAAAACCTTTCCCCTCCTGCCAGGACGTCCCATTGTGGCTTGCACTGATTCTGTATTCTCTAATGTTTCCATTTTCCTAGATAAGATTCTTTTCCCTTTGGTCAAACAACAGAAATCCTTTATTAAAGATACAAATGAGTTTTTGACAAAATTTGCAGGGGTTGAAATAGAGGAAACATGGTTAATTTTTTAACTTGATGTAGTAAATATTTATACTTCTATCCCCCATGAGGCTGGTCTAACAACTATAAAAAGCTTTTTGAATGACAGCAGATTATATCATAGACCGCAAATTGATTTTGTTGATGACATGTTAAGACTTGTATTATACTGCAATTACTTTCTTTTCCAAGACACATACTACATGCAAAAATGGGGAACAGCTATGGGCTCCAATGTAGCCCCCTCATATGCCAATTTGTTAATGAGTGGCTTTGAGAACAAATTTGTTTATAGTAATCAGCCATTCATCAGCTGTTGTAAGCTTTGGCTAAGATACATTGATGATATCTTTGGCATATGAGGGGGCTCATTGGAGTCCTTATTACAGTTTGTTGAGGATCTCAATGCCTTAATGGTAGGCATTAGATTTACGCTTACATACTCTATACAGCAGGTTAATTTCTTAGACACTACTGTATACAAACAAGGTACTAGATTGAATACTGATCTTTATACTAAACCAACAGATAGAAATACTTTGCTAAGATACGAAAGTTTTCATCCAGAAACTGTATTTAATTCTATACCCAGGAGTCAGTTACTTCGTACAAAGGGGATAGTCAAGGATCAAGAGATATTGCCAGAAAGATTAAGATCTATGGGCAATAAATTTATTCAAAGAGGATACCCAAAAGATACCATTACTGGGAGTATTGAGGAATTGGATAAACTACTAAGTAAAAAGAAGAATGATTCAAATAAATTAGTTTTTGCTATGGAATACAGTAATAAGAGTAATGATGTCTTTAAAATAGTGAGAAAATATTGGCACTTATTGTCTAAATACAATCCAAAAGGGGAATCCTTTAAATTGCCTCCTATGCCTTCATATAGACGGGTAAAAAAATCTTAGGGATAACATTGTCAAAGCAGATGTGGGCACTATTAAACCATCTAGTACTAATTATTTGACTACACCTAATAAGGGGTGTCACCCCTGTCTACATTGCGCTCAATGCAATTCAATCATAAAAGGAAAATTCCTAGCACAAAATGAATGTATAATAATTGGATTGTATACATGTCAGACTAATTATGTAATTTATTTACTTAAATGCCCATGTGGGCTTTGCTATATTGGCGAGACCACTCAGGCCGCCAGGAACAGATTTAGTCAACATAAAGCTTCCATTAAATCAAAGGACATGTCACTTCCAGTATCTGCACATTTCACACATATGGGACATACAGTTAGCCAGCTCCATTTCCAAGTAATAGACCATATCCCCATTCATAGAAGAGGGGGTAATAGGGAACTAAAACTGAAACAAAAAGAGGTATGGTGGATCAAGCGCTTAAATACATTACACCCTTATGGTCTGAATAGGGACTATGATTTGTATTTGTTTTTATAAAAATTAGCATGGCATATATTCTGGTACCACTAGAGGTCACTAATGAAAGGAATCCTAGAATACCTGGACAGGTATGAGTTAATCCAATTAGCAATGAAAGTTAATAATTGTTTTATTATTATTATTATTATTATTATTATTAAAGGTCAAAAAGAAATATACAAAGAAAGGGGAGAAGTAGAGCTACACAATCAGGGTTACAGTTATGTGATTTGGAACAAAAAAGCAAAAAAGAAAACACAAAGATTGAGTATACATAAAAAAAAGAAAAAAAAGAAAATAGAACGTTCCAACATTTGGACACAAATCATAACCATTTCAAATATTAGATATTTAACTTTTCTCCCATTATCACAATGATCATTAACACAAAACTTACCCTAACTCATTATTTTAAACCTACAGAAAGGCAAATCATTACGGCAACAGATAGCAAAAAAAAATACAATTTAAGGATTGTAATTTCAACCTTTAAGTTATTAAGGGAGGTGGAACCACCTACCAATCATTTGTCAGGTTCCTGACAAGATTAAGGGAAAAAAAAAACTCAATTAGCAATGAAAGTTGAAACCTGATTGGTCCAGATACCCTTTTTAAATGTTTGTCTAATTGTTTTTAACTATGCATGATTAAGGACTATGTAGATCTGAAACGTCGCTTTTTAAAGGTTGTGATATCCAAATAAAGAGAATGTTTCACCTTTAAAGAAAAAGTTTGTACTGTGGTGCTGTCACACTTTGTGCATGGACTGTATACATTGGAGTTTTGCCGATACTCCACAGTGACGAGCACACAGTTTGGAAATTATTTACAATTTATGGTGCTGGACTCCAATTGCTCACTTTATATATACAGGGAGTGCAGAATTATTAGGCAAATGAGTATTTTGACCACATCATCCTCTTTATGCATGTTGTCTTACTCCAAGCTGTATAGGCTCGAAAGCCTACTACCAATTAAGCATATTAGGTGATGTGCATCTCTGTAATGAGAAGGGGTGTGGTCTAATGACATCAACACCCTATATCAGGTGTGCATAATTATTAGGCAACTTCCTTTCCTTTGGCAAAATGGGTCAAAAGAAGGACTTGACAGGCTCAGAAAAGTCAAAAATAGTGAGATATCTTGCAGAGGGATGCAGCAGGGATGGTTTGGGCTGGTATCATCAAAGATGAGCTTGTGGGGCCTTTTCGGGTTGAGGATGGAGTCAAGCTCAACTCCCAGTCCTACTGCCAGTTTCTGGAAGACACCTTCTTCAAGCAGTGATACAGGAAGAAGTCTGCATCCTTCAAGAAAAACATGATTTTCATGCAGGACAATGCGTCCAAGTACTCCACAGAGTGGCTGGCAAGAAAGGGTATAAAAGAAGAAAATCTAATGACATGGCCTCCTTGTTCACCTGATCTGAACCCCATTGAGAACCTGTGGTCCATCATCAAATGTGAGATTTACAAGGAGGGAAAACAGTACACCTCTCTGAACAGTGTCTGGGAGGCTGTGGTTGCTGCTGCACGCAATGTTGATGGTGAACAGATCAAAACACTGACAGAATCCATGGATGGCAGGCTTTTGAGTGTCCTTGCAAAGAAAGGTGGCTATATTGGTTACTGATTTGTTTTTGTTTTGTTTTTGAATGTCAGAAATGTATATTTGTGAATGTTGAGATGTTATATTGGTTTCACTGGTAAAAATAAATAATTGAAATGGGTATATATTTGTTTTTTGTTAAGTTGCCTAATAATTATGCACAGTAATAGTCACCTGCACACACAGATATCCCCCTAAAATAGCTAAAACTAAAAACAAACTAAAAACTACTTCCAAAAATATTCAGCTTTGATATTAATGAGTTTTTTGGGTTCATTGAGAACATGGTTGTTGTTCAATAATAAAATTAATCCTCAAAAATACAACTTGCCTAATAATTCTGCACTCCCTGTATATATATATATATATATATATATATATATATATATATATATATATATATATATATATATATATATATCATACATATATATATATATATATATCATACATATATATATATATATATATATATATATATATATATTTAAAAATACATAACATATTCCCTTGTGTGAAGAACATTGGAATGTGAAATATTTACAGTAAATATAAAGTATATCACTTTATTAAATATTAATATTGTATAAATATGATTCTTCATGTTTTCATGTACTTACCTGCAAAGGGCTCCAATGCACTTCTAAATACGTCTATATATGTATACATATGTATAAAGCACAATTGGGCAGAAAGAAGTTACTCCCAGGTGGCAACCGGGCCACAGAACAAGCTATTGAGCTGCTGTTCGTTCCTGGCAGACTGCTTCTCTTTCTGATTTGCATATGTATACATATGTGTTTATGTGTATATATGTGTATATGTCTGTAAATACATAAATATATATATATATACATATAAATACATAAACACATTTGTATACACACACACACATATATATATATATATATATATACACATCGTTAGACATGTATATATATATGCATCTCTATGTTAAAGCCATTTGACTGCCTTTTTTTCCTAACACCTGATACCTCATATCTTTAAGCCCTTATAACTTTTTTGTGCAATATTTTTTTTAATAATTTTATTTTTAGTCATTATGAGTGTGACTGTACTTTTAAATGTATTCTTGATGTGTTTTGTGACACTTTTTTGTTTTGCTAAACAGTTAACCAGAGCTCTGAGGTTGTGCTATGCTGATGCAAGTTAACTTCAATTGCACTCAAGGGATCGCTTTTACTTTAAACTTGTAATAAAATTGCTACATCTAACACACACAAACAGCCATGATAAACCCAATATTGCTCGCCCATAACTGTTAGCACGCCACGCGTAATCTGGCCCTAAATGTATAAGGTAAAATCTTTAAGGAAAATATGCATGCTACAAAATCCAGTTGAAATAAAACACAGTACACTTTGCAATATAAAAGTTATTTAATAAAACAAATAAATAATTGTTACAAACTTTTGCTGTATTACATTGAAACATTTTTAAGAGTAGACACCTTTTATGTGTATATAAAAATATTGCCCATGTATGTATCAAGAGGTATGGAATATGATACAATCTATCTATTTTTGTACATTCCTCCATATGATTTTATTACACATGGGGGGAATGTATGGAATAATAAAAACACTATATAATTATATATGTATATATATATATATATATATATATATATATATATATATATATATATATACATACACACACACACACACTTATGACTTACCAATTAAAGAAGTGCATGTAGCATGTAAAATGTAAAATTATATGTTAATATGAGAACAAAGTACATTTTCTCTTTTTATTATTAGTCTTCTAGTATGGGATGAATTCTACATAATATATATATATATATATATATGAAAGCAAAGTGCTGCCGGTCAAAACAATTGTTCCTCTAAGCCCACTCAGGCGTCCTTACACGTTTCGAAGTTACTGAATACTTCTTGGTAAGAGGAGTGTGAGATTACAGGATTCCCGGCTTGTACATTTTAAAGGGTGGCCGGGTGGGCATGTTTTTTCGAAAACGTGTGACGTCATGCGTCACATGTAGGCTGGCAGCCATACGGGTGTATTGTGTGTCTATTGCCATAGCAATCTTAGATATACATGTTACGTGTTGATGCTTGTGATTAAGTAAGTCAAAAACTGAATCTTCACGGTCCTAGCGCTGTAAGGTTGTTTTCTTTTTGTGCACTCTGCATGTTGCTCGGTGTTGGTGTCTATAGCCTTCCATAAGAGCATATACTGTAGCAATAACATTAATAGCTGTGTGTTGAGTTATTTTGAGGGGACAGCAAATTTACAATGCTGCACAGGCTGTACACTCACTACTTTACATTGTAGCAAAGTGTAATTTCTTCAGTGTTGAAAATATGAAAATATATAATAAAATATTTACAAAAATGTGTGGGGTGTACTCAATTTTGTGAGACACTATATATATATATATATATATATATATATATATATATATATATATATACATATATATATATATATATATATATATATATACTGTGTATATATATATATATATATATATATATATATATATATATATATATATGTATATACAGGGAGTGCAGAATTATTAGGCAAGTTGTATTTTTGAGGATTAATTTTATTATTGAACAACAACCATGTTCTCAATGAACCCAAAAAACTCATTAATATCAAAGCTGAATATTTTTGGAAGTAGTTTTTAGTTTGTTTTTAGTTTTAGCTATTTTAGGGGGATATCAGTGTGTGCAGGTGACTATTACTGTGCATAATTATTAGGCAACTTAACAAAAACAAATATATACCCATTTCAATTATTTATTTTTACCAGTGAAACCAATATAACATCTCAACATTCACAAATATACATTTCTGACATTCAAAAACAAAACAAAAACAAATCAGTAACCAATATAGCCACCTTTCTTTGCAAGGACACTCAAAAGCCTGCCATCCATGGATTCTGTCAGTGTTTTGATCTGTTCACCATCAACATTGCGTGCAGCAGCAACCACAGCCTCCCAGACACTGTTCAGAGAGGTGTACTGTTTTCCCTCCTTGTAAATCTCACATTTGATGATGGACCACAGGTTCTAAATGGGGTTCAGATCAGGTGAACAAGGAGGCCATGTCATTAGATTTTCTTCTTTTATACCCTTTCTTGCCAGCCACTCTGTGGAGTACTTGGACGCGTGTGATGGAGCATTGTCCTGCATGAAAATCATGTTTTTCTTGAAGGATGCAGACTTTTTCCTGTACCACTGCTTGAAGAAGGTGTCTTCCAGAAACTGGCAGTAGGACTGGGAGTTGAGCTTGACTCCATCCTCAACCCGAAAAGGCCCCACAAGCTCATCTTTGATGATAACAGCCCAAACCAGTACTCCACCTCCACCTTGCTGGCGTCTGAGTCGGACTGGAGCTCTCTGCCCTTTACCAATCCAGCCACGGGCCCATCCATCTGGCCCATCAAGACTCACTCTCATTTCATCAGTCCATAAAACCTTAGAAAAATCAGTCTTGAGATATTTCTTGGCCCAGTCTTGACATTTCAGCTTGTGTGTCTTGTTCAGTGGTGGTCGTCTTTCAGCCTTTCTTACCTTGGCCATGTCTCTGAGTATTGAACACCTTGTGCTTTTGGGCACTCCAGTGATGTTGCAGCTCTGAAATATGGCCAAACTGGTGGCAAGTGGCATCTTGGCAGCTGCACGCTTGACTTTTCTCAGTTCATGGGCAGTTATTTTGCGCCTTGGTTTTTCCACACGCTTCTTGCGACCCTGTTGACTATTTTGAATGAAACGCTTGATTGTTCGATGATCACGCTTCAGAAGCTTTGCAATTTTAAGAGTGCTGCATCCCTCTGCAAGATATCTCACTATTTTTGACTTTTCTGAGCCTGTCAAGTCCTTCTTTTGACCCATTTTGCCAAAGGAAAGGAAGTTGCCTAATAATTATGCACACCTGATATAGGGTGTTGATGTCATTAGACCACACCCCTTCTCATTACAGAGATGCACATCACCTAATATGCTTAATTGGTAGTAGGCTTTTGAGCCTATACAGCTTGGAGTAAGACAACATGCATAAAGAGGATGATGTGGTCAAAATACTCATTTGCCTAATAATTCTGCACTCCCTGTACATATCATATGTACTACTGTATACTGTTTTATAAAAAAAAAAAAAAATACATCAAACACTAAAGCAATAAGACTAGATGTGTCCCCTTACATTAGAGCATATGCAAATAAAAAAATGTATTTAATTTATTTTAAACAAAAAAATTGAAGCATGTTTACAAAATAAAAAGCCTCCTGAACAGTGCTGGAGTCGATTATGATTTAATGAATTTTAAGGCAATCTGGCATTCACAAGTTAAGTCTTTAGACCACTGCTTCATAACTTGTGTTTCTGGCGAGTCTTCAGACTCGCCAGAAACACGGGCCCACAAGCTCCATACAGAGCTTGATAAATGGGCCCCATTGTCTCAACCTAGTCTATTTATAGGCAGCAGAAAAAAGCATTAACTATTTCATAGCCAAAATAAACAAACATAAATGGTTAATATACCTATAAAGACAGAGAGTAACTTATTACATCATATAAAGGGCACATAACAATCATGCAATTGACAAAATATAAAAAACATCCCGAAATGAAGATTGGTTATTACACATTATCTGTATAAATATTACATGAAAAGTCATTTAGAGTTCTGAGTTAGCCGTCAAAAGCAGCGTTAAGGGGTCCTAACACTGCTTTTTACCACCCGCTGGTATTTAGAGTCAGGCAGGAAAGGGTCTAACGCTCACTTCCTCACCGCGACTCCAGGCTACCGCAGATCCCCTTACACCAATTGCGTATCCTATCTTTTCTATGGGATCTGCCTAACGCTGGTATTTGGAGTCTTGGAAGAAGTGAGCGGTAGACCCTCTACCGACAAGACTCCTACCGCCAAAAAAAGTCATTAGTTAAGAGCTTTATGGGGTAACGCGTGAATATAAAGCTCTTAACTACTGTGCTACAAGTACACTAACACCCATAAACTACCTATGTACCACTAAACCGAGGCCCCCCCACATCGCCGCCACTCTAATAAAATTTTTTAACCCCTAATCTGCTGACCGGACACCGCCGCCACCTACATTATAGCTATGAACCCCTAATCTGCTGCCCCTAACATCGCCGACCCCTATATTATATTTATTAACCCGTAATCTGCCCCCCCCCACGTCGTCGCTACCTAACTACAAGTATTAACCCCTAATCTGCCGACCGGACCTCGCCGCCACTATAATAAATGTATTAACCCCTAAACCGCCGCACTCCCAAACACTAGAATAAATAGTATTAACCCCTAATCTGCCCTCCCTAACATCGCCGCCACCTACCTACAATTATTAATCCCTAATCTCCCACCCACACCGTCGCCGCTACTATAATAAAATTATTAACCCCTAAACCTAACTCTAACCCTAACTCTAACACCCCCTAACATAAATATAATTTAAATTAAACAAAATAATATTCCTAAAATTAACTAAAATAATCCTATTTAAAACTAAATACTTACCTAGAAAATAAACCCTAATATAGCTACAATATAATTAATAATTACATTGTAGCTATTTTAGGATTTATATTTATTTTACAGGCAGCTTTGTATTTATTTATTTATTTATTTATTTTTTTAAACATTTTTATTGAGGAATTGCATATTACAATGGTTTGAGACACCAAAAAAGGGATAAAAGAAATATATAAGAAAATAAGTAAATAAAAACAAAAATTATACATTTAGCGATATGGAAAACATTCTGGTGGTTCTTGGTTGATTTCCTCATTTTGGTCCCTTTTAGACATATTATGGACCACTCTTGGATCCTTATTTACTATATATAAGAAACATGTAGGGATAAATAAACATAAACAAAACATACTCAGGACTAGATGACAAAATGTAAGGTACAGGTTGGAGCTCAAATATTCACACCAACAGGGTTGTACAGTGTCATAAGATAATTGACTAACATTAATGTACCCAGTAATGCTCTTTCCCTATTATTCTCTCCCCCTAGCTGTTATCAATCCACTCATGAGCTTTTAAATTGATAAGATATGAAAGACAGGTGTTATATCAGAGCACATATATACACAGGCACAGGCTCCCCTTAGAAAAGTTTTACAAAAATTGATCAGTTAAGAGAGACAGCTGTATTGGCCATAACTGGGGACAACTGAGATCTAGAGGGCCAAACTATGTTTAAGAGAAATTTGGTATGCATAGTTATACTATAGATGACTTTATTACTATATTCGCCCCTCAGTGTGAGATAGACCGTTCCATGTCTTTAGAATCTATAAGCAATTACAATTAGTGAGATAGGGACCCGACTGGGGAGCATAAAGAATGTTATAAGATAGTGTTGTGTAGGAGGGTAGGATGCTGATATGCTGTTCAATTAAGCCTCACTATATTGGAAACTGAGGCGATTAGGCATTCAACAGTCAAAGATTTACACTCTACCGGTGGTTCTAATTGCGATTATGTCAGCACCTTCAATGTATCCGGAACTGCTATAGCGTGTATATTAGTGTTATGTCCAGTGCACAGCCAGAGAGCCTCCCTCCCGCCCAATGGCCCCGGCCGTAAGCCACCGAGCTAGAGTTATTTGAAACCATCTATGCTGTAAAGAGCTATGCGCTAACTGTGTCCGCATCACCAATCTACCCTTAGGCAAAGCAAAAACATGTACTCTTAGAAGTGGGTAGTATATAACAGGCTCATACATAAAATGGAACTACGACCAAATGTAAAAATGTGAATATGGTAGAAATACTAACAGAATGAGCATGAACAAGTTACAGTGCCTGGCCTCTCAAGATTTAAAATAAACATCATAGATTTATCAGCGTCCATTTGGCATGGTTGCAGTCAAGAGCAAACAGTGCATTAGTCTATCCCCAGTTTTCTCCTCTACAACACATCCACCAATATTTATTATTATTATACTCATTTTTTGCCTTCACAACAGTATAGAAAATAACCAATTAACTTTTATACATAAAAAATAAGGTTTAACTGCCTATATTGGTAAATAACATTCCTCTAGAGATCCCAAGGAGAAGTAAAGATAAAACTAGCTTTTTGTTAGCGGGTTTACCCATTGAGCTCAGTCCAGAGTTTTCTGTCTGAGAGAGGTATCTGCAGTCTACCCCACTCCTGTGTCTGGAAAGTGTCTATCACTGTGAAAGCAAGGGGTATCCTCAATCAGAATAAGTGTATGTTTCCACCATCTTATCGCACCCAGCAATTGTAGGGTAACAGTATATGCAATAATGCCCTGTGGGTCTTCAGAACGTTTAGCTGTCTCCATTTTCCAAGTACCTGTGTACCGGCTGTAAATGAGACCATCGCCTGTGTCATAGTGTGCCCTGGGGCCAGTCTCTGCTTCACCGGATTCCGTCTCAGCTGACATACCTTTCTGTGAGCCCTCAATCTCCTCCAGAAGCTTAACATGATTACGATTTGGATCCGCTCGCTGGGGCCTGCTAGGTGTGCCCACGGGTATCGGTATTTGAAGGGCAGGTGATGCTAGGCGACGATCTCCATTGTTAAGACGGCAAATCACGGTTCCCCCTCCTTTGGTAAGTAGATAGCCTGAGGCGGGTTTAGAAATCACCAGCTTTTGTGGCTCTCCGTGACATGGGTTATAGCCTTGTTGCTTTGTGTGTTCCTCATGTACCTCTACTCCTGTTGTTAGGCGCGCTGTAGAGATGTTACCATTTTGGCTGGGGAATTCAGGAAGACTCTCTTGCGAAGCGCTCAGTGTATTTTTTGCGCATATTTTATTTATTAAGAAATCGTAAGGGGCTTTGTCGATTCATTTGTCAAAGATTCTCTCTAATTTCTCAAAAGATGGTGTCGAGTAGCAGTATGGCTCTAGTTCTTTAATATAGGCCATTGCGAGGGATAGTGCAATCAGTGCCGTTCACAGTTTTTCTGTTCACAAGCTTCCAGATGTATTTGACAAAGAGTTCCCTTTAGTATCTGGCCAGGGGGGGGGTTAATGAAGAGATTCAGTAAGTTGAGTCCTCGACAGCACTAATAACCCGGCTCTTCCCGGGGGGGAGGTGTATACCTAATAGTAGGCCGCCGCCTTAGGCCTTATTCCGATCTGAGTCCCCAATTTCATGAAAACGGCTAGAATAAGTAATGTAGAATTCCAGTTGCCAGAACTGTGAGGTTTTCTGTTAAAATGATGTTATTCTTGCTGTAATATGTTAATAATCGGCGGATTACCAAGGATTCCGTTGGAGCCTGCAGAAAATGTGTCCTATTCAGAACACTGCACGGACACACCCCCCCCCAGCTTTGTATTTATTTTAACTAGATACAATAGCTATTAAATAGTTAATAACTATTTAATAGCTACCTAGTTAAAATAAGTACAAAATTACCTGTAAAATAAATCCTAACTTAAGTTACAAATACACCTAACACTACACTATCATTAAATTAATTAAATAAATTACCTATAATTAGCTAACTTAAAATACAATAAAATGAACTATTCTATAATACAAAAACCCCCCACTAAATTACAAAAAATAAAAAAGAATTACAAGATGTTTAAACTAATTACACCTAATCTAAGACCCCTAATAAAATAAAAAATCCCAATAGAACAGCCAATAGAATGCGAGCTCAATACGATTGGCTGATTGGATCAGTCAATCGGATTGAACTTCAATCTGATTGGCTGATTGCATCAGCCAATCAGATTTTTTCTACCTTAATTTCGATTGGCTGATAGAATCCTATCAGCCAATCGGAATTGAAGAGACGCCATCTTGGATGACGTCCCTTAAAGGAACCTTCATTCGTCGGGAAGTCGTCTGTTGAAGAGGATGGCTCCGCGTTGGCTCCTTTGAAGATGGCTCCGCTCCGTCCGGATGGATGAAGATTGAAGACGCCGCCTGGATGAAAACTTATACCGGATGGAGGACCTCTTCTTGCCCCGCTTGGATGAAGACTTCTACCGGATGAAGGACCTCCTCTGCGCACCTTAGATGAATAACTCGGCTCGGCTGGGTGAAGACAACTCAAGGTAGGATGATCTTCAGGGGGTTAGCGATAGGTTTTTTAAGGGTGGTTTGGGTGGGTTAGAGTAGGGGTATGTGGGTTGTAATGTTGGGGGGTATTGTATTTTTATTTTCAGGTAAAAGAGCTGATTACTTTGGGGCAATGCCCCGCAAAAAGCCCTTTTAAGGGCTGGTAAAAGAGCTGATTACTTTGGTAGTTTAGAATAGGGTAGGGCATTTTTTTATTTTGGGGGGATTTTTTATTTTATTAGGGGCTTAGATAAGGTGTAATTAGTTTAAACATCTTGTAATTCTTTTTTATTTTTTGTAATTTAGTGGGGGGGTTTTTGTATTATAGAATAGTTTATTTTATTGTATTTTAAGTTAGCTAATTGTAGGTAATTTATTTAATTAATTTAATGATAGTGTAGTGTTAGGTGTATTTGTAAATTAGGTTAGGATTTATTTTACAGGTAATTTTGTACTTATTTTAACTAGGTAGCTATTAAATAGTTATTAACTATTTAATAGCTATTGTACCTAGTTAAAATAAATACAAAGTTGCCTGTAAAATAAATGTAAATCCTAAAATAGCTACAATGTAATTATTAATTATATTGTAGCTATATTAGGGTTTATTTTCTAGGTAAGTATTTAGTTTTAAATAGGATTATTTTAGTTGATTTTAGGAATATTATTTCGTTTAATTTAAATTATATTTATGTTAGGGGGGTGTTAGGGTTAGAGTTAGGTTTAGGGGTTAATAATTTTATTATAGTAGTGGCGACGGTGCGGGCGGGAGATTAGGGGTTAATAATTGTAGGTAGGTGGCGGCGATGTTAGGGAGGGCAGATTAGGGGTTAATACTATTTATTCTAGTGTTTGCAAGGCGGGAGTTTGGCGGTTTAGGGGTTAATACATTTATTATAGTGGCGGCAAGGTCCAATCGACAGATTAGGGGTTAATAAGTGTAGGTAAGGTGGCGGCGACGTTGGGGGGGCAGATTAGGGGTTAATAAATATAATATAGGTGTCGGCGATGTTAGGGGCAGCAGATTAGGGTTTCATAGGGATAATGTAGGTTGCGGCGGTGTACGGAGCGGCAGATTAGGGGTTAATAATATACAGCAGGTGTCAGTGATAGCGGGGGCGGCAGATTAGGGGTTAATAAGTGTAAGGTTAGGGGTGTTTAGTTCCTTATTCAATTCCTTATTCAATTCTTTCTTTTCTAGGATCTTGGATTTGTTACCACCTCTAGGAGGAGTAACAGAAACATCAATAACTTGTATTAACAAATTTGAGACAATGGTAAAGTGAAAATTATTAAAATGATTAGCTACGGTGGAATCATTGTTGTAATGTTTCACTTGTAGTCTGATAGCATAAGGTTATTACCTTACTAGTCTGCTATAAAGCTCATTTTTTCGTAATTTATAGCCTGATACCACTTATATATTTAGCTCTAGTAGCGCCACAGATATAGTTTCCTATATGTTTGTATAGCATATTAGGTTTCTTTTTCTAATTGGTCTTTTGAGGGTTCTTTTTTAAGGAGGCATTCTGTGGCATTATATAGGTATCGTACTAGCGCAGTTAACCTCCCCCACTTTGGTAATGATATATAGGCCCACAAACAAAGTATTATTAATTTAGAACAATTTAAATTCAATTAAAAAACAGTGATGGAAATGTGGTGTTAGATTGTAGACATACACATAAACATGTGCAGGTGCAACAAATACTAATTAGACATCCAGGTAAAGCAAATTTTACTGATATTTTTTTTTAATTAACATGGTGTTTAATTTAACTTAGATGTTACTCAAGAGTAATTATATATTAAATTTATGCATGGTTGTATCAATCATCCTGGATGATGCAGTAAATGGGACAGAAAGTGAGAAAAGGTAAGACACATATAAGTGACACAGGGGCCCTCATGCCACCGTGACTTACACAATAACCATTCTCATAGGAAATGTCCCACCTCCAACGTTTCATGAGGGCAGGGTGATGCGAGATATATGAGTCTAGAGTATTGGGAATGTTGCATATACATTGATTATAAGCATGGAATGATTGCAAACAATTAATATATTGATAAAGTTTATGGTTTCTATAAGGCCACATTGTCTTGGGGTGCCCTGATATCCACATGAGTACAATCTATGTGTAAAAATACTAGTGCTCAGTTGTGCCGGGATCAAATATTTAATACAGGCTGGATGATATAGAAAAACCTGTAATAGTTAGTGCTTTCAAATAGAAGAAGATAGTGTAATCATGACAAATGGAAGTCAATGGTTGGAGAGATCCAGAAAAGTAAAACAAGCTGTAGTAGAGGGTTAGGGATAGCAATGGAGTCAAGCAGGCCATCAAAAAATTTCACTTAGCTTAGGCAAAAGCTGTGAAAAAGAGAACACTAACAAAAACCTCAGCTCAGTGAGTCACAAACAATAGCAGTCTTAAACACAAAGACAGACTGATGTCAATAAAACAGTGGGTCTTAGCTGATGAAGAAGCCTAGTCAAAAAAGTAGACTTATAAATAGTGTTGTAAAGGGATAAAGCTTCTTGTTTCAACACACCAGCAATGCCATGCAGACCAAGTGGCGCATTTGTTCTTGTACCTGGGGCTCAAGAGACTCTCACAAGAGAACACTTAGGAGTAGATTTATTAAAGTGTGAGTGGAAATGATACGATGTAGAGTATCATGTCCTCTGCACATCGATAAATCCCGACAGCATACGCTGTCGGCATTTATCATTGCACCAGCAGTTCTTGTGAACTGCTGGTGCAATGCCGGCCCCCGCTAGCAGGGGGTGTCATCCAACTCGATCGTATTCGATCGGGTTGACATCTGTTCGTGGCCTCAGAGCAGGGGGACAAGTTATAGAGCAGCGGTCTTTAGACCGCTGCTTCATAACTTCTATTTCCAGCAAGTCTGAAGGCTCACGGGAAACAAGGGGCATCAAGCTCCATACGGAGCTTGATAAATCGGCCCCTTAGTTGTAATAGAAAATCCCTTGAAATTTAATTGAATAATGCTGAGAAGAAAAACAAGGATTAGGGCTCTCTACTGCTATGGTCTAACTGAGTATTGAGGAAAAGAATTTGGTTCAGAAGATGTGTGACCCTAGAAGAGGTGTGACCCTAGAAGAGGTGTGACCCTATTCACAAAGCAATTTCTCAACATGCTTAGGGTATTTCTGAGGAAATGGAATTTCCATGTAACATGACATAGATTTTAGTCAAAATTAAACTTCAATGGATTGGATAAAGCATGACATTTTAAACAACTTTCCGATTTACTTCTTTTATCAATTTTGCTTAGTTTTCTTGGTATCCTTTTTTAAAGATTAATCTTAGGTGAGGTTGGTAGTGTGTACTTGTCTATAGCCATCTGGCAGCAGTGTTTGCAACATTGCGTATATCAATGTTATATATACTGTAGATACATACACAGCTGCCATAGACTGATAAAAACACCTGCACGCTCTTGAGCTTCTATCAGCCTACCTAGCTTTACTCTTCAACCAAGCATATCTAGAGAACAAAGCAAATTTGATAACAGAAGGAGAACATTGATAAAAATTGCATGTTCTGTTTGAATCCTGAAAGTTTAATTTTGACTTTACCATCCCTTTAAGTAGTTTCTCTTTGAGGGAAGCATCTAGAAGTATAAAATGAAAACACAGATTTATTTAGGACAGTTTTTTCAAAAAACAAAAACATTAAATACATAGAAAAAGCTGACTACAATGTCCAATTAACCTCTTAACCCAAAATGACATATATATATACAGTAAATATATATATATATATATATATATATATATATATATATATGTATGTCATGCAGTACTTTGCCTTTCGTACCGCATGATGTATATATAAATCCGAGCTTGTAACTTTACAGCTGAGAGCTTGAGTTCCTAAGCTCCAATCATCTGCCTTCATATGAAACCGGAGCATGATCGGGGCTCCGGGTCCATATGAAGGTAGATGCCAGATGGTTACAGACAGTAACGCTTGCCAGAAGTGGGGGGGGGGGGCAACTACACTACAGAAAATTAAAAAAATAAATAAAATAAAATGTATTTTATAGGTACTGGCAGACAGCTGCCAGTACTAAAGATGGCCGTAAGTAGTGGGAGAGGGAGGGTTAGAGAGCTATTTGGGGGGGTTTAGGGAGGTGGGAGGGTTGAGAAAGATCACTATTAAAAATAAATAATAATAAAAAAATACAACCTAAACTGCATATTGGCAGACTGTCTGCCAGTACCTAAAATGGTGGTGACAAGTGGGGGATGAGGGAGGGAAGAGAGCTGTTTGGGAGAGGTCCGGTTGGGATCAAGGGGTGGGGGGTGTCAGGTGGAAAGGTAATCTCTACACTAAAGCTAAAATTAACCTTACAAGCTACATGATTAACGCCATTTACTGCCGGGAATAATAGAAGTGTGGTGCACAGCTGCAATTAGCGGCATTCTAATTACCAAAAAAGCAATGGAAAAGCCATGTATGTCTGATATTTATGAACAAAGGAGATCACAGAGAAGCTTTTACAATTATTTGTGCCATGATTGTACAACGGGATATAAATTACTTTAGTGAGAAAACCAAAGGTTGTGAAAAAGTTAACAATTATTTTTATATGATCGCATTTGGCAGTGAAATGGTGGCATGAAATATACCAAATGGGACTAGATCAGAACCTTTGGTTGTCTATTTAAAAAATATATATAGTTTAGACAGGTGGTAAAAAAAAAATTGTCTCTATTTCTATGTAAATTGAGTGATAGCAAAAATACTAAAAATTATCTGGTATTCTGGGCAAGTTCTTCTCTGAAAGTCCTGGTAGCAAAGGGGTTAACCATTTATTTCAAATGTTCATATGCAAAATTATCAGTTTAATATGATTTTGAATCATTTTATATTTAATCTTTTCCATACATTTCATTGCAATTTGGATGCAGAACATTTCAATGTCTCTATTTAAGTTGTCACAAGTTTCATAATTTAAAATTGTGACAAGCTATATTTCCATTTTGTATTAATCAAGGAAATTATAGTACAAACAGCCAATAAATCTTGCAAAAAGGGCTCTCAAAAGACCAGGGCTGTTGAATGAGAACTGTCCAAAACTGCATGAAAAGTGTTCTGATGGTTTGAATACTGATGTTGATTTCTTCCATGCAATATAAAGGGGTGGTGTAATTGGGCCTCAAATACTTATAAAAAAGCTACTAATAAATGAGTTATCACATGGTGTCCAAAAGGATTGGAGTGTCTTCAATTCTAAATATACTGCTAAAAAACATGAGACTTTTCAAATGGAAATGTTAAAAGGGACACTCAAGTCAAAATTAAACCTTCATGATTCAGATAGAGCATGCTATTTTAAACAACTATCCGATTTAATTCCATTAACAAAATGTGCACAGTCTATTTACACTTTTTGAGTAACCAGCTCCTACTGAGCATGTGCAAGAATTCACGGCATATACATATATGCATTTGTGATTGGCTTATTGCTGTCACATGATCCCGGGGGGAGTATATATAGATATAAGTTTGAAATTTGTCAGAAATAATCAACTACTCATTTGAAAATCATACTAAGGGCTATTGCATTTTCTTTGTATCATGCATTTGTTGATTATGCAAATCTACTGCATTTATTGGTCCTTTAACCCCTTGAGTGCTAATGACGGCTCTGAGCCATCACAAATGGTCTCAGTCAGGTGCTAATGACGACTCAGAGACCCGTCACTAGCACTCTCCCACTTTGAGGGAGATCTGGGGGCTCCCAACTGCTCCTACCCCGGCGATCGGGCCTGCATAGTGACAGGCATCGCCGGGGCTTCACGTTACGAGCGGTGATGTCACGCGCAATGACGTGATGACGTCACCAGGCAACTTTATTTAACATTAACAATGTTAAATATAGGAGCAGGGGACATGCTGCTTAGAAGCCTGTATCTCAGGCATCTAAGCAGCTACAGACCCCCAAGACCCACCGTTGGAAAGGTAATCGCCTAACCTTCCAAACAGTGTAAGTCTTGGGGATCTGAAATAAATATAAAAAAGTTAAATAAAAAATATTTTTAAAAATATAAAATAAAAAATACCTTTAAAAAACCTTAGCACCCAGGTGGGAAAGTGCTTAGCACTCAAAGGGTTAATAGATATGAATCATTGCCACCACTAGCCAATACATATTTCTTATGTTCCTATCTTTACCAAACCAAAAGCAATACATTTTGCAAGGTAGTTAAATAAGACCACTGGACACTACCAACCACACCTTCTTTTACCACTGTCATATATATTTGGATTAGTCTAATAATAAACAAACTATAATGTTCTGCCTCATATAGGGGTTGGTTACAATACGTTTAATGGAATAGAAAAGTCAAAATTAAACTTGCATGATTCAGATTTTCAAATGTACTTCATTCTCTTGGTATCTGTTTTTGAAAAAGAATATGTACATATCCTGTACTAGTGGGAGTTAGTTGATGATTGGTGCCTCCACACATTTGTCTCTTGTGATTGGTTGATTAGATGTGAACAGCTGGCTCCCAGTAGTGCATTGCTGCTCCTTAAACCAAGGATAAAAAACAATGAAGCAAATTTGATAATAGAAATAAATTGGAAAGTTTTTTAAAATTATATATTTTTTTATTTCAAATATTTTATTGGTGACCAAAATTATGCAAAATACAAATAAAAGCTGTACGCACATTGGCCTTTTACACAATATAATAAACAGTTGAATGATTAACAGTATGATCAAATACAGACTGGAGAAAAACAATAAGAATAAGAGAAAAAGAAAACAAACAAAAACGTATACAATGCACATGGCAGGTATTTGTAGTAAAGTGGATGCAAATGGAAAAGTAGGAAAGTGTTGTCAGCAACCCTGTTCTGAATTATTATATGTATGACATCAATTTGAAATAGTTGTGCAACACAGAACGATTGAGGGGTAAAAGCAACAACTGGGAGGTAAAAATTGGTTAGAGGGCGGACTCAGGTAGATGTTGTCTGGGATTTATTACTATGATACGTCTCCCAGAGCAATAGCATTTGTGCATATATGGCGAGGTTTTTGGTCTTCAGAAAGTGAAACTCTTCTAATGAGAGAGTGTTGTCACATTCTAGAAGCCATTGTGGTACAGAAAGGACTTTATAGCTCTTCCAGTTCCTGGCCAAGAGAATCTTGAAGCTGTTGCATAAAATGTTGAAAAAATTCCTTTTGGGCGTGGGGAGTTTCCTAGAAGTTTTGTTAAATAGCAAGAGGCAGGGGATCTAGAGGGGTAGGATGGTCTAGGATCTTGCTAGTTTCTTGAGAAACTGCCTTCCAGATGTCAGCTAGGTTTGGGCACTGCCACCATATATGGGCCATATGAGCATCCAGGAAGCAGCATCTCCAGAACTTAGCTGAGTGTAGTTTATAAAAAAAATTACAACGGGTAGGGGTTAGATACTATCTTTGCAAGATTTTTAGGTTAAGTTCCAGAAATCTACTTGAAATAGAGGATTTTTTTTATACATCTGAATATGTAAAGGGAGTCTGTGTGTGAGATGTCCGTCCCGAGTTTGGAGTTCCATCTTGCTATAAAGTAGGGATTTTGACCAGGTAATGGATGTTGTAACATGGTATAGATTAGGGAGAGAGCGTGCCTCGTAGGCGTGCTCTTGGTGCATAAAGATTCAAATGGCATAAGGGACCTAAGCATGTTGTTGTGTTGGAGGTGTTTCGATATATATGAATGACATTGTCTATAGAAGAGCCAGTTTTTGAAAGTAGGATACCCCATATTAATTAGATCAAGAGGAGAATTAGATAGTTGTGAGTTACCTAAGAAGAAAATTTTGACCTAGGATAATTTTTGGGTTTGAGAGCCCGGGCTTAAATTCAAAGTTGTGGGTTAGTGGAGTCAGGGGAGCTATTTTGGTGGAGACGTGTGGGTAGTCGACAAGAACTTTGTCCCAAACTTGGAAAGTTTCTCTGATTGGTTGAGTGGAGTTTTGAAGGAATTTGTTTCTGTCTTTTGGTGCCCAACACAGAGCACCAAGGTGGTGAGAGTCAGTGATGTCATGTTCGAGTTGTACCCATGTCCTATTATGTATATTGGAGAACCAATCAATGATACGTTGGAGGAAGATTGCTTGCCTATATTTCCTAATGTCAGGAACACCCAAACCACCAAAGTTCATTGGGAGTTGCATTATTTTTTTGTTGATCCGGGCCCTGGAATGTTGCCAAATGAAATCAAATATTTTATTCTGTAAAGCGGGGATATAAGTGTCGGGAAGCGGGATAGGGAGAGTTTGTAGCAAGTACAAAATCCGTGGGAGAACATTCATCTTGATAGTGTTGATTCTTCCTAGCCAGGAAATTTGTTTTCTCCTCCAGGAGGATAAGTCTGAAACTATGTTAGAAAGGAGAGGTTTAAAGTTATGAACAAAGAGGTCATCTGGGTCTGGGGTAAGGTGTATCCCTAGGTATTTAAGCGAGTGTGGTTGCCATCTGAATGGACAAATATGTTTGACTTGTGGTATGTCTAAAGGTGGGAGATTGTTATTTAAGATTTCAGATTTATTTTTGTTAATGAGAAAGTTGGATATGTGGCTAAACTCGTCTAATTGCTGAAGGATATTTGGGATAGAGGTTAATGGCTGAGTGATAAAAAATAAAATATTGTCCGCGTAGAGCATCACCTTATGATGTGAGTTGGCGATTTGTAAGCCTGCAATATTGGGGTGATTCCGAATCCTCTGGGAAAGAACCTCAATCACACAAGCAAACAATAAGGGGGACAGGAGCATCCCTGCCTGGTACTGTTTGAGATACTGAAAGGGGCTGAAACTAAGCCATTGACTCTGACATGAGCTGAGGGGGATGAATACATCGCAAAGGTTCTATCCATAAAACCCTGGCCCAGATACATCTTTAGAAGGACCGCCCTCATGAACTGCCAACCAACGCGGTCAAACGCTTTCTCTGCGTCGGTAGACAAAACCAAAAGAGGGGTATTATGTATTTTTGCATACTCGTTCAGTTGAATAGCTCTGGTGGGGTTATCTTTTGCCTCCCTAGTGGTAATAAATCCAACTTGATCTTTATGGACGAGGTCAGGTAGCACCCTATTTAAACGATTAGCTAGGAGTTTGGTGATTAATTTGAGGTCTGTATTTAGTAGTGAAATGGGTCTATAATTTTCCACTTTTGTGGCATCTTTTTCCCGGTTTGGGTAAGATTGATATGTGTGCCTCTAAGGTATTAGTAGAGAAGGGGTTGGAGGCCGAGATTGACTTGAAGAGGGTAAGGAGGTGGGGGGATAAGATATTGATGTAATGCTTATAGTAAAGGTTAGTGAAACCATCCAGCCTGGGGGCCTTGTCTTGAGGTAATAGTTTTTAATAGTTTTTTGAATTTCCTCTACCGAGAAAGGCCCATCTAAGAAGTCTCTTTGTTCCTGAAATAGCGTAGGGATATTAATATCAAAGAGGAATTGGTTGATTGGATGGTCTGGATTAGAAGGGGAGCTTAAACAGGAGTTGGAGGGTGTATGTGGGAGATTATATAGGGATTGGTAGTATGACCGAAATGTTTCCGCTATTGCAGAGGTATCATTATGTTTGTGATTAGATGATGACTCGATCAAAGGATGTAGGATCTATTTATTTTCCGTTTTAATTTACGGGCAAAACTCTTACTGCATTTATTATTTCCTTCGTAATAAGTTTGGCGAAGTTTGTTGGCCAGATATTTACATTCTTTGTCTAACAGCAGGTTAGTCCTTTGTTTTGCTATCTGAAGGTCTGAGGAAAGAGTACTATCGGTGGGGTTTTGTCAATGTCGTGATTTGAGATCTGAGACTTTATTGAGGGAGTTGTGTAAAGCTAGTCGCTGTTGTTTGACAGAGTGGGAATGAAGGCTTATTAGCTCCCCCCGCATCGCAATCTTGTGGGCATCCCAAATCGTTTGGAAGTTTGTGACTAAGCCTACGTTGATAGAGAAATACTCTGTTAAAGTTTTTTCAAGCTTTTCGCTATATAGGGGATGCTTCAAAAGACTTTCATTTAGCTTCCAAGTGTACGAGGAGGGAGAAGTCGAAGGCCACTGGATTATGCATGATACTATAGAGTGATCGGTCCATGTAGTCTGTTGGATGGAGGAGTGGATAAGTAAAGCCAGCACATTGACATCTAAAAAAAAGTAGTCAATGCGGGAGAAATGTGAGTGTGGGTGGGAGAAGAAAGTATACTCTCTGGAATCAGGGTGGGAAATCCGCCAAGCATTGTGGACTGGTCTCTCAGTTGGCGCTTTATTTTATTAATTACTCTATGGGGGGTAGATGAGGTGTTATTGGAATTATCGATCAAGGGGTCTAATGTGAAATTGAAATCACCGCCCAATATTAGCAGACCTTTTGAAACTTCCAGAATTTTTTCTGTTAGGGATAGTATAAATTCGTATTGGTTAGTATTGGGAGTGTAAGTGCAAACCAAAGTAGCCGTTGTATTGAAAAGTTTCCCAACTAGAATAAGGTATCTGCCCTCCTTGTCTTTGTAGGTGTTGTATGGTTGAAAAAATTATATTTTTTATCTGAATCATGAAAGAAAAAAAATGGGGTTTATCCCTTTAAAATAGCTTATCAAATGATTTATCTACCAAAATAATAATAAAAAGAAATAATAAATAATTTGAAAAGTTTTTTTTAAAGGATTGTGATCCACACCATGGTTTCATTAAAGGGATATTCATTTTATATAGATTAGAAATTAAATAATTAAATAGTAAAGCATTGTAAAAATAATCCATAAAAATAACGTATTTAGATCAGTCCTTTTGTCGATGAAATTTGCAGGGCTTTTGCAGGGATATACCCCTTGAAAGCCTTCTTGATTTTTGTTATATTATCTCCTTTGATGTGGTCAGTCAAGGACAGATGCAAAAAGTCTTGCACTGATCAAGAATTTTATGGGATATAAACATTAAAATACAAAAGAAATGATTGCATTTTGGAATGTGCTCACTGTACTTAAAATAAGGTTACGACCTTGTAAAACTGTGTCTAATTCTACTACATAAGACTGCTCCATCAAAGGCTCAATACTCTGGGGTTGTTGTTATGCATTCTACTGTCTGTTCTATGATCCTGACTTCTTTTAGAAGATTACCTGTTGCTGATCGCTGCTATGATTTTTAATTCTGTCATTGTACCTCTGCTGCCAGCCTGTTGCCGACCATTGCTTGCACCTACCTTTGCCTCTTGGACTTTGATTTTGGTCACCTTTGTGGTTGCTGACCCTGCTTTCCTGACCTAGCCTTAGACTTGTTCTATAGCAGTACCTGTACCTAAATACAGTGTGGACCCACAGTATAACCCAGGTGTGAGCTATCCTCCAACCGAGCCAAGGTCCAAAGTCTAGTGTTCTATCCTTGTCTTAGAGCTTGATATTGTAAGCATTGTCACAGTGCTATGCTATAAAGGTAAAGGCGGAATGTTCTACAGAGGTGAAATCACTTTAAGTAGGGAGTCTTGGCAAAAGGCATTTTTACTGTACTTCCCTGTGGTAGGCGAGGGTTCTCTGACACTGGTGAAAAGTGAAAAGCAGCAAAGATATAATGTAAATGATCCCTTTTGACAGTATTGAATCACAGTACAATTTATATGTGTGAACCAAAACTAAACCTCTGTTGTTACAAAAGTTAAACAAGTGCATTAATAATAAACCTATATAAGCTGGGGGATTGTGGGTATACTATACACATGTATATACTGTGTTATCTATATTTGTATTATACTGTAAAATACTATAGTATGTATTTAAAGTAAGCTCATTATTTAAAAAAAAAAAAAAGAAAACTGGGTGTGTTCTTTTCTTGTTAGGAACAATATTAGGAAGGGGCCACAGCTTTTTCATTTTACAACAGTGCATATTTTAATTTTGCACCAAGAAAAATGTGTTTTACCAATAGATTTTTTTACCATTGTATTTGTATAGTCACTACAAGTTTTCACTGTACTGAACGTGTTTAGTTCTAATATCATGATCGCACTGTACCAACACTTGTTTTACTGTAATAACACATTTGGTACAGTGCAATTTCAGCATTATATATATATATATATATATATATATATATATATATATAAGTTCAGACTATACTCAACAGAATTACATCTAATATTACTGTCGCATTGTAACAAATGTGTTATTAATATATAACCTGTTTGGTATAAAAGCAATTTTAGAACTAAAAACATTCACTACTGTGTAGCTGTGGCTACGGTCTTCAATGGGATATAAATATCCTATATACAAAATATCCTCAAAAGAAAAAAACATAACACACACAAAAAGCCACATTTTTTTAAATAACAAACAGGTAAATTACAAGTTTTGCGTTTTTGAAAAAAATGGCAATTTCAGCGTAATGGCAGTAACGCACTATTACAAGACGTGTCGGTATAGCTACACTGCAAGCATTTTAGTCTGTAACGCAATGTCCATTCCGCACTAAAAAAAAATGACGTTTTTGTGTGGGATTTTCATAGCACCAGTATTACAGGTTGTTGCGGTCCGGCTAAAATGCTTGCGTTACAGCCTATACCGACACGATCCATACCGCCATCTGAGACCTGTAGTTATGGATTTTGTGTAACAAAAATGTTTCACAAAACTCATAACTAAAATGTTACAAAATACACTAACACCCACAAACTACCTATTAAACCCTAAACCGCCGCCCTCCTGCATCACAAACACTATATTAAACCTATTAACCCCTAATCCGCCACCCACCCACATCGCGACTATTAAAGAAATTTATTAACCCCTAATTTGCTGCCCCTGACATCGCCGACACTATAATAAAGCTATTAACCCCTAATCCGCCGCTTCACAACATCGCCAACACTATATTAAAGTTATTGACCCCTAAACCTCTGACCTTCCACATCACCGCCACTAAATAAACCTATTAGCCCCTAATCCTTCGGCCTCCCACATGTCCGTAACTAAATAAACCTATTAACCCCTAAACCACCGGCCCCCCACATTGCAAAACAGTAAATTAAACTATTATCCCCTAAACCTAACACCCCCCTAACTTTAAATTAAAATAAACCTAACATTAAACTATAAATTAACCTAACCTTACTATTCTAATAAAATTTAAAAAATTACCAATTAAAAAATCTAAATTTCAAATTTAAAAAACCTAACACCACGAGAAAAATTAAAAAATCTAAAATTACAAAAAATATTTAACACTAAATTACGAAATATAAAAAAACGCTAAAAAAAAAAAAAAAAAAAAATAATAATAATAAATAAAAACACCCCCTAGCCTACAATAAGCAACCAATAGCCCTTAAAAGGGCATTTTGTAGGGCATTGCCCTAAGTTAAACAGCTCTTTTACCTGTAAAAAATGCAATGTCCCCCCAACAGTAAAACCCAGCACACAACCAACCCCCCAAAATAAAAAAAACTAACTCTACAGAAACCCCTAAGCTACCCATTGCCCCTAAAGGGACATTTGTATGGGCATTGCCCTTAAAAGGGCATTCAGCTCTTTTTCATTGCCCTTAAAAGGGCATTTAGCTCTTTTTCAAATTGCCCAAACCCTAATCTGAAAAAAAAACCCACCCCAAAAAATAAAAAAAATACCTAACACTAACCCCAGAATATCTACTCACGGTTCCTGAAGTCCGGACATCCATCTCCATCGAGAAGTTTTCAACCAGGCGCCAACATCTTCATCCATCGCGGAGGGCGTCTTCTATCTTCTATCGTCTTCAAAACAGTTAATAGGATGAGAGCTTCTGAAATCCTATTAAGGTTAGGTTAATTTATAGTTTAATGTTAGGTTTGTTTTTATTTTACAGGTAAGTTTTTATTTATTTAAATATAGTTTATATTGTAATTTTAATTTCAAGTTAGGGGGGTGTTAGGTTTAGGGGTTAATAGTTTAATGTATTGTTTTTGTGAAGTGGAGGGCCGGCGGTTTAGGGGTTAATTGGTTTATTTAGTTGTGGAGATGTGAGGGGGTGGTGGTTTAGGGGTTAATAGGTTTATTTAGTTGCAGAGATGTGGGAGGCTGGAGGTTTTGGGGTTAATAGGTTTATTTAGTGGTGGCGATGTCGGGGAGCGGCGGAATAGGGGTTAATAACTTTTATAAGTTTCGGCTATGTTGGGGAGCAGCGGAATAGGGGTTAATAAATTTATTTAGGTGTCGGCGATGTCGTGGTGGCAGATTAGGGGTGTTTAGACTTTGGGTTTATGTTAGGGTGTAGGTTTTAATGTAACTTTTTTTCCCCATAAACATCAATGCATTGCGGAGATTTTTCATTCCGCGATCACAGGTTTTAGTTTTTTTTCTAACACTCTCTCCCCATTGATGTCCCCCATTGACGTCTATGGGGGAAAGCGTGCATGAGCACGTCAAAGCAGCCCTTGACTTTTGTGCGGTATGGAGCTTAACGCCACCATATCGCACGCACAAGGAGGCTTTTCAGTAACTCGTAATGGCAGCGCTATGGAGAGTGAAATAACGCAAACATTTTTGGCGTTAGTTTTGCACCCTGTTTAGCGCAAAACTCATAATCTAGGTGAAAGTTTCTTTAAATACATAATATACTATTTTACAGTATAAAACATACATATAACAAATTATATACACATGTGCAATGTACTCACAATCCCACAGCTCATAAAGGTGTATTATATTTTTTATCTTTGTTAACAATGGTGGTTGCAGACATAGAGAATACATAAACGTTCCATGGGAGTAACTGGGTATTTTACAACATCTCTGTGTAACTTGCCACCAGTCCAGTCTGTTGCGCTTTGCTACACCAGAAATCTCTGAACCTGAACTCCCTTTGGTACCCTTACCGCCCATTTAATACAACACATGAATAAAGCCCACAGTACACAAGCTAATAGTTTGAAGTGCTCTATTAATCAGAGAGTAAGTCCCCCAAGATGAGGGGGTGATAGAGCTGTGATGCTGGCCAAACAAGAGAGTTTACGTTATATACGGGGACCTCTGGGGTCTAAATTTGCAATACAATTTGATCAATTTCTAGCAATAATATCCAAATGAGCAGTTAATATGGCACACCTCTGATTGTAGACTAACTCACAATTTAATTGACAAAGGTTATATGTCCAATCATTGGGAGTGGATCAGCTTATTATAGAAACAGAAACACAAGAAATAGATATAGGAAACCTATGATTATTTACTTTGTAGCAAAAAAAGCAAAAGGTGTGCTAAAAGTGCTTATTTTGCAGCAATATCTATTAATATCAAGAGTTCAAGAGATAGAAGTATGGCAAATGGAATGTTACACTCATAATAACACTGTCTAATAAAAATTATTTAAAAAAATATTGCACAAAAAAGTTATAAAAGCTCAAAGATATGAGATCCCATAATTGCACTCTCTGGATTTAAACCACAGCAACCTTTAATGTGTGATGTTTCGGGTCATACACCCCTTCCTCAGACTGAGGAATTATTGGATCCTTTATACTTATTAATTTTGCACCCTGGTACTTGTCTCTACAGCGAGTGGGAGTATGCTTTCTACCACTTTGTGTATATATATATATATATATATCTATATCTCTCTATCTCTCTATCTCTCTCTCTCTCTCTCTCTCTCTCTCTCTCTCTCTCTCTCTCTCTCTCTCTCTCTCTCTCTCTCTCTCTCTCTCTCTCTCTATATATATATATATATATATATATATATATATACTTCTCAAATGACAGCAAACAGACAGGATTTCTTCAAAAGGGTCAAATTTATTGACGTTTCGGGGAGTAAACCTCCCCTTCTTCAGAACATACAGTGTACATTAACCACTTTAAATAAGAAAACCAATACATAGTAACCTCCTAGTTCCTGTTCAAAAAAAGGCGCCAACATTGCATCATTTCCGGTTCAACTAGTGTCACCCGGAAGTACACATATCAACCACTTCCGGTGTCTGTTTTAACAATTGTGAATATTAAATGCTGTACTTGTTACTCTAAACTTACAAAAACACCTTATCGTACCGAGATTGTACTTAATCACTGTGTCCAAAGCATTCAGATAACCTTAACATAACTACACCCTTGTCCTAGTTACCACCCCGGTGTCTACTTACCGCTAGTATCGTGTGGCCGGACCCAGAAGTTGACTACTAACAAACACTTCCGGTATGTGTTAAACAAACAAAATCATTAAGTGTCTTATTGGCATTAACAAGCCTATTTTGTTCTACGGAAATCCTTAAGTGCTACACAAAAATGTGTCTATCTAGTCATATTTACACACCTCGTTAGCAAGAATCACTTTGTATACTCGTTAGTACCTCTGTGACCCTTCATCTTTACTAACGTATATCTGGTTCCGGAAGTTACGTCACTTCTGGTTCCGGTTACATCGAACCACACGTCTCTACTGACGTTCCTACATGCTAATGTTGGTCTACATTTTCATATATTCCTAATTTGGACAGGTAATCTATTTCAAACCACACTTACATAGAAAAAATGAAATTTTGTGTTAACCAAACAACCATAGTGAGTCACATCAGTAAAAACATTTACAGAATTAACAACAAATAAACAAGGAAGACTCATGACAGCTTATACCTGGTATACAGACAAACTGACTTCCACTCAATCTCTACATTGTGGATATCTAATTCCTGCAGCTCGTGTCTGTTACCAATTTCTCCATTTACTACATTGCACATTATTACATGGTTGTACATATTACTCATGTACACATTTGTTTGATTACAGCCAATACCTCCATTTCATCTTGTCAACTAGCATACTGGTTACTAGTTGCGACAGTAAGAAAGCCTATGGTTACCCCATGTATCCAAGGTGTAATGATGTTACCATCCTGCAGGTCTCGGGCATTGAAAAGGGTGGTGGTGTGAACCTATACTGATCCACAGCATCCCCTATGTACTCCCAAAACCACACATGTGCAGACCCCCACCCACAGGCGGGAGGATGCACATTGTGGTCCCCTTCCACAACCTACTAGTGTCATATCAGCACTGGAACACATAAAGGACCACAATCTTCTCACCCCTCAATAACACCTTAGGTGAGGGCACCATAATAAGTCACTCAGTAAACCGCCGGGCCGCCCGATTGTTTCTGCACGTGACTCACTACTACAACCGATAGCACAGTATGTAGATTTTTTACTCCAACCAGTTGTACAGGATACCAAAGCCTTTCTTCCTGATTCTAGTGAATTGTTGAGATTATTTAGTGAGATACAAATAGACAAGGAGGATTTGCTGGTAGTATTAGACGTTAACAGTCTATATACCATTATTCCCCACTGAGTGGGTCTAGACACTATGAGGGAACAACTGATGGCCTTAATCAAATACGTCGGCCCTCCCATTGAATATCTTGTGGACCTGGCAGAATTTTGCTTGTCAAAAAATAATTTCAAATTTGAAAAATAATTTTTTCTCCTAGTGGCAGGCACGGCGATGGGGTCGAATATGGCCCCATCGTATGCCAATTTATTTATGGCAGGTTTTGAGAATCGCTATTTATGTAGCATTGATGTAGCTCAAATAATTTTTTATAAGAGGTACATCGATGATATTTTTTTGATTTGGAGAGGTGATACTGATAGCTTACATCATTGGTTCCAGGGATTCAATAATACAGACATGACGGTTAGGTTCAAGATGACAAGTAGTGACCATCACATTGAGTTCTTGGATCTACTGATCACCAAAGAAACCACAAGTTTGCAGACCTCTTTGTATTCTAAACCCACTGACCGTAACTCCCTTCTGATGGCTCGAAGCTGTCATCCTCCCTCATTAGTTAAAGGCATCATAAAATCCTAATATATTAGGGCTATTAGGAACAATTCTAATATAGAGAAGGGGGAGTCACAGGTACGGGAGATGCAACATAGATTTGCCCAAAGGGGGTATCCGGCCACAGTACTGGACATGGTTAAGGCACAGACACAATATGAGATGCAGGACACACTACTAAAGAAAAGTAGGAGGCAACAGGACCCAGAAACCAAGATAATCTTTACAACCACTTTTGCCCCCAATACCTTGAAGGTTGGACAGATGCTAAGAAACCACTGGCATATTCTGCTCTCTGACCCGAAACTCAAATTTGTACAGAATGCACATCCTCTGGTTGGCTACAGACGTAACACTAATCTAAGGGACCTTCTAGTCATCTCAGATCCAACACAGAGCTATACAGATAAAGACCGAATCAGTACAAAGAAAGGGTGTTTTTGATGCCTGAACTGCACAACATGCAATGCTATTATAGCAACCAATAAATTCAATCATCCACATGATAACAAGGTGTATACGATCAATCATCCACTTACGTGCACCACAATGTTTGTGGTATATTTGATTATCTGTCCGTGTGGCCTTCATTATGTGGGTAAGACCCAAGGTACCATACGGGAAAGGATGGCCAACCATCCCATTGAACGGCCATTAGAGCAGCACTAAAGAAAGGTGAATCGGACCAACCGGTGGCACGCCACTGGTTGACAGCAAAACACTCTGTAGCCGCAATTAAATTTATCCCGATTGATCATATCCCTAGACAAACAAGAGGAGGTGACAGGAACAAGCTGCTACTAAGACGAGAAGCACAATGGATGTTAGGGACTTTACACCCAAAAGGACTGCAATGCAATATTCAAATTTTCACATCAGGTTTGCGCATATTAAAATATCTGATCGGGTACGCGCATATGAAAATATGCAATCGTGTTTGCTCGCGTTCAGGTGTTTTGTTTTCACTATTTTTTCTCTATTGACTTCTATGGGGGAATAGGTTATTGTTTGTGCAATAGTCAAATTGCGCTAGAAGTAAGCTGTTTGCGCTCGTCGAGTTAGGGCAAGAGTGTTAGGGCAAGAGTGATAACTTTCAACTTATCTTACCAGCGCAATCCAACGAACGTAAAAAGTTTAATTCTAGTGCAATTAGTGCTCCAGCAGAAGTGCAAAATACCAATCCACTTGTAATCTGGCCCTTAATTACATCTTTTAATTTAACCAATGAGAAGTTACTATTTTGTGTACATACGGGTTGTGCAGGGCTGGCTCAAGATATTGTACTGCCTGGGTCCGAGAATGAAAGGACAACCCCCAGTAGTAACATTACTGATTAGCATATCAAATTACTAGGCCTAGCCACTGACCTTACTAAGGCTGCCTACATGCATGCAACCAATGCTTATGCACAAATGAACATGTCCCACTTGAATGTCGCCCCTGACCAGTACTGTTTCTTTGTGTATGATGAGGTTAAGCTGCTGGGAGCCTGTGACTTCTCCCACAGAGACAGAGGACAGAAGTGGTCTGGGTTTGACAGTTACTAACTCAGTCACTGAAGTGCTGCCCCTTGTCAAGTGCTGCCTGGGTCCATTGGACACACTTGGTCCCATGGTTGAGCTGGCCCTGGGGTTGCAGTTGTGTGATCCATCTATGATTATAGCAATAGCCAAGATGCATCAGCTGATACAATGATGCTTAAGTATTTTTGAGAGTTTCCAGCCTGCTTTGAATAGCATCTGTTGTTTGGTGAAGTTATTATACAGGACTATAAAAAAAAGCTTATATTTTACCCTACTGGTCTAGAGAAATATTGGACTACATTCATTTGCATTTTTTTATGGGACTTTAATATGTATCTCTGAGGAGTATGTCTTTTTGAGTTGAATATTTCTCAATTTATATTTTGTGATCTATACGTTCTAGTAGAAGCTCCTACCATATCAATACATACATGCACAATTAACACACTAATCACCTCTACACAGTCATTTTCTTTATTAACAATATGTTGTATGTATTTTTATATACACATATTAACACCTAAATATAAATGTATATAAGCATATACATGTATATTAACAGTAATAACACAGTCCCCATAGACCGCAATGTAACGGCACTTTTCGGTGCCGTTCCGCCCCCCCCCCCCCACATCCCCTCACTTTAACCCCTTATAGCTGCTTTGTGCAGTTTTTTATTGAAAAATAAAGATCTGATCTCTGGTTAATGAATTAGTGCGCAAAGTGCTACCGCAAGCTTGCAGTAGCCTTAACCCGCCACTAATGGCTGGTTATTTAACGTGCGCCCATAAACGGGCAAGTTTGTGCATGTTAAATTAGCATTCCAATTGTAATCAGGCTCTGTATGGGGTGCCTATGATTAGCTTTCAAAACTCATGTGCTAGTGCAATTTTCATAAACTAAAACTAATGCCAGTTTTATTTTTATCATTATTATTATTTATTATTATTAGTATCAGGTATTTGTAGAGTGCCAACAGATTCCGCACTAATATGCAAGGTCATCATTATGGAAGACAAGTGGATAGAGGGCCTGGCCAAGAGTTGCATTGTTGCAAATCAGTTCTCATGAAGGTGACCTAAAGCTGGGCTTGTAGACTTACATGCTAACATGCTAAGGAGGTTCAAGAAGAAAGTTAAAGGAGGAAAGGAACTAATATAAGAAAATGTTAGTGTATATTGTATGCATCTTTGAACAGTAGAGTCTTTAAGGAGCTCTTGAAAGTTTGAAAACTAGGCAGAGTCTTGTGGAGTGAGGCAGAGTTTCACAAGATACGGGCCAATCTGAAGAAGTCTTGAAGATGGGAATGTGAAGAGGTAACAAGAGAGGAGGACGAAGGAAGTCATTAGTAGAGCGAAGGGCACGGGAAGGATAGTATCTGGAGACGAGTTCAGCGATAAAGGGGGCAGTTTTATTGAGAGCCTTGAATGGCAGAGTCAGGAATTTGTGTTTTATTCTGGAAGCTAAATGATGCCAGTGAAAGTATTGGCAGAGGGGTGCAGCAGAAGAGGAAGATCAGTTGAGCAGAGGCATTTATTGTGGACTGTAACGAAGATAGATAGCAGCTAGGGAGGCTGGAGAGATTGGAGTTGCAATAGTCAAGGTGGGAAATAATGGGAGAGTGGATTCAATTCTTAGTTGTGTCTTGTGTGAGGAAGTGGTGAATTTTGGAGATGTTTTTAAGGGGGGAGCAGTAGGGATTGGCCAAAGACTTGATGTGGGGAGTGAAAGAAAGTTCTGAGTCGTGTGACCCCAAGACATCGGGCATGCAGGGTTCAGGTAATTATGTTACTATTAACAGTTATATAATTATTAATTTAATATTAAGAGAATACATATTGTTGATATCAATTTTACATTGTTCTATTATTTAGTAATTTTGACTCCATAATGTAAAATTATGTACATAAATACATTTAAAAAAATATATATATGCCTGCATACATTTGCCTGATCAGGAACTTTAAGGGGCATGAAACACTTTGAGATGGCAATATAAAATGATAAATTGCATATATAAAAAGAAGAGTGAAGTTATCTAGGGGTACTGGGTCCCACGTCAGGTCTGAGCCCACAAAACATGTGACAAAATAATCAACTCTTGATAGTAGAGCACCTCTAAAATCTTCAACCTCTTTTCTCAGAGGCCACAAACAAACTTGAGAGGGAGAGGAGGTGGGAGTAGTTAAAGCTCTGTGAGGGTTATTGACCTCCTCATGATAGGCTGGAATATATACCACTTGTTATGAAGCTATAGACTCTCATCAGCTAAGAAAGAAAAGAAGTCTGCAATATACTTTCATTATTTATTTTGTCCCCTTTTTTGCAATTCCATTCTGAAATTGTGAGCTATTTAGTTAGTGTTAGAAATGGAAGTACAGAACACTTATATTCTACACTTTCATTGGCTGCACACTCTAGTGACCTATTTATAACTTCCCCTAATTGGTCATATCAGGGAAGGTAATCTAAGTTACAACATGGCAGTGCCCATTGCTTTACAGACACTAAGGCCTCTAGTTATCAAGCCGTCAACCTCAAATACGCTGGAATTCCGCAGCGTATTTGTGGCGAGGCTGATTCGGCTAAGTTATCAAGCCCTTCACACCGGCAAAAGTAGAATTTTGTGACGTAAGCTTCGATCCGCCGGACTCAGTCTGACACAGATCGATTCTTACGTCACTACAGATGGGAGTCTGACCATAGCGAAAGCTCATGTTCGCTGCTGCCAGACATCCCATTGATTCCTATGGGAGCTGTCTACACCTAACACCCTAACATGTACCCCGAGTCTAAACACCCCTAATCTGCCCCCCCTACACCGCCGCAACTAAATAAAGTTATTACCCCCTAAACCGCCGCTCCTGGACCCCGCCGCAACTATAATAAACTGATTAACCCCTAAACCGCCGCTCCCGGTCCCCGCCGCGACTATAATATATGTATTAACCCCTAAACCACCGCTCCCGGACCCCGCCGCCACCTACATTATACCTATTAACCCCTATCCTGCCCCCCCTACACCGCCGCCACTATAATACATTTATTAACCCCTATCCTGCGGATCCCAGACTCGCCGCAACTAAATAAATAGTTTAACCCCTAAACCGCCGCTCCTGGACCCCGCCGCAACCTATCTTAAACTTATTAACCCCTAATCTGCCCCCCCTACACCGTCGCCACCTATAATAAATTTATTAACCCCTATCCTGCCCCCCCTACACCGCCGCCACTGTAATAAAATTATTAACCCCTATCCTGCCCCCCCTACACCGACGCAACTCTAATAAAATTATTAACCCCCTAAACCTAAGTCTAACACTAACCCTAACACCCCCCTAACTTAAATATTAATTAAATAAATCTAAATAATATTTCTGTTATTAACTAAATTAATCCTATTTAAAACTAAATACTTACCTTTAAAATAAACCCTAATATAGCTACAATATAAATAATAATTATATTGTAGCTATCTTAGGATTTATTTTTATTTTACAGGCAACTTTCAATTTATTTTAACTAGGTACAATAGCTATTAAATAGTTATTAACTATTTAATAGCTACATAGCTAAAATAAAGAGAAATTTACCTGTAAAATAGAAACTAACCTAAGTTACAATTACACCTAACACTACACTATACTTTAATAAATTATTCCTATTTAAAACTAAATACTTAAATGTAAAATAAACCCTAAGATAGCTACAATGTAATTAATAATTACATTGTAGCTATTTTAGGATTTATATTTATTTTACAGGTAACTTTGTATTTATTTTAGCTAGTTAGAATAGTTATTAAATAGTTATTAACTATTTAATAACTACCTAGCTAAAAGAAATACAAAATTACCTGTAAAATAAATCCTAACCTAAGTTACAATTAAACCTAACACTACACTATCATTAAATTAATTAAATTAATTAGCTACAAATAAATACAATTAAATAAACTAAAGTGCAAAAAATAAAAAAAGCTAAGTTACAAAAAATAAGGTTAAACTATTTATTTAGTTGCGGCGAGGTCTGGGATCCGCAGGATATGGGTTAATAAATTTATTATAGGTGGCGGCGGTATAGGGGGGGCAGGATAGGGGTTAATAGGAATAATGTAGGTGGCGGCGGTGTCCGGGAGCGGTGGTTTAGGGGTTAATACATTTATAAGAGTTGCGGCGGGGTCTAGGAGCGGCGGTTTAGGGGTTAATACATTTATAAGAGTTGCTGCGGGGTCTAGGAGCAGCGGTTTAGGGGTTAATACATTTATAAGAGTTGCGGCGGGGTCTAGGAGTGGCGGTTTAGGGGTTAGTAACTTTATTTAGTTGCGGGGGGCTCCGGGGGCGCCGGTATAGGGGGTAGAACAGTGTAGTTAGTGTGGGTGCTTAGTGACAACTTGTCAATAAAGCTGTCAAAAAGCCGAAGAGCAGCGAGATCGGATGAGTGATAACTATCACAATCCGCTGCTCATCGCCCCGTACTTGGTGCACGGCTTTTTGACAGCTTTTTTGATAACTTAGGCAAACGTATTCAGGTCCGCGGCGGCGATGGTAGGCGAGCTTAGGCGGGCGTATTGGACCGGCGAAGGCAGGTAAAGTAGACGGCTTGATAACTACCCCTCTCTAACTTTACACTTTTTTGTCACTATTTAATCAACTAATGAAACTTTAACAAATACATCTACATGTTATTCTCAGACTAAACTTTTCTTTAAATACATCATTCTATCTAGCATTTATTTAGGCTTAGATTACAAGTGGAATGCGCGATCATGTTATTTGCACTCCACTCAGTAATACCAGCGCACGCCAATGTGCGCCAGTATTACAAGTTAAAGGGACACTGAACCAAGCAACTTTCTAATTTACTCCTATTATCAATTTTTCTTCATTCTCTTGCTATCTTTATTTGAAAAAGAAGGCATCTAAGCTAAGGAGCCAATTTTTGGTTAATTACCCTGGACAGAACTAGTTTATTGGTGGGTGAATTTATCCACCAATCAGCAAGAACAACCCAGGTTGTTCATCTAAACTTACATTATTGCTTTTCAAATAAAGTTTTTTTTCCAACACCCCACATCCCTTCACCTTAACCCTTTATAACTGCTTTGTGCAGTTAAAAAAAATAGTTATATTTGTATTTTATTAAAAGGAACTATCCACTTTATTTGTAATGGCTGGTTATTTAACGTGAGCCCCTTTATGGGTGTATGTTAAAATAGAGCTCCACTTGTGATCTAATCCTTAGATGTCCCTTTACATTTTTTCTATATCAGTTTGCTTTCTTACATTATTATTCTGTTTTGTATTATTTTATTACAACACTGTGGAATATATTGTCACATTAAAAAAAGCAATTCTAACACTAAAATAATTATAACACTAACAATATTAATAATAATCTATTAAAAAGGAAATCATTTTAAAATTATTTGCATTATAAGCTTTAGTACAGTGGAAACCTTTGTCCATACATAAAATAATTTGTAAATTGTCTTAAAAATATTTTTTCCACAGATTTATCAGTCATTTTGTCTTGTATGAGAAAATCTTACTTAATCCTATGTTATTTGACATTAATAACATATAATTTAAGTGTTATTTTCTTTCATAAAATAAATTACACAATTTGAAAAATGACTCTGCCACTGGGGTCAGTTTCATTTTTGCTCTTAACTTTAAATTGCTGGCGTACATTTTTTAAGTAATGCTTTCAGTGCGGTAGTTCAGTTCCATAGAGCATAAGAAAAGAAAAATGTTTGGCTTTCTGAGAATTTGTTGCTCTTGGTTATGTTACACATCTGTGCAAAAGTGAAATATAGTATAGTACTTGGAGACTAAAGAGACAAAACATATTGGCCAACTATGGTCTAATTTTTTTCATTAATTTGGTGTATTTTTAAAATCTAGTTGAGTCAGAGTAATGTTTCAGAATTAACAGTTCAGCGCATATTCAAATAAATTAAATATTTAAAAATATACACTAAGGGCTCGCTTCCATTGAGCCGTAATTAGGTTTGCGTGAGCTTACAAACCGATAAATATGCTGTCGGAAGCAATTTCGTTTATCGATTGCTTCTAATGGTCTCCAGCTGCCGAAAATATTTTGATGTCCCATAGAAAGTATTAGAAGCCGTTAAGTGATACCTTATACCTGGTTTCCAATGAAAGCACAAACCGTTAATACACTGTCGGAGGCTGTCAGTACATTGAGAAAAATTACCCCCAGCTCAACTCGGTGTAAAAGAGGATAAAGGAGCTTTTTGAGACCAATTTCCTATTGTAGAAATAATTGTAATATGCAATATTTATTGTTGTCCCATGTATAGAAATAGATGCACTTATATTTTTATGGAAATATCAGTATTTATTTACATATAAAAATATATGCATGCACATACAGAATTCAAACTAGAACTATGCCTAGGAAAACAATACATATTACATATATTAATAAAGTGGAAACTATAAGTATCACCTAGATGATGAGTTTTGCGCTAAACAGGGTGCGAAACGAACGCAACAAAAGTTGCGTTATTTTACCCTCCATAGCGCTGCCATTACGAGTTTCAGAAAAGCCTCCTTGTGCGTGCGATATGGTGGCGTTAAACGGACAGTTCACCCAAACATTTTCTCCCCTTTAAATTATTCCCAATGATCCTTTTAACCTGCTAGAGTGTATTAAATTGGTTACAAGAAGCTCCTTTACTCCTATTTCAGCATTTGAAATAGTTGATTTAGTCTGTGGTATCGCCACCTATACTGAACAAATTAATACTGAACTTAATATTGAATAGCCTAAGTTTACACAGCCAAGAGAAGAGATTACACTCTCAGTGGGATGCAGGATAAAACGATCATTTTCCATTGTTCTCTCTATGTATTGAGCTTTGGTGTTTCAACCAAATAAAAGATAAAGAAGCAAGTCTGTTTACACAAACTTAGAAAATAATGAGATCTGATATCACCTTTAAGTTCAAACCATTGTAATAGACTGTGGTTTCAAAGCACAAAATCAGCTACTTCATATACACAAATAAGCATGAAAATGGAATTTCTCAAATATTTTATACTCTTCAGTTGGTATAACAAGTCATTTAAAATACATTAATGGAAAAACTATTTTACAGTGTACTGTCCCTTTAAGCTCCATACCGCACAATAGCCAAGGGCTGCTTTGATGTGCTCGTGCATGCTTTCCCCCATAGACATCAATGGGGAGAAGGTGCTAGAAAAAAACTTCAGGTGTGGAATGGCGATCGCCGTAACGCAACCCCATTGATGTCTATGGGGGAAAAGAAAGTTACATTTAAACCTAACACCCTAACATAAACCCCAAGTCTAAACACCCCTAATCTGCTGCCCCCGACATCGCCGCCACTAATAAAAGCTATTAACCCCTATTCCGCCGCTCCCCGACATTGCTGCCACTATGATAAAGTTATTAACCCCTAATCTGCCGCCCCGACATCGCCGCCACTAATAAAAACTATTAACCCCTATTCCGCTGCTCCCCGACATCACCGCCACTAAATAAAGTTATTAACCTCTAAACCTCTGGCCTCCCATATCTCTGCCACTAAATAAACTTATTAACCCCTAAACTGCCAGCCCCCCCACATCGCAAAACACTAAATCAAACTATTAACCCCTAAACCTAACACCCCCTAACTTTAAATTAAAATTACAATATAACTCTATTTAAATAAATAAAAACTTACCTGTGAAATAAATATAAACCTAAGATTAAACTATAAATTAACCTAACCTTACTGTTCTAATAAAATAAAAAAATTAAAATATCTAAATTACAAATTAAAAAAAACCTAACACTACGAAAAAAATAAAAAATCTAAATTACAACTAAAAAAAACCCAAATCCTGCGAAAAATTTAAAAAATCTAAGTTTACCAAAAATAATAAACACTAAAATCATGAAAAATACAAAAACACTGATTAAAAATTAAATAAACGAAATGATCAAAAATAAAAACAGTTACACCTAATCTAATAGCCCTATAAAAATAAAAAAGCCCCCCAAAATAAAAACACCCCCTAGCCTACAATAAACTACCAATAGCCCTTAAAAGGGCCTTTTGTAGGGCATTGCCCTAATTAAATCAGCTCTTTTACCTGTAAAAAAATACAAAGTCTCCTCAACAGTAAAACCCACCACCCAACCAACCACCCAAAATAAAAAACCTAACTCTAAAACAACCTAAGTTTCCCATTGCCCCTAAAGGGGCATTTGTATGGGCATTGCTCTTAAAAGGGCATTTAGCTCTTTTGCAAAGCCCAAACCCTAATCTAAAAAAAACACCTAAAATTTAAAAAAAAACAACTAACACTAACGCCAGAAGATCTACTCATGGTTTTCTAACAGTGATTTAAAGGGATATGGTATACGACAACGTGTTGGACTGGGAAGGGGTCAGAGGTGTATATTTATGTGTTTGGATTTGTAACTGTGTATGTATATGTGTATATATGTATGTGCATTCATACACATACATATACACACACATATGCATCTTTGAGCCTTTTCCTTTTAAACACATTGCCACATACCATATTGCTTTATATCATGTTTAATACACTTTTATTATTAATATATATCAAATTTTATCTTTCTATCTAGTTTTTTTTTTTTTTTTTTTTACAAATATGGTGATGTACAATGCTGGTGGGGTTATGGCTATAAACCTCCTAAACCTTGTAAATAGGAAAGCTATAAATGCACATCTGCTTGAAAACCTCTATATTTTATGTAGTTTTATTTTATTTTATATATATATCTGGAATAAAATCTATAGGTGTGGGTGTAACTAAGACTACAGAGTACATAATTATATTGACACTAAATAATAGCAGGTTGTTTGAGACAGTCACGGAAATGAAGCAGCTATAAAAAATGTGTTGCTACTTTTCATAAGCCACTTGCGTAGGGTCTAGCCCTAGGTATTTTCAAGGGAACTTCAAACAGAAGGAAGGCACCCAAACTACTGAACTGTACCAGCTCTTGACACATTTATCACCTTTATACATTTTATTTTAAGTAATCAAATACAAAAAGTTATATGACCATTTTAGACACAGGTAAAATGTATACGTACAAATATGTTCTATATAGAAATTTGTTTACACTGTTGTAATTCTACTTTCATTAATTTAAATGAGGATCTGTTGAGCAATGTAATAAAATACAAGTAGAAGTTTCCTAAAGTTTATAGTTTCATTTGTAGGGGGTCATAAAATCAAACACAAACCTCTAGTTTATCACAATCTATCAGGAGCTGCATTTTTTGGTGTTTTTCAGGCTGAATAGGCTACCTTTTAGCTGATTTTTGCTAAAAAAAAAAAAAAGCCTTATTTACACTATGGAGCCAAAAACTTCTTGGCGATCACAAAATATTTCGGCTCACTTTTCAACTACTTTTCAAACCCAGTTTTGGCTAATCAAATTTGGCATCTCAAGGCACTTGATAAGACCTTAGAAAGGCTTTTCGGACAACTGTTAGACTATTTTACAGCTATTTCTAAACAGTCTTTTAGCCTATGTTAAACACTCTGAAATGGCTACTGGAGACTTTCTAGAGGTTTGTTAACATACATGGTATTGATTCATTAAACCTCCATGCATCCCTATTGGTGGTGTACAGTTAACAAGGGACACTTTTGCATATGAATAGGGACACATCAGAAATGTTTGTGGTAGAGATGTATTAACAAACCAACCAGCAAAGAAAGTGGGTGGATTCCACAAGTAGTAGTATAGTCCTAGCTCTTAAAACTATAGATATGTATATACCCAGTAGTAAACACTGGAAAGAGGGGTAACTCTCCTTAGTGCAAAACCAGTAGTAAGGATAAGTCAATTAGATGCGGCCCCCACAAAGGCTGTATGGTGAATAGTTACCAGCCTAGGATAGTACCTAACACACACATATATATATATATATATATATATATATATCGCAGCAGAAATGGGTGTCTCACCACCTGGAAGAGAGTCTGCATAGACTTACATCAAACTCTGGATGCTCCGCTCCTCTTTCATATAAACTTCCACAGAGCCAGGCTGTGTAACAGTGTCATGTTCGGTCGGCTCCCAAACCAGGTCAGGAGGCGTGTTGCATACACGCTGACTTCAATACGTCACGGACCAATCTCTTACACTGCTGGATTCAGAGCGCCAATCCGGGTAGCAGGAGGCGTGTCACTTACACACAGTTGAACCAATCAACCCGTTCCACTCCGAAGTTGTATCCCAGGGGTTCTTTGCAAGGTAAATAGATAGCTGCGAGCTGTGTTAGTGATAGTAATAGAGTCCACTGTGTAATCCACTTAGGCTGCTGCCAAAAAACAAAAGTTCAAATATAGTTTGTGGGTTTTGTAATGATGATAAGGGATCGCCAATGTACCCCTCGATCCAGGAGCTATTTCAGCCCAGTGAAAAGGAACTTTGCAGGGAGCCGTTCCGGTTATTACAGGCTACATGTACCTTACCATAAAGAAAAAGCAAAAAGCGGATGGCTGGACGTATGTTTAAAAATCAAAGTCCTTTATTCCAAAAATAATTTAAAAACAGGTGGTCAATGAGTAAAAAATCGTCATCAGAGCGCACACATAAGCACCAAGGGATAGGCCTGCTTATATGTTTCGGCTATAAGCCGTAATCATAGCATAGGGGAGCCTATTCCAGGTGCACTTTTTATACACATTGATTAAAGTGACATCAGTAAAAAAGGGGAGTTTAAAATCAAGTCACTCCTCTTAAGGTGCTGAATGCATTTAAAGGTGCCTGATACCGACCATAGCCCTAAACAAAAAATAGATGTGATCACAGTATAACAAGTATATAGTATATACAGATAATAGTAAACAAATGATTAAACAATAATAGAAAATACACAAAGAACTTGTATGTACACTCATGAAAATTGTTATCAATGACAAAGATATCTGATGCTGTTCAATTATAAATATACCATTATGAGTATATTTATTACATATATATATATTAGAAGTATGTACAAAAGTTAGAATGATGGAGATAGAAGTTAAATAGCATTTCCTAAGATGTACAAGGGAAGTATGTAAAGTAACAGGGGTACATAATGATCTTAATATTATAAGTGTACAAACAATAATCAAACTAGCCAGTAAGGACTACTCTGTTATAACCACATCCATAGGGGAATATGCTCATACATCTGGGATATATTAACTTAGATAGACCATGTATCCAAGCGATCGTTTAATATGTTATCCCGGGTAAAGAGTGGATGAGGATCCAGTGAGTACCTTAATGTTAAATGTATGAACTGAGACATAATTGTAAAATATATAAAAACTAGAGTACCCACTGTCAAACCTCAGCCACTCACCACTCTGACTATATCCAAGTGGTCTATTATGTTAATCCCTTCAGCAAGATCTTGAATTCAGAAACCTACTGGAAACCCAGCTGGTAGACCTACAGACCTAATGCACAGCAAGATGGTAAGAATCTCCAAACATATTATATTAGAAAACTAGCGCTTCCAAATAACTACACATTCTTGGCAAACAACACCCCATAGTTAGCCTGTGTAGTTTGATAACGCAGTCTCATGCAATCCATGTGGATCCTTCATTTAATTTAGACATCTTTGTTCTGCCACAACCATGAGTTACAGTAATGCTTTGCTGTGTATCTACATATCTTCTTTGCAATGAAGAATTCTATTCCCCTGATTTATATATATATATATATATATATATATATATATATATATATATATATATATACATATATATGCATATATATATATATACATATATATATATATATATATATATATATATATATATACATATATATATATATACATATATATATATATATATATATATATATATATATATATATATATATATATATATATATATATATATATATATATATATATATCCTCCTGGCACTACAACATGTCCTCCTACATACCCCATGCAATTTCTTCATATATTACCTGATTTTTGCATCTGCATTTTACCCTGTACCTCCGTTATGTCCTCTGTACACTTCCACAGTCAACCACTTTCTCAGAATGGTCTGTTTTAAGATAAAATACAGTACTTTACAATAAAGAAAGTAAAGTGATCTTCCAGTTATGTTTATTCTTTCGTTTACATTTTAATTAATCATACTCAAGGACAACACAATGCAAATAATATTATTTACATGTTTTAAGATGTGTGTCATTGGACTGCTCTGGAGTCTAATAAACAAATGACAATTTAAACATTTTTTCTTTAATATTTAAAGTATTTTGCAATACAATACTTCAAAGGATTATTTAAAATTGCTAAAAGAAAGTGCTCTTATTTGTTAGAGAATTTTTATTATTGCACAATTGCTTGATATAACTATGTTTAGTTTAACCACTGCAGTGCAGTACTGGGAACTAGCTGAACACATCTGGTGAGCCAATGGCACGAGGCATATGTGCCTAACCTCCAATCAACAGATAGGTCCAGATTGTGGTGCTCCTGAGACAACCTATCTGTAGTTTTCAACAAAGGATACCAAGAAATCAAATTACATTTTATAAAACAAATTCATTAAAAAGTCTCTTAAAATTGCATGCTGTATCTGAACCGTGAAAGTTTTATTTTGACTTTAATGTTCAATTAATATCTGATATATATTTTGGTTATTTTCCCTTTTTGCTCTTTTTACCCAGTCCATGTTTAGATGCACATTAAAATAGGTGCTGATTCTTCCCCATGCTATTACTGTAAAAAAGGGGTCTGAATCTGCTCACTTCATATTTCCTCTATCTACTCCTGGGGAGGTTTTATTTAGCTTCACTGTGCATCACAGTCCTGTCTGAGAGTGCATTACCTGCATTTTCTTGGTGCTGTCTGAGATCCACCAGATGCCGGTGAGTTTGTTTTAATAATACTTTCCTATGTATGCATTCCTTGTGTTTGCTCTTGAGATTTATTTAATTTATTTTTAAGCCCATTACTTAGTGACCACTGTTTCCTGTCTAAAAAACAGAATGTCTGTTCAAAAATCCATTTGCTCACACAAGGCCAACATTTTCATTTTGGTTTGCCTTTTTCTTGCCTGTTTGAGCTTTTGCTTGAGTCTTGTTACTTGATATTCTGCAGCATTATCAGCCATCCCTGTGACGGTAGCACAGCGCCCAACAACCTTTGTTCTACCGCTCATGATTTTGGCTATATTTCTCTTCTGGTTTTCACAATCACACCTTAACTGTCAAGAATTCAGATTCCTGTGTCAAGGCCCTGAGCGTCCACGTCCTGTATGGTATTAACACTTCTCACATTCTCTGATGTTCTCTTGTATGAGATGCAGAAGGACAGAGCAGGGAGTTGACAGATGCTTTTAGCAAAGCTGGAACAAATTATACATTGTCTACAAAATATATTTAAACAGTTTTCTGTTACACTGTTTGCAGGATATTATGAGAAGCAACATATGACTATAATCATTGCCAGAATGAGATGTTTAACATTTCTTATTCCTTTCTTTCTTACAGATATACAATGTGCATAAATTTGTTTGATATAAATCAAACCACATTCGTTAGAAATGTTGGTTTTAGATACATTGTATTCATTTATCTACTGTAGACTTTTACTAGGACCAAGGTATACAGAAAACTGGCAAAGTGTGGGTGGAGTTAAGAGCAAGCATGCACGCATTGTGTGTTTCTGTGTGCGCTGCGAATAGGACCAACTCCCTACAGGTGGTTGTACCTTTGGCGTGATGCCTAACACCTGGTGCCTTCTGCAGCAGGAGAGAAAAGCCAACCGGACACGCATTTACCTGCTCCACCTCTGAAGCGCCTTCCACTCACGCTGAATACACTGGTGAACAGCGCTGGCTGATACCCCTATGGCACAAGGGGAGAGTTTGTTCTCTGGGCTCGCTTCCAATCTGGGTGTCTGAAGTCACAACAGGGTTCATGAGGCTGAAAGAGGAGGTAAGCCCTGTGGTTTGAGTATGGGAGTTTGAGGTGTATTTGGGCTCATTGTTTCTTGGCTTTTTTTTTAATTAATATTTTGTAGCCACCCACTTGCCGTTGTCACCCTAACCCCAGTGAAGACACTAACCCAGGTGAACTCTAAATTTTGTGTTGTTTTGGAAAACTCTGTTATCTGATATGGAAAACTACCTACATTAAACAGTGACTTTTGTGTATGCTTGGTAAAATAGTCTGGGTGTAGGAGTTATAAGGCTCTCTATTGCACATTCCATAAGTGTAAAAGAACATTTTTGCAGGACTGCATAAGTTCTTATTTTCTGCTTTTTCATTGGGCCTGTTACCCCAGTGAAGATACCCATACATTTAAAGTGACTTTACACCTATTGAGGAGGTAAGCCCTGTGGTTAGGTATGTGAGTCTGGGAGTTTGAGGTGTATTTGGGGCATATTGATTTTGGCTTTTACTCCTTGAATTTATATTCTGTAGCCAGACATTCATCGTTGTCACCCTTACCCCAGTGAAGACATCAACCCAGGTGAAGTCTCATTTTCATGTTGCTTTGGAAAAACCCTGTTATTTGAAACAGAAAATTATCTACATTAAAGAATTAATTTTATGTATGCTTGGTAAAATAGTCTGGGTGTAGGAGCTATAAATTCCTCTGTTTAAACCTTACTCCCCAGTTTCTTGGTTATAACAATCTTGCCTAGTTGTTTTCGTCAATTCTAGCCATGACTGACACTCTCTTACGCATCTGAAGCTAAATATGGGATTAAACCTTACCTATCTACTTGTTACCTACAGCAATTTAGCCTAATTGTTTCTGTCAATCCCAGGTATAGCTCTCCTATGATTAAGCTTTTTAAATTGCGGGTTACATTTTTTAGCATAAATAACTCACAGCTAGATTACGAGTTTTGCGTTATGGCTCATAACGCTGCTTTTTCACTACCACTGGTATTATGAGTCTTGTAGGTATAGCTGTACCGCACACTTTTTTGGACGTAATGCAACGTTACTACCGCACCTTTCAAAAAGTCCTTTTTCAATGGGACTTCCATAGGGCCTGTATTACGAGTTTTGCCTGGGAGGCCAAAGTGAGTAATACAGACTATACCGACAAGATTCATACCGCCATCTAAAGTCAGTAGTTATGGGTTTTATGCTACAAAGCTGTAGCATAAAACTCATAACTAAAGTGTTACAAAGTACACTAACACCCATAAACTACCTATTAACCCCTAAACCGAGGCCCTCCCGCATCGCAAACACTAAAATAAAATTATTAACCCCTAATCTGCCACTCCGGACATCGCCGCCACTATAATAAACATATTAACCCGTAAACCGCTGCACTCCCACATCGCAAACACTAGCTAAATATTATTAACCCCTAATCTGCCGCCCCAACGTCACCGTCGCCACTATACTAAAGTTATTAACCCCTAAACCTCTGGCCTTCCACATCACTAACACTAAATAAATATATTAACCACTAACCTTAAGTCTAACCCTAACCCTAACACCCGTAACTTTAATTAAAATAAATCGAAATACAACTTATTATCATTATCTAAATAATTCCTATTTAAAACTAAATACCTGTAAAATAAACCCTAAGCTAGCAACAATATAACTAATAGTTACATTGTAGCTATCTTAGATTTTATTTTTATTTCACAGCTAAGTTTGTATTTATTTTAACTAGGTAGACTAGTTAGTAAATAGTTATGAACTATTTACTAACTATCTAGTTAAAATAAATACAAATTTACCTGTAAAATAAAACCTAACCTGAGTTACACTAACACCTAACATTATACTAAAATTTAATAAATTACATTAATTAAATACAATTAAATAAATTACAAAAAAATAAACACTAAATTACACAAAATAAAAAAATAAATGATCAAATATTTAAACTAATTACACCTAATCTAATAGCCCTATCATAATAAAAAAGCCCCCCCCCCAAAATAAAAAAACCTAGCCTACACTAAACTGCCAATGGCCCTTAAAAAGGCCTTTTGTGGGGCATTGCCCCAAAGAAATCAGCTCTTTTACCTGTAAAAAAAACAAAATAACAACCCCCCAACAGTAAAACCCACCACCCACACAACCAACTCCCCCCCCAAAAAAACTACCTAAAAAACCTAAGCTCCCCATTGCCCTGAAAATGGCATTTGGATGGGCATTGCCCTTAAAAGTGCATTTAGCTCTTTTCCATTGCCCAAAGTCCCTAATCTAAAAATGAAAACTCACCCAATAAACCCTTAATAAAACCTAACACTAACCACCGAAGATCCACTTACAGTTTTTGAAGACCGGACATCCATCCTTCATCCAGCCAGGAGAAGTCTTCATCCAAGCGGGCAGAAGTCCTCAACGAAGCCGGGAGAAGTTTTCATCCGAGCGGCAAGATGTCCACCAGACGGGAAGAAGTCTTCTTCCAGACGGCATCTTCTATCTTCATTCTTCTGACGCAGAGCGGCTCCATCTTCAAGACATCTGCCGTGGAGTATACTCTTCTTTCGCTGGCTATTCAAGAATGACGTTTACTTTAAATGATGTCATCCAAGATGGCGTCCCTTGAATTCCGATTGGCTGATAGAATTCTATCAGCCAATCGGAATTAAAGGGTAAAAAATCCTATTGGCTGATGCAATCAGCCAATAGGATTGAGCTTCAATCATATTGGCTGATCCAATCAGCCAATAGGATTGAGCTTGCATTCTATTGGCTGTTCCAATTCTATTAGCCAATCAGAATTAAAGGATAAAAAATCCTATTGGCTGTTCCAATCAGCCAATAGAATGCGAGCTCAATCTTATTGGCTGATTGGATCATCCAATAGGATTGAAGCTCAATCCTATTGGCTGATTACATCAGCCAATAGGATTTTTTACCCTTTAATTCTGATTAGCTGATAGAATTCTATCAGCCAATAGGAATTCAAGAGGATGCTCCCCGCCGGATATCTTGAAGATGGAGACGCTCCACGTCGGAAGGATGAAGATAAAAGATGCCGTCTGGATGAAGACTTCTGCCCGCTTTGAGGACGACTTCTTACCGCTTGGATGAAGACTTCTCCCGGCTTCGTTGAGGACTTCTGTCCGCTTGGATGAAGACTTCTCCCGGCTGGATGAGGATGGATGTCCGTTCTTCAAAAACTGTAAGTGGATCTTCGGGGGTTAGTGTTAGGTTTTAATAAGGGTTTATTGGGTGGGTTTTATTTTTAGATTAGGATTTTGGGCACAGAAAAATAGCTAACTGCCCTTTTAAGGGCAATGCCCATCCAAATGCCCTTTTCAGGGCAATGGGGAGCTTAGGTTTTTTAGGTAGTTTTTTTGGGGGGGGATTGGTTGTGGCAATTTAGTGTAGGCTAGGATTTTTTTTTATTTTGGGGGGGCTTTTTTATTTTGATAGGGCTATCAGATTAAGTGTAATTAGTTTAAATATTTGATCATTTCTTTTTTATTTTGTGTAATTTAGTGTTTATTTTTTTGTAATTTAGTTAATTGTATTTAATTAATTAATTTTACAGGTAAATTTGTATTTATTTTAACTAGATAGTTAGTAAATAGTTAATAACTATTTACTAACTAGTCTACCTAGCTAAAATAAATACAAACTTAGCTGTGAAATAAAAATAAAACCTAAGACAGCTACAATGTAACTATTAGTTATATTGTAGCTAGCTTAGGGTTTATTTTATAGGTAAGTATTTCGTTTTAAATAGGAATTATTTAGGTAATTTTAGTAAGTTTTATTTCGATTTATTTTAATTATATTAAAGTTAGGGGTGTTAGAGTTAGGGTTAGACTTAGGGTTAGGTTTAGGGGTTAATATATTTATTTAGTGTTAGTGATGTGGGAGGCCAGAGGTTTAGGGCTTAATAACTTTAGTATAGTGGCGGCAGAAACGTTGGGGGCTGCAGATTAGGGGTTAATAAATTTATGTAGGTGGTGAAGACATTGGGGGCAGCAGATTAAGGGTTAATATGTGTAATGTAGGTGTCGGCGATGTCGAGGGTGTCAGATTAGGGGTTAATAAGTGTAATGTAGGTGTCGGCGATGTCAGGGGCAGCAGATTAGGGGTGTTTTGACTCGGGGTTTATGTTAGGGTGTTTGGTTTAAACATAAATGTTCTTTCCCCATAGGAATCAATGGGGCTGCGTTACAGAGTTTTACACTCTGTTATTGCAGGTGTTAGGCTTTTATTTAGCTGGCTCTCCCCATTGATGTCTATGGGGAAATCGTACACGAGCACGTAAAACCAGCTCAAAGCAGTGCTGGTATTTGTGTGTGGTATGGAGCTCAACGCTGCCATATTGCCCACAAACGCAGGTTTTTGGAAAACCTGTTATAGCAGCGCTATTAAAGATGAGCGGTGGAAATAACTTGCAAGTTATTACCGAGCCGCTCATAACGCAAAACTCATAATCTGGCCGTCAGATATGCTTGTCTATTCGCCAATTAATGTGTGATGTTTACTCTGGGAACTACTACATTTATATTTTAGAACTGTTATTTTGGTGTAATATAGGGGTTTATGCTTCCCTTTACAGATGGTTATTTAAAAAACCTAGCTTGTCATTTATATTATGATTGTTCATGGCTCATGGCTAGGAAATTGTAAGCGGAGAAAACATCCTATACTGGATAATACCCTCCTTAATAGCTTACAAGTTATATTATACCTGTCCGTCAACTTACTAGTTCTCTCCTCCCTAACATACAGTGATTTCCTAGTATCTAATAACTTTCCCCTACCACTATATTAACATGGTTTTTGAATGTGTGCAATTTGACATATTATAGTGAGCACACTGTAGCTAACCCCATCTACCTTAGCATTGATTAATAAGGCTTTTAATAGCATACTATACTATTGTTAAATCTCAGTGAAATTCTGTGCAGACAACGTTTCTCTTCTAGTTATAGGATATTCTCTAACAATATCAAGACTAGTCAAGCTATTTACTAGACAATGTCTGTCTGATCCAGGAACCCTTCAACCAAGGTGCTTTCTCCCAAATGCTTTGATATAGTCAGTATGTGTTCAAAAAGGTACCGTATAAATATCACTTAGAGCGGCAATAGACCCCTGAACCAACCCCCCCTCCCCTGCTACACTTTGGACCAAGAGTGGCCAATACAAAAAGCTAACTCCCCATGCCCCAAATGCAGCAGATTGGATAGATCCAAAAGAGTGTCCTCAAAGGCAATGTGGGGAACATTTTTCTTTTTATATAACATAAAACTGAGGTTCCTTTACATTTAGTCCTATCTTCTCTTTGACACTTTAGTCAAGCATGGTATGAGATTTCTATATGTTTACCTCAAGTTGTAGATTTCTTTATCTCTACACAAACACTTACACTATAAGACATAGCTCTACACTTTAGGGTTATGGTTCCTCCATCCCTCTAGCTGCATATTTTTTATTATTTTGGTAACAAATACTTGTACATCTTATTTTACTAGAACACAGAATTGATATCTGAAACCGCAAATTATTATCTGTCTAGTACTGTTTGTGTGATAACAGTGTACATATCATCCCCATGCAATTCTTGTTTATGGATGAATCTGTTATGTTGTATTTTCTCGCAACTTCAATAAAAATTATTTTAAAAAAATAAATAAAATACAATTTTCTCTCCAGGATAGATATGTTTCTGATCAGTAATAGCTTAATAAATACAGGAGTAAACACACTGATTTCCCTCTTCTGCCTTTCAGATCATGCATCTATTATATTGGAAATCTCTCTTTTCTCATTTAATTCTTTTTTTCGCCGTTTCCATTTTCCTACCTATCTCTTCAATTACCTTAAATTTAGAAATTATCTTGTTAAAAAATGGGAGGATTATTGCCTTTTCAATCAAGCACATATAGATTACCCTGAGTTGTTCTGGCAGACTGCTAAAGCAGTCTTGACCGGAAATATAATCTCTTTCATGATCAATTTGACGAAGAGGCTTGGGAAGAGAGAGAAAGAAACTATAAATTGTTTAGTTAATACATATAATGCTTATCTTTTAAATTTCTCTAGTGAAAATTGGGTCAAATACCTGAATGCTAAGAAAGAACGAGATTCTTCACTTCTTCACTCTACAACGTTGAATGAATTAAAAATTGCAGGCTAAATATTATAGATACAAGTCGGGCAAACTTTTGGCTAGGATCATCAAAAATTCCTCTAGCTCTCAAGGTATTGAAGTGATTCAAGTAAATAATTAGATTCACAAAGACTCTAAACAGATTCTATCTTCTTTTACCTTATACTATTCGGATTTGTATTCATACAAAGAGCCTAATCTAGATTATAAAGCAAAATTTTGGGACAGTATTTTGGTGCCGAGATGTCCAGAACATTTATTAAATGTCATTAATGCCCCTATTACTGACAAAGAAATTGCGGACAGCATAGACTTTATATTTTTACATAAAACTCCAGGACCAGACCTACTCCCCAATGAATTATTTAAATTCTTGAAACCGAATATTATCCCTTATCTTAAAAATTTGTTTAATTATTATTTTATGAATAAATCAACATGTTTGGACGCCTTCTCTGCATCCTGGACTACTCTGATCTTAAAGAAAGGTAAAAATCATCTGGAAATTGGTTCCTGTAGACCAATAGCCTTATTAAACTCTGATTATAAAATTTTAACTACTTTTCTTGCTAACAGATTGCAGAGCCCTTTAAACCAAATAATCCACTCTGATCAGGTTGTTTTTCTTAAAAGCAGGAATGCTTCTGCTAAGATTAGAGAATTATTTCTCACAATAGATTATTGTCTGTCAAAAGAAACTATGTCTACTGCTTCATTTAAAAGTTATGAGGATATGGCTGTAGTGTCACTGGATGCAGAGAAGGCGTTTGACTCGGTGCAACATGATCATATATTTTTTTATTTGCAGAAATTTGGTCCTATTTTGTAAAGAATATTTATAATACTTCTAAAACAGCTTTATTAATTAATGGCCAGCTGACAGAGAATATACCTCTCAAGCAAGGGACCAGACCGGGCTGTCCGCTCTCACCTCTTTTATTTATTATAGCCATAGAATCTTTAGCCATAGCTATTCGTCAGAGAGTTGAAGGTATTAAAATTCTTGCAAAAAAAGAAGTTAAGGTTGCTCTCTATGCTGATGATCTTTTAGTTTATATTTCTATCCTTTCAAGGAACATTCTGCAACAACTACATGAGGTGGAATTGTTTAGTTCTTTCTCTGGTTATAAAGTAAATACATTAAAATCAGATTTTTTTTTGGCTCAAGGAACATCAGCCCTCTAGTGCACCTATGCCATTTAAAGTTGCTACACACTCATTTACATACCTTGGTATCAAGATTTCACGAGATCCGGGTACTTGGTACACCCTAAATATTACAAAAATACTTTTGAAGGTTAAAGAAGATTTGCTTAGCTGGCACAATTTGCCTCTAAATATCTCAGGAAGGGTTGCTTTGTTTAAATTTATTTATTTCCCTAAAATTCTTTATGTAATTCAGCATATCCTTATAATTCTTAAAAAAAAGATCTCCATAATTTCTACTCATAATTATCATACTTTATATGGCAAGGAAAAAACTCTAGAATTGCTTTGAAAAGATTTTTTTGGGGAAAAGAATATGGTGGTCAGGTGCTGCCCGACCTGGAACTTTACAGTTTAATTTATTTAGCAAAATTTGTCATAGGTTGGCTTGGGGCTTCAAATTACTTCTCCCAGTTAGATCTTGAAAAAAATGTCCTATACCCATACTCACCTATAGCCCTTCTTCACTGTAATCTTAAAACCATTCCTAGATCAGTCAAAAATCTATCCTCAATATATAATTAATTACTTGCTTGGCAGAAGATAGTTGCAAAGTTGGGTCTTAATCATGCAATTTCTAATTATCAGATTACCACGGGGAATCCTGAATTTACTCCAGGAATTCAAACGAAGATATTTGAAAATGGCCCTGTTTAGGGCTTCTTAAGTTGGTGCAATTTGTAGATCTTAATTTACATGTAGTTAAATCTTTTTCTGCTATGAAAGAACAGTATCTTCTAGATAATAAGGATTATTTTGCTTATCTTCAGATTAGACACTATATTTCCAATATACCTATATTCCTATATGGATGGAATTGGAACTGGGCAAAATTAGACTCCTGGATTAAATTAGTTCAACATGGCCTCTTCTCTATCTCCCCCTGGTACAGGTTGTTAGCGGGAAGAAGAGGAGAAGATAATTTAACCTACATTTTCAATAAATCACAACCTTAACTTGCAAATCTATACACTCATGATATAAAATATTCTATTAATAGGGTTCATAAAACCACATTATCAGCTTCATGGAGAGAATCTCATCTTAAACTTTTATATATGACTATTATACTCCACATAAGGGTTATAAGTGGCACAACTTTGATTTTAATAAATGCCCCAAATGTCAATTATTAGGAGCTGACTTAACTCATATGTTATGGGATTGTCCGAAAATAAAGCAATTGTGGCTAAAGGTAGACTATTGGATTAACACCGTTCTCAAAATGTCTCCTTTTACTTTTTCCAAGCATAATATAGTCCTCCTCTTTCCTTACAATATTGCCCTGCCCAATAATAAACTTATCAACTCTTGTATTTTGTGCAGAAGAAGCCTCATCTTCCATAATTGGAAGATAAGACAATACCTAAATTCACAGAAATTATGAATTTTATTAAAGAGCAATGCATAATTGAACAGGGAGATACAGATACTAACATAGATTTACAAGTACACTCTTTTTTTGGGAAATGGTTAATCTTTATTAAATCACTTTCTAAGGAAGAACAGGACATTATGATTCTTCCATTTAGAAACACAGATCAAGTCTTACTGGGAATATGTTAGGTTCCATAGATGGTACTCTGAGGAGGAGAGAGAGGGGAGGACTAAATAGTATTGGACTAATATGATCCTATAATAATACTTTTTTTTTGTTTGTTTGTTTGTCTTGTCTTGTTTTGTTATGTTTTGTTTTGTCTTGTGATACAATTAGATTTTTCTGGCAAATCTCTGTTTGTAACTGTATACTTTAACGAACAATGGGGAAATTTCTAGTAGTGGAAAATGGTCTTTGCATTGTAATTATTATTTAATAATGTGATATCCTTATGTATTTTATTTTTTATTTAAAATATAAAATCCCAACAATGTGTAGTTCAATTGAAAATGAATTTTGTGCATTCTTTCATGCTTTGTATTTCTCAAGATGCAAGACAGTGCTCTGCAAATACTCAGGGGCAAAATACGGAACAAGTCATTTTTAAGGAAAGTAGATGGTAAAGGTAAAATCTGTTTTTATGTCCTATAAAACTGCACTCTCAGCAAAAAAAAATATTACTTGAGCTGTGCGCTCATTTGAAAAATGTTTAATTGATAATAAGTAATTTACAAAAATCAGGTTGGATGACAAGTATGAGTCATATGCCTGTGCCAGTTAAATGTTAGGTCTTAACACATTTATACAACACCTGTACAGTAAATAATATTCCCTACAAAATTGTTTGCTGTTTTATTTATGTAACACTAAAAATATGTACATGAAATCAGACTTTCATTTTTACAAATTTACAATTATGTTAGACAAATATTACATATTGCAAATACTGATTGAATGTGCAGTTATTTTTATTATCATAAAAATGTTGAATCTTTCTATAGTTTTGAAAAGATGAATTGATGCTAAATGTGAAACCATAAAGTGTTTCTATAGATATTAAGGAAATTACTCACTTGCAGTTCTATACCATGGGTCCGATTTATCAAAGCGTCAACTGATAATGCGCTTAAATTCTGTGTCATATTCAATGCGAATCTGATCCGCCGTAGTTAACAAAGTGTCAACATTGTCAAATATTGCTATGTTCTGGGGTAATATACGCTCCTGCAAGATCTATCCGACGCAGATCAATGCTTTCTTCATTCCAGATGTTTCAAATTCACATTTGACTCTATTTGACCCTCTTCCCAATTTATTAAACATTTAACAGGTACGCTCGCGTCAATTCTGCCACAGCGTACCTATCGTTCAAACCACCACCCTTGAGGCCGTAAATGCCATAGAAATCAATGGGAGTCTGAAAACACAGAAAGGTTATGTTCTATGCTACAAGAGAATGAATCATATAACATAATAAAAGTACTTATGGATTATGTTACATCTTTGTCTCTCATTACAAAGCAAGGGGACAAAATTATTGCTTCAAATTTGGTGCACTAGTAGATATAGGGATAAAAATGAAATAAATACATTACATAATATAGCTAATTTACTTTTATGTATAAATCTATTTGCACTATGTTTAACACATGTAATACAAGTCCCACCTCACACCAAATTTGATGCAACACTTTTCGCACCAAATTTGATGCAAACTCAAATAACCCACAAACTAGTGAAGTTTTCCACCACTTTTGATTGGGATATGCATGATCACATGATTTATGACATCAGACAATCTGATTGAAATATACATTTTATACTATCACTAACAAATCAAATTGCTTGATACTTGTGCCATTGATCACTCATAATAACTTGTAAGTGCCATTCATTGTATTGTGTATTATACTTTGAAAGTATGTATATGTGAAATTAGTATTAAAGTTAAATATTGATGATGGCATTAGGACACACAGTGTAATATTTTAGTCAATGATTTTAAAAATTGAAAAATGTTTGATTCGATATAATCTTAAACTGATAGCTCAAAGGGATAGTCTACCTAACATTAAACTGTCATGAATCAGATACAGCAGAAATTAAAATCACCTCTTTACTGTCATGCTATTTTCAGTGTTCTTCTTCCTTCTCTTGAATTTCATTTTCATTAAAGGACCAGTAAACACAGTAGATTTGCATAATCAACAAATGCAAGAGAACAAGACAATACAATAGCATTTACTCTGAATTTCAAATGAGTAGTAGATTCTTTTCTAACACATTTCAAAGTTATGTATATTTCCACTCCCCCTGTACCATGTGATAGCAATCAGCCAATCACAAATGCATATACGTATAGTCTGTGAGTTCTTGCACATGCTCAGTAAGAGCTGGTGACTCAAAAATTGTAATTATAAAAGACTGTGCAAATTTTTTGCAATGGAAGTAAATTGGAAAATTGTTTAAAATTACATGCTGTATCTGAATCAAGAAAATGTAATAAAACCTGTTAAGAAATGTCATGTAATATGTCAGTTCATTTTATAACACCTGTGTAGGGGTGGTGTTTAAAACTAGACTGCAATCAGGAGGGATTACACAGTTGCAAAGAGAAAACTGGGCCAGCTGTTAAAATATCTATTGATTGCAAATAAATACACATGATACCCTAATTACATGTTATATTTGCACTTATTCTTGCTCAGAATAATAATATATTTACACTATATACATATATTGGTATAAATAAACACAGAGATATGAAAGACAAGAAGGCTTAGAAGCAAAAAAGGAGAAATTAGGGACATGTAAATATGTTTGCAAAAGACACACACACGAACACACACACACACACATATATATATATATATATATATATATATATATATATATATATATATATATATATATACAAGTATGTGCAAAGATATATGTTCAAATTATAGCCTTAATAATCATAAAAACCCCAAAAACATGAGATAGGCATATCATGATTTTTAGAAATACAAATATACATTAATTTATGTGAAAATATCATATATCAGTTGTTTATAACAAATACATTGAAAATAACTATCTATGAGATATTATTGTTTGTTCAGGTATAAATGTAGCTATTTCTTGGACATTAACAGATGGGAAAAAAAGGACAGTAATGAAATGGTATAAATAAAGTTGGAAAAAACAGAATATCCGCGACATTGATGACTCTTATCTATCAACAGTCCGATGTTCATCGCTCCTTACTTGACACGCGTGCTTTGACAGAGTTTTTAATAAAGAAGGGCGTCATATGTAGATTTGCGGCAGCGACGTCTGGCGAGCATATTGACACCAGCGACTGCACAGAGATTGACACTTTGATAAATCGGCCCCCATGTATGATATAGAAAATAACTTACATAGCAGTTTTTGCATTTCTTGAAACTAAAAATAAAATCATTTGGTTTACTGAAGAAAACACATTTGTGTGGGTATCTCTGAAATTTATGTTTAGCATAGGGGTTTAAAATGGTCTGGCAAAGAAAGGGCAATAGCAAGCAGGTGCTAGTGTTATGTGTGTACATTGGAATATTTTCTTTTACCACAATTACTCAATAACCAACCCCTGCAATTAACTCTAACTGTACTGGACGCCTTATGCAATTAACCACTTACAACCTCAACTCACCTACCCAATTAATGAAAATATTGTTGCTATGGTTAAAAATGTTACTCTCATGACATCACACAGTGTTAAACAGTAGAATTACATTCAGGTACAATATGTATTTTTTTGAAGATAATTGGAAGTATATAACACTGAAATCTCACATACAAATGGCTCAATCTGTGGAGATAGATACATAAATTATGGAACTGTGCTCAAAAGAGAATGTACGATCAGCATCTAAGTGTCACCTAAACTATCAGGTAAGATTGTAAAACATTGTGTTATAGGTTATCAGATGCTGCAGAAGTTTGCAAAGCCATAAAGAGAGCCTCAAGGAGATGGCTGGTAGAATGACCGGGTTAGGGCTGGTTTTATGATTTTTTGAACACGTGTAAAAATTGTGCTTTGTCCCACGCTCCCTAGAGAGACCAGAAAGCAAAATCTGTAACCTAGGTTTTTGTGCAAAGGGCACTTGCTATACTAGCTATTTGATTTGCCACATTTTTAGTTTACACAATTTTCTTTTTGGCCTCTTAGGGAGCATGGAGCAAGCAAAGGTTTTACACAAAAGAGGCGTTTAATGTCTTTAAAGAATTTAAGGTTTTGAAATTGACTAAGTTAAAAAAATGAATTCACATTTTTGGGTGTAATTTGAGATAAATCGTGTGAAACTGATTTGTGTCTAAGTGAATTAGGAAATGACAACAGAAATTTAGTGTATGACATAGAGGTGAGAGACTCTAAAATTAGGGGAAGAAATAAATATACGGATATGTAAAGTGTGACAGAAGATGATAAATGATAGGAAAAATTAGATGGGGAAGCTGAGTAAAGGATTATTGCACAGAGGTCAGTTAATGATGATACATTTCAGAATGTCAGTTTTGGATTTAATATTTCATTATTGCTGAGGAATGGTTAAATGATGGAAATATTATATAAATTAAAGTAAAGGCTTATTAAGCTAATTAAGTGTGAAGGAGAATCTGGTGTTTAAAAAAGCATCATTACCGTGGGTGGGTCCATCTAATACTGTGTGTAGTTGGGACAGTGCTATAAGGAAAGATTAAAATACCAGTTTTTGATAAAAGTATCAAGCAGTGCAGAAAGGCACTGATGCAAGATAAGGCCCTTAGAATATCAGCAACGGAACTATAGATATGTGCTTTATCAATGTACAGGTGCTACTAAAATTCAAATGAGTAGATTCATTTTTCCTGTGAGGAAATATATAAAGATAAGTGAACGGGACCAAGAACAAAGACTTAAAGGGACAGTCAACATTTGTATTGTTTAAAAAGATAGCTAATCCCTTTATTACCCATTCCCCAGTTTTTCACAGCCAACATTGTTTTATTAATATAATTTTTAATTCTGTGATTATCTTGTATCTCTTCTGACAGCCCCCTGATCACATGGCTTTTCATTTATTATCTATTGACTTGCATTTTAGACAATTAGTGCAGTGTCATGCACAACGCAGGGTGTGAGCACAATGTTATCTATATGGCCCACATGAACTAGCAGTCTCTTGTTGTGAAAAGCTAATAAAAAAGCATGTAATAAGAGGCTGTCTATAGTGGCTTAGAAACAGGCAGAAATTTAGAGGTTAAATGTTATAAAATCAATGTTGGTTGTGCAAAGCTGGGGAATGGGTAGTAAAGGCATTATCGATCTTTTTAAACAATTAGAATTTTGGTGTTGACTGTCCCTTTAAGTGACTCTAACAAAGAAATAATACTGCAAAGTAGATATACCCCAGGAAATCCACAAAAGCTCAGTGACACAAGAGTGGAACACGTGAAGAATGATCCCCTGAGAAGAGATTACAGTGTTTATATTTAACTGCAATACTGTCATTGATTATTTGGGGCTTTGTGGACTGTAGATATCAGAAAACAGACTGAAGGGAGCTGAGATGGGATTTGAAAGAGGGAAATTGAACATTATTCTTACAGTTTAGTTTTGTACACAACTTAGAGGCAAATGGGAGGAGGCAGTGGGGAGCTAGGAACAATAGTATTTCATTAGAACAGGTGTTATTACAGTTTGTATAAAAAAAGAAGGAACGTGTGTCAGACTTAGTGCAGATGATGATGAGGAAGATATCTTGGAATTTATAATTACTGAATAAGGTGCAGTTCTGTGACACCATGTACTGACTAATGTCCCTTTTGTACTGCGAAATCTAATAAATTAAACATCTAAGATGTGTAGATTTGTAGTTATGAGTAAAACATTTCCAATGCATGGAATAATAAAACAATTATTTGAATGTGCTTACAATCTCTTAGTTTAAATACATAACTACATAAAATTTTACATAAAAAACAAAAACATTTAAACAGGAAAATAAATTAACATAATCTTAGCCTGATGTTTCTTTATTCCAGTGCTTGGGACACTCCAGCACACCAGAATATAATCTCTCTGCTTAAATACAGATACATGAGGCACTGACCAGAAGAGATAAATATCTTCACATGCTGCTAGGTTGTCTCTCTTAGACACTTTACATTTAAAATAAATAATTACTGAACACACATGAAAAGAAAATTCAAACAAACCTTGTTTTGCTCCAACAATTTTACATCAAAATAATTTCTGCCAAGCAGTTCCGTTTGCCCTGCAACAATAAATCCAGCAATGCGTTTGAGTACAATGATATTGAACACACAAATGTACAGTGATACAGTAAAAAGGTTCACGTGGCAATACTTAAGTTTCTATTGACCAGCATTTAATGCATTTTGCTTTTACGAACTATAAGAATATTGATTTTCTCTTCCGTAGAAGGGGCATCACTTTATCAATAATGGGTATAGAAAATTAAAAGTGGCATCTTGTTTTTGCAGAGTCATACGTTTTAGGAACAACAGACTGGTGTCAATTATCTAAGTGAAGGGCAAAGTGAATGTCAGCCAACTGCAACTGAGCAAAACATATCTATCAAATGGGAGGAGGTTTTAATGGCTTAGTATTACTGGGATTGCCCTCAAGTGACTTGAAAAATTCTGAAAAGCAGACAAGTGTAATATGGGACAATTGCTATTAGTCACATAATAAGTGGAACAGATACAAAACCAAAATGGTTTTCTTATTGGAAAATGTGGCCAGAATTGCGGAGGAAATTAAAATACTTCTAAGAGTATTTTAGTTATACAGAACAAGTATGTCTATATCCATTTATACTGTGTGTGCTAAATCACATATAATTTAGACACTGATCTAGATTCACTAAACTAGCAAGATTTAGCTAGAAGGTGTGGTGGTCACTAGCGCTGTATATTTTCTCTCAGCAGCATCTAAGCATGTTCATTTTTTTCTGAAATAAAAAATGTGAAGTAAACAGGGCCAGTGCTAGGATTTTTGGCCACACAGGTGCCCGCTTCCCCTATTACATATCATCCCCATTGCTTGTTAAAGGGATATGAAACCCACTTTTTTTCATGATTCAGATAGAGTATGCAATTTTAAGCAAGTTTCTCATTTACTCCTATTATCATTTTTGTTTCCTTCTCTTGCTATCTGTATTTGAAAAGTAGGAATGTAAGCTTAGGAGCCGGACCATTTTTGGTTCAGCACCTGAGTAGCTCTTGCTAATTGGTGGCTAAATGCAAATCAAACAATGGTAGCGCAGCAAAGCAAACCAAGGTAGCTCTGCATAACAATTCAAACAGTGGATGTGCCGAATAACAAATTAAACAGTGGTAGCACAGCATAACAAATCAAACAGTAGTAGTGATGCATAGCAAATAAGACAATGGTAGCTCTGCATAAAAATCAAACAATGGTAACGCCACATAACACATCAAACAGTGGTAGCACCGCATAGCAAATCAAACAATAGTTATGCCACATAAATACAATTGTGGTAGTGCTGCATAACGTATATATATATATATATATATATATATATATATACATACACACACACATACACACTTACATATTTAATATTGCACCTGACACACACAGACACTAACATAGACACACTAACACAAACACAGAGACACACAGACACCAACACAGAAACAGAGAGACACTAACATAGACACCCACTATCACAGACACACAAACACTAACACAAAGACACAGATAAACTAACACAGACACAAATTAAAAAAAGAAAGTAAGGGAGTGCTGTACTACCAGTGACAGTGAATGAGAGGGCAAAGTCCTCTGCACAGTAATATGGGGGCTAGTAAAAGGGTTCCGCAGCAAATAACATTGCAGATTCCAGTATGTGCTCTACTTGGGATTTTTTTTTTCCTATTCTTCCCAAACAGTGAAAACGATAACTATGGAGGAGACCAATACAATAGACTAATTCAGGAGGTTGGTAAAGTCTGTTCATTTTTTTTTCAAATAAATAATCTGTTGATTATATTGTGGCTTGCAGGGTATATGCAGGATAATTATAATTGTCACTTGTCAGAAAGTTATCTACTCTTGCTACTAGAGTGACTGATTACTGTGTGAATGAGTGTCAAATTTAGAGGTATTTTATAGTGGGGGCTTATATTACCCTGCATATAACTGCCAGTAAATACATTTACAGCTTGCAAGCCACTATATAATAATCAACAGATTATTTATGAGAAGGAAAAAAAATAGATTTTACCAACCCCCCTCCCTGAATTAGTCTATTATTTTGGTATCCTCCATTATAGTTATCTTTTTCACTGTTTGGGGTGGTAGTGTGGTGTGTTATTGTGTGGTATTATGCATGGGGTGGTGTGTGGTGTGGAAACACAGTAATTAAATGCCTAGTAAGCAGATGGCACCTTATGAGCCTTACACTAAAAATCACTCAAGGTCAGGAGCACACTTGGAAATCCTCATCAAAGCAGATATTATATGAAATAGCCAGAGGGGCACAAATTGAAAGAGACAATACATATGTACAATGTGCTCTATTTGAAGTAAAGGCAGTAACAAAGCAGGCGTTGGTCTGCAAAATGAACAAGCACTTCTGTTCCTCCATAATAGTTGCTACAGCACCAAATAACTGGAGCCAGAAAACAATTTAAATCTCAAAGAGCTAAATCAGCAGCTAGTAAATAAAAACCTACTTATGACATTGCACATTTCCCTCTTCAGACTCCAGTCAAATCAACAAAGGAGACTTACCACCAGTGCCTAGTGGAATGCCAAGGAAAACACAGGGTAAGGGAGTGGGAGGGCAAAATGTGTAACACACTGAACTGTGCTGTGAGATTCCCCTACATGACTGAGCCCCTAGAGGGTTCTGCCTCCTGCTTTGCATGCACACTGCACTGTTCAAGTAACCGACAGACAAAACACCTGTGTTGGCTGTGTCAGAAGCAAACATCTCTGCTGCTGCACGGAGCCCAGTGTCCAGGGTGGGTGGCCCGGCAGGCTCTACAGACGGGCTCTACAGTCTGCACCGCACATCAGTCAAATACAAACTACAGACTGACTTGACATTTGCGCTCTGCAGTAACATTTTTTTTAAAAAAATATCAATGATGTATTGCCGCTCTCTTTGTGCCCCCCTGCTTGGGGGACATAAGGCGGCTGCCTTGTATGCCTTATGCAAGTGCCGGGCCTGGAAGTAAACACCTTTTAAGAGAGGAAGAAGTTAAACCCTTATCCAGCACAGACCCATTATCAAAATAAAAAAATAACCTACAGGAAGTTGATCAATGAAAGGCACAACACAGTAATTCCAAATTTAAATCAGCAGAATCTTTTATTAAACCACTAACATCCAAGTGGAAAGATGGTTAGAAATCAAGATATGACACCATCAACAGACAAAATACAATATAAATCAATAACTCCCTAACAACTCTAGAGTTTAACTGCTTTGAATATGTTTATTTCCCTCTTGTTGGATCCCCATAAAAAAGTTCCCCTTGTTTTAAGCCAGTCATTGCATTGCTTATTTGTAAGTAAATGGTATTTCATTGTAAATAGAATTAGTAAAAGATTTAAAACACCAAATGGTTAATATTTCACCTGGCTTGACATAAAAAGGTGCATCACTGCACAGGATAATCACATGCTTGACGAGGCCCAATAGAATATTGATTGGATGGGTGAAACAAGTGTAGCAAACTGCTAACCACGCCCACAGGAGCTCTGTGAGCATGGAATTTGTTTATTTGGTTCGTAATGGTTTCCCTGTATGTCGTACAACCCTGCATTGTTTGGTCCGGTGAGTGGAACATACCCAGAAGCTGAGGAAGTGCTGGTAGTCAATCCGGAGAAATGGTGAAGTACAATTTGACCGGATGAAGCCTCAAGCTGCAATTTTGAAAGCAAACATCCCATGAATGGTTGGTGAGCTGGTTCTAAGTTTTCCACTGTAGGAGGACACTTTACTTGTTACTGGCATTTAGGTGGGATTATCTATGGACCACTGTCTAATGACTCTCTAACTGCAATATTTCTTTGCTTATGAAACTGTACCGCATTGCTTTCTTACTAACAAGCAATATATTTACCCATATGCTCTGCTTGGCTTTCCTTCTGCTTGACAGTGCAACATTCTAACCTTTGCAAGAGACACTGTGACGGTGTATACACTGTAACACCCAGTTATACAGCTGTGCTATCTCACTACCCAATATGCATGCAAAGAAATATTTCGGAATATGAACTTGTTAATTAACTATCAACTAGATTACGAGTTTTGAGCGCTATAGGGAAATTAATGAATGCCACAAAAGCGGCGTTAATTCACCTCCCTATAACGCTGCTATTACAGGTTTACAAAAAGCCGGCTTGTGCGGGCTATATGGTGGCGTTGAGCTCCATATCGCACCGAAATACAAGCGCTGCTTTGACGTGCTCGTGCATGATTTTCCCATAGACATCAATGGGAAGAGCTGGCAAAAAAGAAGCCTAACACCGGCGATTGCGGAAACAAAAGCTCCGTAATGCAGCCCCATTGATGTCTATGGGGAAAGAAAAAGTTATGTTTAAACCTAACAACCTAACATAAAAACCACGTCTAAACACCCCTAAACTGCCGCCCCCGATACCGCTGCCCCCTACATTACAGTTATTAACCCCTAATCCGCCGCCCTTAACATCGCAGCCACCTACATTACAGTTATTAACCACTAATCTGCTGCCCCCAATGTCGCCGCCACTATACTAAAGTTATTAAACCCTAAACCTCTGGCCTCCTACATCACTAACACTAGATAAATATATTAACCCCTAAACCTAACCATAACGTAACCCTAATCATAAGTCTAACCCTAACCCTAACACGCCCTAACTTAAATATAATTAAAATAAAGCTAAATAAACCTTAATTAACTAAATAAACCTTACTTAACTAAATAATTCCTATTTAAAACTAAATACAAACTTACCTTTAAAAAAAAATCTAAGTGAGCTACAAAATAACTAATAGTTATATTGTAGCTATCTTAGGTTTTATTTTTATTTCACAGGTAAGTTTGTATTTATTTTAACTAGGTAGACAAAAAAAATTAAACACTAAATTACACAAAATAAAAATTGAAATTGAAAAATAAATTACTCCTAATCTAATAGCCCTATCAAAATAAAAAAGGCCCCCCCAAATAATAAAACCCCTAGCCTACACCAAACTGCCAATAGCCCTTAAAAGGGCCTTTTGCGGGGCATTGCCCCAAAGATAACAGCTCTTTTACCTGGCAATAAAAATTACAAACACACCCCAAAAGTAAAACCCACCACCCACCCAACCAACCAAACCCCCCAAATAAAACTCTATCTAAATAAACCTAAGCTAACCATTGCCCTGAAAAGGGCATTTGGATGGGCATTGCCCTTAAAAGGGCATTTAGCTCTTTTACGGTGCCCAAACCCTAAGCTAAAAATAAAACCCACCCAATAAACCCTTAAAAAAACCTAACACTAACCGCCGACGATGCACGTACAGTTTTCGAAGACCGGACATCCATCCTCATCCAAGCGGGCAGAAGTCCTCATTTAAGCCGGCAGAAGTCTTCATCCAAGCAGGCAGAAGTCAATAGGATTAAAGCTCAATCCTATTGGATGATTGGATCAGACTTCTGCCGGCTTCGATGAGGAGTTCTGCCCGCTTCTATGAGGATGGATGTCCGGTCTTCGAAAACTGTAAATGGATCGTCGGGGTTAGTGTTAGGTTTTTTTAAGGGTTTATTGGGTGGGTTTTATTTTTAGCTTAGGGTTTGGGCAACGTAAAAGAGCTAAATGCCCTTTTAAGGGCAATGCCCATCCAAATGCCCTTTTCAGGGCAATGGTTAGCTTAGGTTTATTTAGATATAGTTTTATTTGGGGTGTTTGTAATTTTTATTGCCAGGTAAAAGAGCTGTTATCTTTGGGGCAATGCCCCACAAAAGACCATTTTAAGGGCTATTAGCAATTTAGTGTAGGCTAGGGGTTTTATTATTTTGGGGGGGGGGCTTTTTTATTTTGATAGGGCTATTAGATTAAGAGTAATTTGGTTTTTTTGTTGATAATTTCATTTTTTATTTTGTGTAATTTAGTGTTTTTTTTTGTAATTTAGATAATTTTATTTGATTAATTTAATTTATTTGATTTGATTGTAATGGTAGGTTTTAGTGTAAGGCAGGTTAGGTTTTATTTTACAGGTAAATTTGTATTTATTTTAACTATGTAGTTAGTAAATAGTTAATAACTATTTACTAACTAGTCTACCTAGTTAAAATAAATTCAAACTTATAACTATAAATTCAAACTTATAACTATTAGTAATATTGTAGCTCGCTTAGGTTTTTTTTTTACAGGTAAGTACGGTATGTATTTAGTTTTAAATAGGAATTATTTAGGTAATAATTGTAAGGTTTATTTAGCTTTATTTTAATTATATTTAAGTTAGGGAGTGTTAGGGTTAGACTTATGCTTAGGGTTACGTTAGGGTTAGGGGTTAATATATTTATGTAGTGATGTGGAAGGCCAGAGGTTATGGAGTTAATAGTTTAATTTAGTATATTTCGTTGTGGGGGGCTTGCGGTTTAGTGGTTCATAGGTTTATTATAGTGGCGGTATGGACGGACAGCAGATTAGGTGTTAATAATATTTAAATAGTGTTTGCGATGCAAGAGGGCGGCGGTTTAGGGGTTAATAGGTTTATTATAGTGGCGGCGATGGCCGGAGCGGCAGATTAGGGGTTAATAATTTTAGTTTAGTATTTGCAATACGGGAGGGCCTCGGTTTAGGGGTTAATAGGTAGTTTATTAGTGTTAGTGTACTTTTTAACACTTTAGTTATGAGTTTTATGCTACAGCTTTGTAACGTAAAACTTATAACTACTGACTTTAGATGGCGGTACAGATCTTGTCGGTTATAGAGAGTACTGTTATAAAAGTGCGGTACTGACGTTGCGTGACGGCCAAAAAGGTGTGCGGTACACCTATACCTACAAGACTTGAAATAGCGGCGTGAGGGAAAAAGCAGCGTTATGAAGCATAATGATGCTTTTTTACTCATAACGCCAAACTCGTAATCTAGCTGTAACTCTAGAGTTGTTAGGGAGTTATTGATTTATATTGTGATTTGTCTGTTGATGGTGTCATATCTTGATTTCTAACCATCTTTCCACAGGGATGTTAGGGGTTTAATAAAAGATTCTGCTAATTTAAATTTGGAACTGCTGTGTTGTGCTTTTTATTGATTGACTACCTGTAGGTTATTTTTCTATTTGGATAATGGGTTTGTGCTGGATAAGGGTTCAGCTTCTTCCTCTCTTTTTTTCTTTATTTAATTAATTGTGAACTAGAGGACTCAATAGCATTTTTAGAGTTCTCTGATGCCCATCCTTAAATTAACTTCTTTGCAACAGCTGGTATAAGTTTCTCATAAACACCTTTTAAATGGGACAGTAATGATGATTCAGAACATGTAGTTGTAAACCACTTTCCACTTGACTTCTATTATCTCGTTTGCTTAATTCCCTTTTTTCAAAAGCATACTTAAGTAGGCTTAGTGTCAGCAATGCACTACTGGGAGCTAGCTGCTGATTGGCAGATGCAAATATATCACTCTTTTCATTGGCTGATGTGTTCAGCTAGTGCCCAGTAGTGCATTACTGCTCCTTTAATAAAGGAGACCAAGAGAATGAAGCAAATTTGGTATAAGAAGTCAATTGTAAAGTTGTTTACACGTGTATACTCTATCTGACTGGTTTTCAAACCTGTCCTCAGGCCTCCCCAACAGGCCAGGTTTTCAGGATTACCTTGGGTGAGAGCAGGTAAAATAACCATGGTTACTAATCAGCTGATTATTTCACCTGTGCTCTAGTTCAGATATCCTCAAAACTGTGACTTGTTAGGGAGGCCTGAGGGCAGGTTTGAAAACCAGTGGTCTATCTGAATCATGGGAGAGAAACATGTTGGGTTTCATGCCCCTTTAAACTAATCTAGCTATATTAGTTGTGTACTTTCTACTAATCATCATTGGCATATAGGGAATAGCCAATCAGAATTTTCCTACCTTAATTCTGATTGGCTGATAGAATCCTATAAGCCAATCGGAATTCAAGGGACGCCATCTTGGATGACGTCCCTTAAAGGAGCCTTCATTCGTCGGTAGTCCGTCGGGCCAGCAGGATGTTCCGCGTCGGAGGTCTGCAAGATGGATCCGGAAGAAAGAAGATTGAAGATGCCGTTGATAGAAGACTTCAGCCGGATCATGGACCTCTTCAGCTCCCGCTTGGATGATGACTTCAGCCGGATCATGGACCTCTTCAGCTCCCGCTTGGATGATGACTTCAGCCGGATCATGGACCTCTTCAGCCCCCTGCTTGGGCTTGGATGAGGACATCGGAGGATCTCTTCTGGATCGATCTGTGAACCTGGTATGGTGAAGATAAGGTAGGAAGATCTTCAGGGGCTTAGTGTTAGGTTTATTTAAGGGGGGTTTGGGTTAGATTAGGGGTATGTGGGTGGTGGGTTGTAATGTTGGGGGGGGTATTGTATGTGTTTTTTTTACAGGCAAAAGAGCTGAATTCTTTGGGGCATGCCCCGCAAAGGGCCCTGTTCAGGGCTGGTAAGGTAAAAGAGCTTTGAACTTTAGTAATTTAGAATAGGGTAGGGCATTTTTTTATTTTGGGGGTCTTTGTTATTTTATTAGGGGGCTTAGAGTAGGTGTAATTAGTTTAAAATTGTTGTAATATTTTTCTGATGTTTGTAAATATTTTTTTATTTTTTGTAACTTAGTTCTTTTTTATTTTTTGTACTTTAGTTAGCTTATTTCATTGTATTTATTTGTAGATATTGTATTTAATTAATATATTGATAGTGTAGTGTTAGGTTTAATTGTAGGTAATTGTAGGTATTTTATTTAATTAATTTATTGATAGTGTAGTGTTAGGTTTAATTGTAACTTAGGTTAGGATTTATTTTACAGGTAAATTTGTAATTATTTTAACTATTTTAGCTATTAAATAGTTCTTAACTATAATAGCTATTGTACCTGGTTAAAATAAATACAAAGTTACCTGTTAAATAAATATAAATCCTAAAATAGCTATAATATAATTATAATTTATATTGTAGCTATATTAGGATTTATTTTACAGGTAAGTATTTAGCTTTAAATAGGAATAATTTATTTAATAAGAGTTAATTTATTTCGTTAGATTTAAATTATATTTAACTTAGGGGGGTGTTAGTGTTAGGGTTAGACTTAGCTTTAGGGGTTAATACATTTATTAGAATAGCGGTGAGCTCCAGTCGGCAGATTAGGGGTTAATAATTGAAGTTAGGTGTCGGCGATGTTAGGGAGGGCAGATTAGGGGTTAATACTATTTATTATAGGGTTATTGTAATAACCCAAATATTATTTCTGGAATTACAATATGTACAAGTATCTTTTTCAGATAAAACGCTTGAACTGAACTTAATATGAGATAATGGTGTATGTTCCTTTATTTCACAACCATTACTTATCTGAGAAACAGTGGCTATGATAAAAAGGTATTTAATTTTATGAGACAGAGTATAGGATAACATATACTTAATGTTAGCCTTTGTCTCTCTGATCTCATTAAGCAAGCAATGAGAGTATGGCAGAAACATGTGTGTAAACAAACAAGCAAAATAAATGAATGTTAATAAAGATCTTTAGCTCACCAATTGTCAGATATGGTTAAGGTCCCAGAGTGCTGAAATACTGTGGATAAAGCAACGAAAGATGGAAGTGAGCTCGGTGAAGTACTTTAGCTGTGGAAAGCGGTACAGCAAGCTGAACGAACTCGGCGTCAGCGTGGAGGTAAGTGAAAGTTGGAGCGGCCGCCCGTAACGTCAGAGGAAGTTCCGATGCAACAGCTGTTGGAGTCTTGTCAGGCTTCAGAGGCACGATGTACCGTAACAGCTACTGAGCAGAGAGTGTAATACGGAGAGGCACAGGATTCACAACAAGCAGCAGCAAGTAAAAGGTAACTGATTCTTGATCAGATGAGTCACAAATGAAAGAGAGGCTGAGTATAACAGGTGTAACCAGCTAATACCAAGCAATGAAGCTATAGGCTTCATTGCTTATAAAGGTAGAAAAAACGAAAATGAGGCTAAAGCAGGATTCAGTCCTTAAAGAGACAGTACTGTGACAGAGGGCCCCCCCAAAACGAACCACTCCGTGGTTCAAGGTTTCGGACGATCCGGATGCCGTCTATGAAAAATAGAAACCAACCGAGGAGCTGACAGGTTTGCAGAAGGTTCCCAAGAATCATCCTCCGAGGAATAACCCTTCCAACGGATCAAATATTGCAATTTTCCCGAAACAATCCTTGAGTCAAGAATCGTTTGAATTTCAAATTCTGTTTCTGGTACAAGTGGTGGTTGGTGAGCAGAAGGCAGAGTAGCCCCTCTCAGAGCTTTATAAGGCTTTAATAAACTTACATGAAAAGTTGGATGAATTTTATAGTGGGAAGGTAAATCAAGGGTAATTGCATTGCTATTAATTATTTTAATGATAGGAAATGGTCCAATGAAGAATTTGTTCAATTTCCTAGTAGGAGTTGTTAAACGTAAATGTTTAGTGGATAACCATACTAAGTCTCCAGGTGAGTAGGTAGGTGATGGTCTTCGTCGTAGGTTATAATAATTCTGTTGTCTCTTTTGAGCAGACCTTATGTTGTCCGATAGAATTGAGAATGTTTCAGCAATTGTGTTAGTAGTATCTGTCACAACTGGACAGGCACTATCTATTTGAGTGTTGAGATGGAATGTGGGGTGAAAACCATAATTTGCAAAAAATGGAGTAGTTTGTATAGAGGTGTGATAGGAGTTGTTGTGAGCGAATTCTGCCAGAGGGAGTAAAGATGTCCAATTATCCTGATGTTGCGTTACATAGCACCTTAAATACTCTTCTAACCATTGATTGGTTCTCTCACATTGCCCATTAGTCTGGGGCTGATAGGCAGTACTTAAGCGTCTTTCGATTTGTAATGCATTACATAATTCCTTCCATAACCGAGATGTAAATTGTGTTCCCCTGTCTGTTGTTATGGATTGGGGTATTCCATGTAGCTTTATAACATGTTGGATAAGTAGGTTAGCAGTTTCTAAAGATGTTGGCAATTTATGAAAAGGAATAAAATGGGACATCTTGCTGAATAGGTCTACTACCACCATAATCGTTTTATTCCCATCTGAGTTTGGTAATTCGACAATAAAATCTGTGGCTATGTGAGTCCAGGGTTTGTCTGGAGCGGGTAGAGAGAGTAGATAACCAATTGGTTTTTGTTTGTCTATTTTGGAGGTAGTGCAAGTCTCAAAACATTGTATGTAAGTTCTTATCTCCTCTTGCATCTTTGGCCACCAGTATGATCTTTTAATCAATTCTAGGGTTCTATGAATTCCAGGGTGTCCACTGAGTTTGCTATTATGCAGGCTTTTAAGTAGGGAATCTCTGCAAGATGGTGGTACGTATAGTCTATTGGAGTAATAAAATAATCCATCATTACGTTTTTCAAGCTTTTCCTTTGGAAAAGTGGTATCCAGGAGTTGTTCCTGTTGGAGATTCCCATCTTGTTTGAAAAGTAGTCCAATATTACTCTGTATACAGTTACCAGGAATTACAGTGCCATGATACGTTAAGTTAGTGGGTTTCGGAGGTAATCTTGATAGGATGTCTGCTTTAGAATTTTTAGATGCTGGTCTATATGTAATGATATAAGAAAACCTAGTGAAGAACAAACTCCATCTAACTTGTCTTGAAGTGAGAGTTTTATGTGTCTTTAGGTATTGTAAATTCCTATGATCAGTATAGATCTGAATAGGAATTTTTGTACCCTCAAGGAGGTGCCTCCAGTGCTCTAATGCTGCTTTCATTGCCAGTAACTCCTTCTCACCGACATGATAGTTTAGTTCAGAAGTAGTTAAAACGTGTGAGTAGTAAGCTATTGGATGCATAGGTTCTTGTGGTGAATTTCTCTGAGAAAGGATAGCACCAATTGCATAGTGAGAAGCATCAACCTCCAGTATATACTGGAGATTGGGATCTGGATACTTAAGAATTGGTGCTGTTGTAAAACTTGTCTTTAGGAACTGGAAGACTTGTTCAGTCTCAGGTGTCCAGTTGAAAGGTCTGTCTGTTTTAGTGAGGTTTGTTAGGGGTTTTGTTATACCAGCAAAGTTTTTAATGAATTTGCGGTAGAAATTTGAAAACCCAAGGAACTTTTGGATGTCACGTTTATTCCTTGGAGTGGGCCAATCAAGGACAACTTGAATTTTGTTAGGTTCCATTGATATGCCACTTGGTGTTATATTATAACCCAGGAATGTAATATTTTGTGTATGAAAAATACATTTTTCTAACTTAGCATAAAGACTGTGTGCTTTCAATCTATGTAAAACTGCACGGACATGTTTAACGTGTTCCTGATAGTTAGATGAATATATGAGAATGTCATCTAGATATATTACCATGGATGTGTCTAATAAATCCCTGAATATATCATTAATAAATCGCTGAAATGTGGCTGGGGCATTACAGAGCCCAAAAGGCATGACTGTATATTCATACAGTCCATACCTAGTTCTGAACGCGGTTAGCCACTCATCTCCTGGTCTTATTCGGATGAGGTTATAGGCTCCTCTCAGATCAAGTTTTGTAAAGATGTTTGCACCTTTTAGCCTTTCAATAAGTTCAGGGATCAAGGGTAATGGGTATCTGTCTTTAAGTGTTCTTTTGTTTAATTCCCTATAGTCTACTATTGGCCGTAAAGTTTGGTCTTTATTTCTGACAAAAAATATGCCTGCTCCAGCTGGTGAGGTTGAGGGTCTTATGAACCCTTTTCTTAAGTTTTCATTAATATAAGTTTTTAAATTCTGTAGTTCTGGTTCTGAAAGTGGAAATATGTGTCCGTATGGTATGTCAGATCCTGGGATTAAGTCTATAGGACAGTCATATGGACGATGGGGGGGCAGATTTTCTGCCTCTGTCTTACTGAAAACTTGTTTTAGATCATCATACTCCAAAGGGAGATTTGACTCAGTTAGTGCTAGTATAGGTATCTGGGGATTGCATGTTGTCATGCAATATTCTGAGTTGAAATCAAATGTACTAGTTAACCAGTTAATTGTGGGTTGATGTATTTGTAACCATTGTAACCCTAACACTATATGAAAAATAGGAGATTGTATCACATCAAATGTAATGTATTCCCTGTGGGATGTGTGAGTGGTTACCAGGATAGGAATGGTTTGATGTGTTATTGGTCCTGTTTCTAACTTTTTACCATCAATAAGACGCACCATTACAGGTTTGTTTTTTGCAATAAGGGGAATTTTATTCAGTTTTACATAATTAGTGTCAATGTAGCAGGAAAAAGCTCCAGAATCTATGACTGCTTTAGAGTGGAAGAGTCGGTGATCCCACTGTAAGGAGACAGGAAGTAAGCAGTTAGTCATTTCTGTGGTTAAGGACAAAATTGCAGAACTTGAGAGTTCAGGCTTACCCTTTTTTTGTTTCTTGAGGGTTGGGCAAGTTGTAACCTCATGATCTTTTGAGCCACAATAGAGACATAGATGATTTGTCCTACGTCTTAATTTTTCTTCTGGAGACAGGGGTCCTCGGATTACTCCGATCTCCATAGGCTCATCAGATGTACGTTGTGTGTGTGATGTAAGTCTATTTTCTGTCAATTTTGTATGTGAGTCATAAGTAGATTTTTCTAACTTCCTTTCCCTGAGCCTGTGGTCAATCTTAATTGAGAGCTGCATTAATTGCTCAAGATCTTCTGGTAGATCTATTCTCGCAAACTCATCTTTAATTGCCTCTGAGAGGCCAATACTGAATTGATTTCTAAGGGAAATCTGATTCCAACCGGAATCTTGCTGCCAAATTTTAAACTCCGAAATGTAATCCTCCACTGCCCTTTTTTGCTGTCTGAGAGACCTTAATTTATTATCAGCTGTTAGCTGTTTGTGTGGATCCTCATATAGAGAGGAAAGGGCTTTAAAAAATTCATCAATGGAGTTCAGTATAGGGTCATTCCGTTCAAATAAGCTATCCGCCCATGCTCTAGGCTCTCCTCTGAGGTAGGATATGACAGTTAATACCTTAATTTTGTCAGTGCTAAAAGTTTTGGGCTTCAAAGTGATAAAGAGTATACACGAATTCAAGAACTGCCTAAAAAGTTTTCGATCTCCAGAAAAATTTTCTGGAGGACTTACAGGTGGTTCAATAATAGTTTCTGTTTGGGGTTGTATGGGTTTTAAACTATCTTGTATGATTTTTCTAAGTGTCTGATTTTCAACCTGCAACTCCCTTAGACCAACATTTAACTGATCTACTTTTTGATCTAATGTTGCAACGTAATTTGAGAGTTCCATAGGATCCATCACTATGGTTTTTTCGTTTTGGCTTGGTATTTCTGTAATAACCCAAATATTATTTCTGGAATTACAATATGTACAAGTATCTTTTTCAGATAAAATGCTTGAACTGAACTTAATATGAGATAATGGTGTTCCTTTATTTCACAACCATTACTTATCTGAGAAACAGTGGCTATGATAAAAAGGTATTTAATTTTATGAGACAGAGTATAGGATAACATATACTTAATGTTAGCCTTTGTCTCTCTGATCTCATTAAGCAAGCAATGAGAGTATGGCAGAAACATGTGTGTAAACAAACAAGCAAAATAAATGAATGTTAATAAAGATCTTTAGCTCACCAATTGTCAGATATGGTTAAGGTCCCAGAGTGCTGAAATACTGTGGATAAAGCAACGAAAGATGGAAGTGAGCTCAGTGAAGTACTTTAGCTGTGGAAAGCGGTACAGCAAGCTGAACGAACTCGGCGTCAGCGTGGAGGTAAGTGAAAGTTGGAGCGGCCGCCCGTGACGTCAGAGGAAGTTCCGATGCAACAGCTGTTGGAGTCTTGTCAGGCTTCAGAGGCACGATGTACCGTAACAGCTACTGAGCAGAGAGTGTAATACGGAGAGGCACAGGATTCACAACAAGCAGCAGCAAGTAAAAGGTAACTGATTCTTGATCAGATGAGTCACAAATGAAAGAGAGGCTGAGTATAACAGGTGTAACCAGCTAATACCAAGCAATGAAGCTATAGGCTTCATTGCTTATAAAGGTAGAAAAAACGAAAATGAGGCTAAAGCAGGATTCAGTCCTTAAAGAGACAGTACTGTGACAGTTATTGAGGCGGGAGTGAGGCGGATTAGGAGTTAATAACTTTATTATAGTTGCGGTGCGGTCCGCTCGGCAGATTAGGGGTTAATAAGTGTAGGCAGGTGGAGGCGACGTTGAGGGGGGCAGATTAGGGGTTAATAAATATAATATAGGGGTCGGCGGTGTTAGGGGCAGCAGATTAGGGGTACATAAGTATAACGTAGGTGGCGGTCGGCAGATTAGGGGTTAATTATTGTAGGTAGCTGGCGGCGACATTGTGGGGGGCAGGTTAGGGGTTAATAAATATAATATAGGGATCGGCGGTGTTAGGGGCAGCAGATTAGGGGTACATAAGTATAACGTAGGTGGCGGTCGGTAGATTAGGGGTTAAAAAAAATTAATTGAGTGTCGGCGATGTGGGGGGGGCTCGGTTTAGGGGTACATAGGTAGTTTATGGGTGTTAGTGTACTTTAGAGTACAGTAGTTAAGAGCTTTATGAACCGGCGTTAGCCCAGAAAGCTCTTAACTACTGACTTTTTTCTGCAGCTGGAGTTTTGTCGTTAGATTTCTAACGCTCACTTCAGACACGACTCTAAATACCGGAGTTAGGAAGATCCCATTGAAAAGATAGGATACGCAATTGACGTAAGGGGATCTGCGGTATGGAAAAGTCGCGGCTGAAAAGTGAGCGTTAGACCCTTTCCTGACTGACTCCAAATACCGGCGGTAGCCTAAAACCAGCGTTAGGAGCCTCTAACGCTGGTTTTCACGGCTACCGCCAAACTCCAAATCTAGGCCTTATTGTATTGCAGTTTTACAAAATAACTATTCAGAAGTAAAATCAGTTTGGAATAAACACAAAGCTATTTCTGTCTGGTTTGTTAACTAGCTGTCTAGCTATCAGTAGTGAGGACAGTACAATAGTCATACACATAAATAATTACTGGGAACACACAGTTCCCACAGAACGCAATGAGGGCATTTGGAGCACATTTAGAAAATTAACCACGGATCCAATCTCTGGTTAATTTTCTGAATGCTAATTGCTACGACTTGTAATTTAGCGCTCCACTTGTAATCAGAATAGTATTGAGATTATTCCCCGCCTTTCTCTAGTCATGGATGCCGCCATATTGAAATCCATCCCTAACTGCATTCCAGTGCTGAACTGTTTGCCCGTGTGCAGGAACTCTTCTTCAGATACCTGCAGTGTAATTTAGGTTCCATAATGGCAGCACTCATGATAGAGGGAGGTGCGTAAAATGTGTTAACAGACCCTTTAATAATAGAATGGTTAAACTATGGTTATTTATATCCAAAAATTAAATTTGGAAAATTCTTTAATAAAACCTCTCTCTTTTTATTAACCAACAATCTCCCAGACCACATGAAAGAATTACAAATATTTATGGAACCAATAAGATGCAACACTTGAGTGGAGCGGGGAGAAAGCAGCAGGAGTGTGCACATATTTTCTCTATAGAAGTTAGCATTAAAGCTTCAGATTTGCTGTAACCTTCTGCTTCTATAACGGAAGCGACATCTCTGGACAAGTGGGGAGAAGAACCAGAAGGGAAAGTAAACTTCAAAGCTGTTCAATTATTTAAACTTTTCAATTGCCTTTTTTCTCCTTTATAGTTCACAGGCAAATAAATAGAGGTGAAATCGTGGAAGCGGCCGCTCCAAACTCACCATAGGGCGCTCCTGTCCGGCTCTCTTTAGTGACTTCAGACGTCACAGGTGCAGGGCAAAAGGAAATCGTGCATATAGGCTGGGTGCAATGCTGTATAGAAAGCAGCAAACCTACTGCAATAAAGCGGATCCAGAACAATGAAAGGTCCAGCAGCACAGCAGCATACGTTTAAAAGAAACCTTTATTTCTCATCAAAAATAGGTGCAGGTAATGGAAAAAACGTCTGACATGTTTCGGACCCTCTAGTGGTGCTTCATCATAGACTAAGGAAGTTACACAGAAGTCTATCTTTTATAGCAGTCATAATCAGTTATCAAATTTACACCTGACAACTTAATACATACATACCATTAAAAACAATGACATCATGAATTATTCAAGTTCTCATATTCTACTGACAATTGTCAGTTTTATGACTGCTATAAAAGATAGACTTCTGTGTAACTTCCTTACGGCTAGATTACGAGTCTTGCGTTAGCCTTAAAAAGTAGTGTTGAGAGGTCCCAACGCTGCTTTTTAATGCCCGCTGGTATTACGAGTCTGACAGGTACAGGTGTACCGATCACATTTCTTCCACGACTCGAGCTTACCGCAAATCCCCTTACGTCAATTGTGTATCCTATCTTTTTAATGGGATTTGTCTAACGATGGTATTACGAGTCTTGGAAGAAGTGAGCGGTAGACCCTCTCCTGTCAAGACTCCGACCACATTTAAAAGTCAGTAGTTAAGAGTTTTATGGGCTAACGCCGTAACATAAAACTCTTAACTAAAGTGCTAAAAAGTACACTAACACCCATAAACTACCTATTAACCCCTAAACTGAGGCCCCCCCCACATCGCAAACACTTAAATAAATTATTTAACCCCTAATCTGCCGACCGGACATCGCTGCCACTTTAATAAATATATTAACCCCTAAACCGCCGCACTCCCGCCTCACAAACACTAGTTAAATTTTATTAACCTCTAATCTGCCATCCCTAACATCGCCAACACCTATCTGCATTTATTAACCCCTTATCTGCCGCCCCCAACTTTGTCGCTACTATATTAAATTTATTAACCCCTAAACCTAAATCTAACCCTAAGTCTAACCTCCCCCTAACTTAAATATAATTTAATTAAAACAAAATAAAATTACTACAATTAAATAAATTAATCCTATTTAAAACTAACTTGAAGAGGATGGCTCTGCGTCTCCTGGATTGAAGATGGACCCGCTCCGCTCCGGATGGATGAAGATAGAAGATGACGTCTGGATGAAGACTTCTGCTGCTTGGAGGACCTTTTCTGCCCGGATCGGATGAAGACTTCTGCACCTCTGGAGGTCCACTTGTGCCCGGCTGGGTGAAGACGGCTCAAGGTAGGGTGATCTTCAAGGGGTTAGTGTGAGGTTTTATTAAGGGGGGATTGGGTGGGTTTTAGAGTAGGGTTGGGTGTGTGGGTGGTGGGTTGTAATGTTGGGGGGGTATTGTCTTTTTTTTTCAGGTAAAAGAGCTGATTACTTTTGGGCAATGCCTTGTAAAAAGCCCTTTTAAGGGCTATTTGTAATTTAGTATAGGGTAATTATATTCTTGTAATTATTTTTTTATTTTCTGTAATTTAGTGTTTGTTGTTTTTCGTACTTTAGTTTATTTAATTTAATTGTAGTTAATTGTAGGTAGTTTATGTAATTAATTTAATTATAGTGTAGTGTTAGGTGTAATTGTAATTTAGGTTAGGATTTATTTTACAGGTAAATTTGTACTTATTTTAACTAGGAAGTTATTAAATAGTTAATAACTATTTAATAACTATTGTACCTAGTTAAAATAAATACAAACTTGCCTGTAAAATAAAAATAAACCCTAAGATAGATACAATGTAACTATTAGTTATATTGTAGCTATCTTATGGTTTATTTTATAGGTAAGTATTTAGTTTTAAATAGGAATAATTTATTTAATTGTAGGTATTTTATTTAGATTTATATAAATTATATTTAAGTTAGGGGGGGTTAGATTTAGGGTTAGACTTAGGTTTAGGGGTTAATATCTTTATTATAGTGGCGGCGACGTTAGCGGTGGCAGATAAGGGGTTAATAAGTGTAGTTAGGTTGAGGCGACGTTGGGGGGGGGGCAGATTAGGGGTTAATAAATATAATGTAGGGTTCGGCGATGTTGGGGGCAGCATATTAGTGGTTCATAGGGATAATGTAGGTGGCGGTGGTGTCCGGTGAGGCAGAGCAGGGGTTAATAATTATAATGTAGGTGGCGACGATGTCAGGGATGGCAGATTAGGGGTTCATAAGTGTAAGATTAGGGGTGTTTAGACTCTGGGTTCATGTTAGGGTGTTAGGTGTAGACATAAAATTCCTTTCCCCATAGGAAACAATGGGGCTGCGTTAGAAGCTGAACGCTGCTTTTTTGCAGGTGTTAGGTTTTTTTCCAGCCGGCTCAGCCCCATTGTTTCCTATGGGGAAATCGCTACCGTAAGCAACGCTGGTATTGAGGTGAGATGTGGAGCTAAATTTTGCTCTACGCTCACCTTTTTGCGGCTAACGACAGATTTAAAAAAACCTGTAATACCAGCGTTGTCTTAAGGGAGTGGTGAAAAAAAAGGCTTGTTAGCACCCCTGTTACCGCAAAACTCATAATCTAGGCGTTAGTCTATGATGAAGCGCCACTAGAGGGCACGAAACATGTCAGATGTTTTTTCCATTACCTGCACCTATTTTTCATGAGAAATAAAGGTTTATTTTAAACTTATGCTGTTGTGCTGCTGGACTTTTCATTGTTCTGAAATAAATAGAGGTGAAATGTTCAATTTTATGGCACCGGTTTTGTGTCCCTTTAATGAAACATTAAAGGGACATTGTACACTAGATTTTTCTTTGCATAAATATTTTGCAGATGATCCATTTATATAGCCCATCTGGTATTATTTTTGTAAAAATGTATAGTTTTGATTATTTTTTTAATAACATTGTGCTGATTTTCAGACTCCTAACCAAGCCCCACAGTGTCAGATGTATACACACGTTTACAGACTCTTGCTGGCTCCTGTTTGTGTAATCTGTCTTTTCATATGCAGGGATGGGGGAGGCGCGAGTGTCTGCTGATCTTCTGCTCCCATAGACTAGACTGCAAGGTAAATAATAGACATGTGAATCGCAAAAAAAAAAAAATCGTGTTGATTACTTAAATAAATAATTTTGTTTCGGCAAATTAGTTTAGTTACATTTTTTTTAAAAAATTGTTTTGGCAAATTAGTTAAGTTAATCGTTTTTTCGGATCCATTCTTTATTCATATGCATTATTCTATTCTGAAGTTTAGAATAGAATAATGCATATGGATAAAGAATGGATCCGAAAAAACGATATAATAATTTGCCGAAAATTGCAGAAAAACAAAATTATCTAAAACTGCCGCCGCCACCCACATCGCCGACACTAAATAAAGCTGTTAACCCCTAAACCACACCCCCCACATTGCCAACACTACCTTAACCTATTAACCACTAAACCGCCATCCCCCCACATCGCCAACACTACCTAAACCAATTAACTTCTAAACCGCACCACCCCACATTGCCAACAATAACTAAATCACTAAATAAAGCAATTAACCCCTAAACCGCCGTTCCCTGACATCACTGACACTACCTAAACCTATTAATTCCTAAACTGTACCCCCCCACATCACCGACACTAACTAAATCACAAAATAAAGATATTACCCCTAAACCGCCATGCCCCAACATTGCCGAAACTAAATAAGCCTATTAACCCCTAAACTGCAGTTTCCAAACATCGCTGACACTAACTAAGGCCTAGATTTGGAGTTTGGCGGTAGCCGTGAAAACCAGCGTTAGAGGCTCCTAACGCTGGTTTTAGGCTACCTCCGGTATTTGGAGTCAGTCAAAAAAGGGTCTAACGCTCACTTTTCAGCCGCGACTTTTCCATACCGCAGATCCCCTTACGTCAATTGCGTATCCTATCTTTTCAATGGGATTTTTCTAACTCCGGTATTTAGAGTCATGTCTGAAGTGAGCGTTAGAATTCTAACGACAAAACTCCAGCCGCAGAAAAAAGTCAGTAGTTAAGAGCTTTCTGGGCCGGTTCATAAAGCTCTTAACTACTGTGCTCTAAAGTACACTAACACCCATAAACTACCTATGTACCCCTAAACCGAGGTCCCCCCACATCGCCGCCAGTCAATTAAATTTTTTTAACCCCTAATCTGCCGACTGCCACCTACATTATCCTTATGTACCCCTAATCTGCTGCCCCTAACACCACCGATCCCTATATTATATTTATTAACCCCTAACCTGCCCCCCACAATGTCGCAGCCAGCTACCTACAATAATTAACCCCTAATCTGCCGACCGCAAAGCGCCGCTACTTAAGTTATCCTTATGTACCCCTAATCTGCTGCCCCTAACACCGCCGACCCCTATATTATATTTATTAACCCCTAATCTGCCCCCCTCAACGTCGCCTCCACCTGCCTACACTTATTAACCCCTAATCTGCCGAGCGGACCGCACCACTACTATAATAAAGTTATTAACCCCTAATCCGCCTCACTAACCCTATAATAAATAGTATTAACCCCTAATCTGCCCTCCCTAACATCACCGACACCTAACTTCAATTATTAACCCCTAATCTGCCGACCGGAGCTCACCGCTATTCTAATAAATGTATTAACCCCTAAAGCTAAGTCTAACCCTAACACTAACACCCACCTAACTTAAATATAATTTAAATCTAACAAAATTAATTAACTCTTATTAAATAAATTATTCCTATTTAAAGCTAAATACTTACCTGTAAAATAAATCCTAATATAGCTACAAAATAAATTATAATTATATTATAGCTATTTTAGGATTAATATTTATTTTACAGGTAACTTTGTATTTATTTTAACCAGGTACAATAGCTATTAAATAGTTAAGAACTATTTAATAGCTAAAATAGTTAAAATAATTACAAAATTACCTGTAAAATAAATCCTAACCTAAGTTACAATTAAACCTAACACTATACTATCATTAAATTAATTAAATAAAATACCTACAATTACCTACAATTAAACCTAACACTACACTATCAATACATTAATTAAATACAATACCTACAAATAACTACAATGAAATAAACTAACTAAAGTACAAAAAATAAAAAAGAACTAAGTTACAAAAAATAAAAAAATATTTACAAACATAAGAAAAATATTACAACAATTTTAAACTAATTACACCTACTCTAAGCCCCCTAATAAAATAACAAAGACCCCCAAAATAAAAAATGCCCTACCCTATTCTAAATTACTAAAGTTCAAAGCTCTTTTACCTTACCAGCCCTGAACAGGGCCCTTTGCGGGGCATGCCCCAAGAAGTTCAGCTCTTTTGCCTGTAAAAAAAACCATACAATACCCCCCCCCCAACATTACAACCCACCACCCACATACCCCTAATCTAACCCAAACCCCCCTTAAATAAACCTAACACTAAGCCCCTGAAGATCATCCTACCTTGTCTTCACCTCACCGGGTATCACTGATCGGTCCTGGCTCCAAAATATTCATCCAACCCAAGCGTGGGCTGGCGATCCATCATCCGGTGGCTGAAGAGGTCCAGAAGAGGCTCCAAAGTCTTCATCCTATCCGGGAAGAAGAGTAGATCCGGACCGGCAACCATCATCTTCCAAGCGGCATCTTCTATCTTCATCCGATGAGGACCGGCTCCATCCATCAGTCAATCAGAATCAAGTTCAATCCGATTGGCTGATCCAATCAGCCAATCAGATTGAGCTCGCATTCTATTGGCTGATCGGAACAGCCAATAGAATGCGAGCTCAATCTGATTGACTGATTGGATCAGCCAATCGGATTGAACTTGATTCTGATTGGCTGATTCCATCAGCCAATCAGAATATTCCTACCTTAATTCCGATTGGCTGATAGAATCCTATCAGCCAATCGGAATTCGAGGGACGCCATCTTGGATGACATCCCTTAAAGGAACCGTCATTCTTCAGTTGGACGTCGCCGGATGAAGATGGGTCCGCGGTGGAGGTCTTTAGGATGGAGCCGGTCCTCATCGGATGAAGATAGAAGATGCCGCTTGGAAGATGATGGTTGCCAGTCCGGATGTACTCTTCTTCCCGGATAGGATGAAGACTTTGGAGCCTCTTCTGGACCTCCTCAGCCACCGGATGATGGATCGCCAGCCCCCGCTTGGGTTGGATGAAGATTTTGGAGCCAGGACCGATCGGTGATACCCGGTGAGGTGAAGACAAGGTAGGATGATCTTCAGGGGTTTAGTGTTAGGTTTATTTAAGGGGGGTTTGGGTTAGATTAGGGTTATGTGGGTGGTGGGTTGTAATGTTGGGGGGGGTATTGTATGGTTTTTTTTACAGGCAAAAGAGCTGAACTTCTTGGGGCATGCCCCGCAAAGGGCCCTGTTCAGGGCTGGTAAGGTAAAAGAGCTTTGAACTTTAGTAATTTAGAATAGGGTAGGGCATTTTTTATTTTGGGGGTCTTTGTTATTTTATTAGGGGGCTTAGAGTAGGTGTAATTAGTTTAAAATTGTTGTAATATTTTTCTGATGTTTGTAAATATTTTTTTATTTTTTGTAACTTAGTTCTTTTTTATTTTTTGTACTTTAGTTAGTTTATTTCATTGTAGTTATTTGTAGGTATTGTATTTAATTAATGTATTGATAGTGTAGTATTAGGTTTAATTGTAGGTAATTGTAGGTATTTTATTTAATTAATTTAATGATAGTATAGTGTTAGGTTTAATTGTAACTTAGGTTAGGATTTATTTTACAGGTAATTTTGTAATTTTTTTAACTATTTTAGCTATTAAATAGTTCTTAACTATTTAATAGCTATTGTACCTGGTTAAAATAAATACAAAGTTACCTGTAAAATAAATATTAATCCTAAAATAGCTATAATATAATTATAATTTATATTGTAGCTATATTAGGATTTATTTTACAGGTAAGTATTTAGCTTTAAATAGGAATAATTTATTTAATAAGAGTTAATTAATTTTGTTAGATTTAAATTATATTTAAGTTAGGGGGGTGTTAGTGTTAGGGTTAGACTTAGCTTTAGGGGTTAATACATTTATTAGAATAGCGGTGAACTCCGGTCGGCAGATTAGGGGTTAATAATTGAAGTTAGGTGTCGGCGATGTTAGGGAGGGCAGATTAGGGGTTAATACTATTTATTATAGGGTTAGTGAGGCGGATTAGGGGTTAATAACTTTATTATGATAGCGGTGCGGTCCACTCGGCAGATTAGGGGTTAATAAGTGTAGGCAGGTGGAGGCGACGTTGTGGGGGGCAGATTAGGGGTTAATAAATATAATATAGGGGTCGGCGGTGTTAGGGGCAGCAGATTAGGGGTACATAAGGATAATGTAAGTAGCGGCGGTTTACGGAGCGGCAGATTAGGGGTTAAAAATAATATGCAGGGGTCAGCGATAGCGGGGGCGGCAGATTAGGGGTTAATAAGTGTAAGGCTAGGGGTGTTTAGACTCGGGGTACATGTTAGGGTGTTAGGTGCAGACGTAGGAAGTGTTTCCCCATAGCAAACAATGGGGCTGCGTTAGGAGCTGAACGCGGCTTTTTTGCAGGTGTTAGTTTTTTTTTCAGCTCAAACAGCCCCATTGTTTCCTATGGGGGAATCGTGCACGAGCACGTTTTTGAGGCTGGCCGCGTCCGTAAGCAACTCTGGTATCAAGAGTTGAAGCTGCGTTAAATATGCTCTACGCTCCTTTTTTGGAGCCTAACGCAGCCTTTATGTGGACTCTCAATACCAGAGTTATTTTTATGGTGCGGCCAGAAAAAAGCCAGCGTTAGCTACGCGGGTCCTTACCGACAAAACTCTAAATCTAGCCGTAAGCTTATTAACCCCTAAACCGCCATTCCCAAACATCGCCTACACTAACTAAACATATTAACCCCTAAACCACTGCCCCCCACATCGCAACAACCTAAATTAAACTATATTAGCCCTCAACCTAACACCCCCTAACGTTAACATTATTTAAATAGATCTAAATTAAAGTTACAATTATTAACTAACTACCTATTTAAAAATAAATATAAACTTACCTGTGAAATAAAAATAAAACCTAACATTACTAAAAATAAAAAACCTTACTAAAAAATTATAACTACAATTACAAAAAATAATAAACACTAAAATTACAAAAAATAAAAAACTACCATTACAAAAAATAACAAACGAAATTATCCAAAACAATACAAATTATTCCTTTTCTAATACCCTGTTTTAAAGAAGAAGAAAAAACACCCCAGAAAAAAAAAAAAAAAAAACCTAATCTATAATAAACTACCAAGGGCCCTTAAAAGGGCATTTTGTATCTCCCCATTACATGGTCGGACATGCCCCTATAAAAAATACAGGTAAAATGGAGAGAGAGAGATAGAGGCCAGATGAACTGGAGGCTAGAAGATAGCTTATTGAAGGATCAGAGCCAAATTGATAAATTAGCTAAACTATTGGAAGAATTCTTCCTCTTTAATGATACAGGTGATGTTTCACCGGTAACCTTATGGGATACACATAAATGTGTCCTAAGAGGAGAGTTAATAAAAATAAAACATACCCAAAATAAAATAAAGGAGCAATTACTGGAAAAAAACATCCAGAGAATTCAAGAGTTGGAAGAGGCACATAAACAGGACCCAGAAAATAGAATAATATTAGACAACCTGGTAAATGAAAGAAAGAAAGAAAGAAAGAAAGAAAGAAAGTTCAAGAGTAAGATAAATAAAAAAGAAGGCCTTATGGCTTAAAAGAAAATATTATACAGAAGGAGATAAAAATGGCAGATTATTAGTAAGAGCTATAAAGAAAAAAGTGAATAATAACTTTTATCGCTTAAAAGATGATAAGAAAAAATTGTATAAAAACAATCAAGAAATATTAAATCAGTTTAAAAACTACTATAAAAATCTGTACAATTTAAAAGTTCAACCCTTGGGAAATTTACTTATAGATAACTACTTAAAAGATCTTAATATAAGTAAAATCTCAGAACAAGATAAGATAAAATTAGATGAACCAATAGGCGTGCAGGAAATCCAATTAACTATTGAGAATTTACCATTGGGGAAATCACCAGGCCCAGATGGGTTCACAGCAAAATACTATAAAGTTTTCTCGGGAAAGATTGCCCCATATTTAATGTCTCTGTTTGATCATATAGATAAAGGAGGTAAGTTTTCAAAAGAGATCCAAGCATCATAGTAATACCGGAAACAGGCAAAGATAGTGAAGAAGTTCAAAAGTATAGACCCATTTCACTCCTAAATGTAGATTTTAAAATCAGAGGCTTTAAACATAAATATGGATCAAAAAACATTAACCTATAGCTCTGCAAATTTGCCCTTTAGAGAAGTAGATGCCTTGAAGTACCTAGGGGTATACTTAGCAAGATCTAGCAAGGAAATATTTCAATTAAATTATGGGAATTTTAGAAAAACAGTTACTAACGAATTATCATCGTAGTTTAAAAAGAAAATCTCATGGTTAGGAAGAATAAACATGATCCAGATGAATATACTACGTAGATATCTGTATTTGTTGCAAACACTTCCCATCCCACTACCAATTACGTTTGTAGAAGAGCTACAGAAGGGAATTAATAAATACATCTGGGGTAAAATACATCCAAGAATCATTAAAGACACCATGTATAGAAAAGGGAACCTGGGAGGTTTAGGCCTACCCAGTGTAATGAAATATAGACAAGCCACGATAATCCAAAGGATAATAGATTTACACCTTAAAGAAGAGGCCAAAAGTTGGGTTCAATTAGAAAGTAAAATGATACAAAAAAATTCATAGGAAATCAGTGTTGGATAGATTCCCAAAAAATTTACATTTTATTATACTAAAAGAAACGTTCAAGACCTGGGACCAATTGCTGAAAAATAATTCAAATCTATCTATTATACCATCACCTTTGGTTTCATTAGTGGAAAATCAAAAATTCCTAAAAGGCCAATTTAAAGGAGACAAATCTACTAAGAAGTATAGAGTAATAGAAGTTATGGAAGGGGAAAAGTTAAGCTCCCAAGAAGTATTACAAGCAACTGAGTGGTTTACTTATATACAACTATATCATTTTATATATACAAATGTAGAGAAAGACAAAATAAATAGGAAGCTAACAAAATTTGAGACCTTATGTATGTCCAAAACTAACGTCAAACATTCACTATCTAAATCATATGCAATCCTACAAAATGAAGTAGCAAACCTCCCAAAGCCAGAGGAATTAGAGGTAGAAATTAGATATAAAAACCTGGCAGAATATTTTTCAAAAGACAGCAAAATCATCAGTATCAGCAAGGGTAGTAGAACAAAACTTAAAAATTCTGACTAGGTGGTATCTTACCCCTACTAGAAAACAGAAAATATACCCCCACACACATGATAGATGCTGGAGAGGGTGCGGGGAGAGAGGTATGCTCTCCCATATCCTATGGTTTTGCCCATTTATTAAGAAGTTTTGGTCTCAGGTCTTGACGATAGCTGAGAAGAGCTCAAATCCCTATAACCTAAATAACTTCTTAACAGTGATACTTAATAATATAGACAATAAGATAGATAAATCAAAATCCATTGAACATCAAATAATGTTCAATGGAGCAAAAAATATAATCTTCAAAAAATGGAAAAAACAGATATCCCTACAAAATAAAGTATGAGTACATACTAAATGAAGAGTATTATTTCATTAAAAATTGCATTATAGAGATATATATATAGTGGCAAAGGAATGATGGGAAAATAGTTTAAAATAGACTCATCTGACATAAGAGGTATTTACTCACCATCCCTGGAAGTCAGGGTTAGGTAGTACACAAAATCATATACATTAAGAGAGCAGAAATCAATAATAGATGACCCTACAGAATATGTGTAATTGAATGTTTGGTATAAGGATTAGTATGGATAAGTCAGCAGTGAGCTGGTGTAACGTACTCATGCACGATTTCCCCATAGGAATCAACGGGGAGATCGGGCTGAAAAAAAGTCTAACACCTGCAAAAAAGCAGCGCAAAGCTCCCTAACACAGCCCCATTAATTCCTATGGGGAAATACATTTTATGTCTACACCTAACACCCTAACATGAACCCTGAGTCTAAACACCCCTAATCTTACACTTATTAACCCCTAATCTGCTGCCCCGACAGCGCCGACACCTACATTATAATTATTAACCCCTAATCTGCCGCTCCGGGCACCGCCGCCACCTACATTATACTTATGAACTCCTAATCTGCTGCCCCCAACGTCGCCGAACCCTACATTATATTTATTAACCCCTACTCTGCTGCCCCCAATGTCCCCGCCACCTACCTACACTTATCAACACCTAATCTGCCGCCCCCAACGTCGACACCACTATAAAAAACATATTAACCCCTAAACCGCCTGCACTCCCGCCTCGCAAACATTAGTTAAATATTATTAACTCCTAATCTGCCGGCCCTAACATCGACGCCACCTACCTACATTTATTAACCCCTAATCTGCCGCCCCCAATGTCGCCGCCACTATGTTAAAGTTATTAACCCCTAAACCTAAGTCTAACACTAAACCAAACACCCCCTAACTTAAATATAATTAAAAGAAATCGAAATAAATATTACTATCATTAACTAAATTATTCCTATTTAAAACTAAATACTTACCTGTAAAATAAACCCTAAACTAGCTACAATATAACTAATAGTTACATTGTAGCTCGATTAGGATTTATTTTTATTTTACAGGCAAGTTTGTATTTATTTTAACTAGGTAGACTAGTTAGTAAATAGTTATTAAATTACCTAGCTAAAATAAATACAAGTACCTGTAAAATAAAACCTAACCTAAGTTACAATTACACCTAACACTACACTATAATTAAATTAATTTCCTAAAATAAATACAATTAAATACAATTAAATTGATTGGAACAGCCAATAGAATGCCAGCTCAATTCTATTGGCTGATTGGATCAGCCAATAGGATTGAACTTCAATCCTATTGGCTGATTGCATCAGCCAATAGGATTTTTTCTACCTTAATTTCGATTGGCTGATTTCTATCAGCCAATCGGAATTGAAGGGACACCATCTTGGATGACGTAATTTGAAGGAACCTTCATTCAGTGTTAGCCGTTGGATGAAGAAGATGCTCCGTGTCGGATGTCTTGAAGATCGACTTGCTCCGCGCCGGATGGATGAAGATAGAAGATTCCGTCTGGATGAAGACTTCTGCCCGTCTGGAGGATCACTTCGCCCAGCTTGGATGAAGAACTTCTCCCGGCTTCGTTGAAGACTTCGGCCCGGTTGGATGAAGACTTCTCCCGGTAAGGTGATCTTCAAGGGGTTAGTGTTAGGTTTTTTAAGGGGGTATTGGGTGGGTTTTACAGTTGGATTGGGTTTTACAGTTGGGTTGGTTGTGTCGTGGTGGGTTTTAATGTTGGGGGGGGATTTGTAATTTTTTTTACAGGTAAAAGAGCTGATTACTTTGGGGCAATGCCCTTTCAAAAGGCCCTTTTAGTGTAGGGTAGTGCTTTTTTATTTTGGGGGGGCTTTTTTATTTTGTTAGTAGGATTAGATTAGGTGTAATTAGTTTAAAAATCTTGTAATTTGTTTATTATTTTCTGTAATTTAGTGGGGGGTTTTTTTTGTACTTTATCTTATTTTATCTAATTGTATTTAATTGTATTTAATTTAGGGAATTAATTTAATTATAGTGTGGTGTTAGGTGTTAGTGTAACTTAGGTTAGGTTTTATTTTACAGGTAAATTTGTCTTTATTTTAGCTAGGTAGTTTATTAAATAGTTAATAACTATTTAGTAACTATTCTACCTAGTTAAAATAAATACAAACTTGCCTGTAAAATAAAAATAAACCCTAAGCTAGCTACAATGTAACTATTAGTTATATTGTAGCTAGCTTAGGGTTTATTTTATAGGTAAGTATTTAGTTTTAAATAGGAATAATTTAGTTAATGATAGTAATTTTTATTTAGATTTCTTTTAATTATATTTAAGTTAGGGGGGGTTAGGGTTAGACTTAGATTTAGGGGTTAATAACTTTAGTATAGTGGTGGCGACGTTGGGTGCGGCAGATTAGGGGTTAATAAAAGTAGGTAGGTGTCGGCGATGTTAGGGATGGCAGATTAGGGGTTAATAATATTTAACTAATGTTTGCGAGGCGGGAGTGCAGGCGGTTTAGGGGTTAATATATTTATTATAGTGGCGGCGATGTCTGGTTCGGCAGATTAAGGGTTAAAAAAAAATTTTTTTTTAGTGTTTGCGATGCGGGAGGGCCTCAGTTTAGGAGTTAATATGTAGTTTATAGGTGTTAGTGTACTTTTTAGCACTTTAGTTAAAGGGACACTCAAGTCAAAATAAAACTTCATGATTCAGATAGAGCAGCAATTTTAAACAACTTTCCAATTTACTTCCATTAACAAAATGTGCACAGTCTTTTTATATTTACACTTTTTGAGTCACCAACTCCTACTGAGCATGTGCAAGAATTCACAGCATATACGTATATGCATTTGTGATTTGCTGATGACTGTCACATGGTACAGGGGGAGTGGAAATAGACATAACTTTGCAATTTATTTAACAAAAATCTACTACTCATTTGAAGTTCAGACTAAGTTCTATTGCATTGTTGTCTTATCATGCATTTGTTTATTATGCAAATCTACAGTGTTGACTGGTCCTTTAAGAGTTTTATGCTACGGCGTTGTAGTGTAAAACTCTTAATCTTAACTACTGACTTTAGAATGCGTTACCAGTCTTGACAGGAGAGGGTCTACCGCTCACTTTTTGGCAGACTCGTAATACCGGTGCTATGCAAGTCCCATTGAAAAAAGAGGATACGCAATTGACATAAGTGGATTTGCTGTATTTCCAAGTCTGGCCAAAAGGTGAGCCTGTACCTTCAAGACTCGTAATACCAGCGGGTGTTAAAAAGCAGCGTTAGGACCAACTAACGCTTGCTTTTTAAGCCTAACGCAAAACTCGTAATCTAGCCAAGTGTTTATTATTTTGGTAATTGTAGTTATAATTTTTCAGTAATCTTAGGTTCTTTATTTTTAGTAACCTTAGGTTTTATTATTTTTAGTAATCTTAGGTTTTATTAGTGTAAGTTTAGGTTTTATTTTTAGGAATCTGTGAAAACAATCACAAAAAAGAAGGCGCCTCCTAGTGCAACACTGAAATGGTGGTGGAATTAAGCAGATCTTGTACTGAAATAATACTCACAAGGAGAGCAGCACCAAGTGTGCTAAATGACGCAAGCTGGGAAATCACAGTGGCCCAGCAACACTGATCCTGCAATAGGATGTTGGGATCCAGGGATTCCAGGTGGTAGAACAGGTAAAACAGGCTCAGGCTTCCATATGATACAACATATATTTATTTAAAATAGTATTAAAAACATAGGGTGTTAGACTTCACCCAAATTAATATAAAAACAAATGTTGTAACAGATGCCTGAGGAAACAGCTAGCTGAGCTGAGAAACGCGTTGCAATCTGTTACATTTGTTTTTATATTAATTTGGTTGAAGTCTAACACCCTATGTAGCACTAGGAGGCGCCCTCTTTTTTGTGATTGTTTTCACAGCTTCCTGATTGTTGTCGATTATCCATGAGAGGAGCTGCCCACATTCTTCTGAATTGGTTCCATTTAGAATTATAATCACTGATGGACTACAACCATTGATGAATACATCTGGACAACCCTGAACACCTCAACTTGTGTCATAAGCTCTTACAAAGACTCAGTTAAGATATTTTTCTATAACTGTTTGTTATGATTGTATGGTTGTATTATATGTGATCTATCTACATCTATTATATTAATATAGGTTCAATTATGAAAATTAGCTTATTATAGTCATACCACATTTATAGTTATATCCACACTAGATAGATCCACATATCCATTATTATATTAATCCATTGGTATTGTTATAGTGCCCCCTAGGGTTGGACACTTCAGTGTCACAACAGTTGTTTGCATTTTAGGTTTTATTTTTATTTCACAGGTAAGTTTGTATTTATTTTTAAATAGGTAGTTAGTTAATAATTGTAACTTTAATTTAGGTCTATTTTAATTACCATATATCTGCTAAGGCTTAGTTATAGACTATTTCCAGATTTTGGTTTTATAATGTGGTTATAATGTGGTTTATTACTTCCCCTGTGTTCCAGCATACTAGGTTCTTGTTTGAATATGCCTGTACGTTTAAATTATGTACCAATTATCCAGCCAGTGTTTTTAACCAATCAAACCTTTAAAAGTAGAACACAGATGTTGTGGTTTATGTCTATGATTATAGTCCCTATGACCAAAACCGGTCAGACAAGTTTTTTGGCCATGGATTTTTTAATGTGTTTCCTGTACCTCTGTACAATATTTTTTAATGAGATGGAATAAAGTTTATATTAAGGATTATCGTCCCGGAGGCTTATTTGGACATTCATCTTTTTTCATAAAGTTAGGGGTGTTAGGTTTAGAGGTTAATATAGTTTAATTTAGGGTGTTGTGATGTGGGGGGGCGGCGGTTTAGGGGTTAATAGGTTTAGTTAGTGTTGGCAATGTTTGGGAAAGGCGGTTTAGAGGTTAATAGGATTAGTGTTGGCGATGTTTGGGAACATTGGTTTAGGGTTTAATAGTTTTATTTAGTTTCGGCGGTCGGGGAACTGCGGTTTAGGGGTTAATAGGTTTAGGTAGTGTTGGCGATGTGGGGGAGGGCAGTTTAGGGTTTAATAGGTTTAGGTAGTGTTGGCGATGTGGGGCGAGGGCGGTTTAGGGGTTAATAGGTTTAATTAGTGTCAGCAATGTTTGGGAATGGCGGTTTAGGGGTTAATAGGTTTCGTTTGTGTCGGAGATGTTTGGGAACGGTGGTTTAGGGGTTAATAGCTTTATTTAGTGACTTAGTTCATGTTTCGGTGATGTTTAGGAACGGCGGGTTAGGGGTTAATAGCTTTATTTAGTGACTTATTTCGTGTTTTGGCGATGTTTAGGAACGGTGGTTTAGGGGTTAATAGCTTTATTTAGTGATTTAGTTAGGTTCGGTGATGTCGGGGAACTGCGGTTTAGATTAGAACAATGAAAAATTCCAAATATGAATAATGGATCCGAAATTTCGGAAACTGATTTATTCATTTTCGTAATTTTTCGGTATTTTCCAATTCGGAAATCGGGGTGAATTAGAATCTCTGAATCAGCAAAAATTCAGCCAAAAATGAAATTTGGCCAAAAAGAAATGCACATGTCTAGTAAATATATATGTATATGCTATTATACAGTGGGGAAAAAAAGTATTTAGTCAGCCACCAATTGTGCAAGTTCTCCCACTTAAGAAGATGAGAGAGGCCTGTAATTTTCATCATAGGTATACCTCAACTATGAGAGACAAAATGTGGAAAAAAAATCCAGACAATCACATTGTCTGATATGGAAAGAATTTATTTGCAAATTATGGTGGAAAATAAGTATTTGGTCAATATCAAAAGTTCATCTCAATACTTTGTTATATATCCTTTGTTGGCAATGACAGAGGTCAAACGTTTTCTGTAAGTCTTCACAAGGTTGTCACACACTGTTGCTGGTGTGTTGGCCCATTCCTGCATGCAGATCTCCTCTAGAGCAGTGATGTTTTGGGGCTGTCGCTGGGCAACACAGACTTTCAACTCCCTCCAAAGGTTTTCTATGGGGTTGAGATCTGGAGACTGGCTAGGCCACTCCAGGACCTTGAAATGCTTCTTACGAAGCCACTCCTTCATTGCCCGGGCGGTGTGTTTGGGATCATTGTCATGCTGAAAGACCCAGCCACATTTCATCTTCAATGCCTTTGCTGATGGAAGGAGGTTTGCACTCAAAATCTCACGATACATGGCCCCATTCATTCTTTCATGTACACGGATCAGTCGTCCTGTTCCCTTTGCAGAGAAACAGCCCCAAGGTTGATGTTGCCACCCCCATGCTTCACAGTAGGTATGGTGTTCTCTCTCCTCCAAACACGACAAGTTGTGTTTCTACCAAACAGTTCTACTTTGGTTTCATCTGACCATATGACATTCTCCCAATCCGCTTCTGGATCATCCAAATGCTCTCTAGCATACTTCAGACGGGCCCGGACATGTACTGGCTTAAGCAGGGGGACACGTCTGACACTGCAGGATCTGAGTGCCTGGCAGCATAGTGTGTTACTGAAGGTAGCCTTTGTTACGTTGGTCCCAGCTCTCTGCAGGTCATTCACTAGGTCCCCCATGTGGTTCTGGGATGTTTGCTCACCGTTCTTGTGATCATTTTGACCCCATGGGGTGAGATCTTGCGTGGAGCCCCAGATCGAGGGAGATTATCAGTGGTCTTGTATGACTTCCATTTTCTAATTATTGTTCCCACAGTTGATTTCTTCACACCAAGCTGCTTGCCTATTGCAGATTCAGTCTTCCCAGCCTGGTGCAGGTCTACAATTTTGTTTTTGGTGTCCTTCGACAGCTCTTTGGTCTTCACCATAGTGGAGTTTGAAGTGTGACTGTTTGAGGTTGTGGACAGGTGTCTTTTATACTGATAACAAGTTCAAACAGGTGCCATTAATACAGGTAATGAGTGGAGGACAGAGGAGCCTCTTAAAGAAGAAGATACAGGTCTGTGAGAGCCAGAAATCTTGCTTGTTTGTAGGTGACCAAATACTTATTTTCCACCATAATTTGCAAATAAATTCTTTCCAAATCAGACAATGTGATTGTCTGGATTTGTTTCCACATTTTGTCTCTCATAGTTGAGGTATACCTATGATGAAAATTACAGGCCTCTCTCATCTTCTTAAGTGGGAGAACTTGCACAATTGGTGGATGACTAAATACTTTTTTCCCCCACTGTACATATATATATATATATATATATATATATATGTTTGTGTGTGTGTTAATATGTGTATATACACAAATGAAAACATACATATATATGTATCTATTCATATACAAATATAATTAAAAATGCTGTCCATCACTGCACTACTCACGTACGCATTGCAATTTACTTGCAATACCAGCGCACATTATTGTGCACTGGTATTACAAAATAGAGCGCTAATTTTTCTTACACGCAAGCAATATTTAGCTTGCCACTTGTAATCTAGTCCATTATGAAGAATAACATTTTAAGTTTACCCTTTAATAAAAATGATTCTGCCTTTACAATTACATAATGTTTTCATCTCTTAAAGACTCAAATATATTAAAACATAATCCAGTGGGATTTTAGTGAAACAGAAAAAGCCCCAACCCCCCCCCCCCCCCCACACACAAAAACTTAAACAAATATCACAAAGCACGTTGAGGTTCCACTTTGAGTGATTATTTGCATTCCAGGACCTTTCTCTTATAACATTCTTTTTCATTTCTTCAATTCCTGTAATTATGTAATTAACATTTAAGTATATTAGTATAAGTATGTAAATATGCAAAAGGATAGAATTTAAGCACTAAAATGTACATATGATTAATGACAAATGGAATAAATTAGCAAACAGAAATAAATGACAGTTTCACAAACCAAGCATAAAGTAAAAATAAAACTGATCCCATATTTTTGAAAATTTGTATCTGTTTCATAATTGTGATAAGATGGTCCCAAAGTGCATGCTTTGAAATCTATATTTTTGCCTCTGTTATTTGTTTAAGCATTTGAATAAAAATCTTTTTTTTACCTCTAATGAGTAATAGTAAAACTAAATATGCACAACTTGACAACATCAATATGTCATAGAAACATTTATTCTCAACATTTCTTTGTAATAATATATATTGATGCTAGAAATACAAAAACCCAATACTAAATTAACATCTTTATATAGCTTAGAGAACAATAATACGAGCAACATAGCTTAAAAATTGGTTCATAATTATTTATTCCAGGGCTGAAAGAATATGTGATAATAGAAGTAATTTGGTAAGTTGTTTAAAATTGTATACCCTAACTGAATCATGTGGGTTTCTGTCCCAGTATTCCAAGAGAATCCCAGACCTGAATATCTCAGCTGTAACATTGCTCTCTGCAAACAGGTAGCCTTTGGAAGATAGTTCCAAAATACCTGACTCTGCCATTGCAATACATGGGTATTCATGCCATAGAAATGACAGAGCAAAGAGAGGAGGCGGCATTGTAATTTATGTTGACAATTCCACAAAGTACACCCTCTTACAAAAATCTAGCCCTCCTGCCACCTTTGATTTCCTTTCTGGCACAATTGAGATCCTGTGCAGTAAATCAATCATTTTTGCAGGAATCTACTGCCCACCTAGCTCCACAGTGCATTCCCTTTCTGACATAGCACATCTCCTTAGTGAAACCATAGCTCAAAACCAACAAATTGAAGTTTTGGTTTTTTGGAGATATTAATATTGATTGGCTGAATCCAAAAAATAATAGTTTTTGCTCTGTGTTTAAGTCTTTGCAGCTAACGCAATTAATCTCCTCCCTAACTCGCATAAACATCAAAAGCCATAATCACACCCTGCTCGATTGGATTCTCTCCCTCTCCCAACAGAATCCAGGAGGCAGGTGTTCTCCCTAACAATTTCAGTGACCACTGCTTAGTGTACTGTGTGTGCAAAATAACTAAAACTTCTCCCAAGGTTAAAATCACCAGGTCCTTCAAAAAATGTAATCTTCAATCATTTCTAAATGACATCAAGAACCTCCCCTGGCACAGATTAAACCTAATCCCAGATCTGGACTCTGCAGTTGAATTCTTTCAGTCCAAACTCCTACACGTTTGGAATTTACATGCCCCGCTGCGTAAGGTGAGAGTAAAAGGAGCACACATAAATTGGATAACAGTTGACCTCATTCAAATATACCAGCTTCGGGATTCATTGTGGTCAAAGTTCAAGCATACTGGCTCTATGAACGATCACTGTGTATATAGACAATGGCAAAATATATGCACTAAACAAACAAAATTGGCCAAGGCCCAATATTTCTGTGAAAATCTGAACAATAACATATCAAACCCTAGAAAGTTTTGAAAACTCATCAATAACTTATAAACTCCACCAATCCACTCCCAACCCTCCACTGTCAATGTGGACAACCAAACCCTGCAACTCCCCTTAGAAGTAGCAAATGCCTTTAACAATTATTTTGTTGGATGCTCCACCACCCTGATTGACAAACTAATAAATGACACGCATCCTGAAGCTACAAATGTGGATCAGGCCCCACTAAATCAGGAAAGACCCAATATAGAGAAGTTCAATTTTAGACCTGTACCCATCAATGTCATTAAGAAACACCTTAATAACCTAAAAATGAAAAAAACAGTCTGGACCTGATCAAATTCCAGCAATGCTGTTGAAGCTTAGTGCACCAGCAATTGCTAAACCTGTCACAACCCTAATTAACGAATCCTTGGTGCCTGGATACATACCCAAACTTTGGAAGACTGCAAGATTAGTGCATATCCTTAAAAGTGGGAACATAACCTTGGTTTCTAACTATCGCCCCAATATCATTGCTCCCAGTATTGTCAAAAATCTTAGAAAAATGCGTCCATACGCAATTATGTGAATATTACCAACAATCTAACTATCCGACCCCTGATCAATCAGGTTTTTGTGCAAATCACTCCACTACAACTGCCCTCCTAAAAGTTTGCAATGACATCCAAACTGGAATGGAACAAGGAGACCTAACTGGAGCTATTTTCCTTGATTTTGCAAAGGCCTTTGACACAGTAGACCACGACATACTACTGCTCAAATTAAAAAATTCAGGTATTAGTGATCATCCGCTAACCTCGTTTCGATCATATGTATCAGATCGATCACAATATGTCTCCATTTCTGACAGCGACTCCCTCCCTCTCCCAGTCACGTGTGGTGTCCCCCAAGATTCCATTCTCGGCCCCCTACTATTCCCATTTTTTATAAATGATCTGCCTAATATCTGCAAATCCTCAACTGTACACATGTATGCAGATGACACAGTAATCTATGCAAACAATTCTGATCTGCCGCAGCTTGAAGCAGTGCTCCAAGACCAGTTCACAGAGGTAAGTGGATCTCAAAAAAGAAACTCTTCCTAAACACTGACAAAACTGTCACAATTATCTTTGGAACGGGACCTAAACTACACAAACTACAAAATTCCCATTTATGCATCAAAACAAAATCAAATTGCACACTGACCGCAGTCCACTTTTTTAAATACTTGGGTATGTTGTTAGACCCCAATCTATCTTTTGGCCTCCATATAGAAAAACTGGCATCTAAACTTTATCCAAAAATAGGTGCCCTGTACAGAAACAAATCCTGCCTCAGCCCTACTGTAAATGAAAAGATTGTACAGCAAATGCTGATGCCAATCGTGGATAATGGGGATGTAGTATATGCACCTGCACCACAAAGTCTCCTTAATAAACTTAATACATTGTATAACTCATTCTGCCACTTTGTGCTACAATATAACTACAGGACCCACCATTGTGACATGCTAAAAGAACTAAACTGGCTGTTGCTGGAATCCAGGCGCACCCTCCATCTTTCCTGCCTTGTGTTTAAAAGCTTTTCAGGGAAGCTCCCACCCTACCTGAGCAGAATGCTCACACCGGTTATTCCCACCTACTATAACCTCCGATCCAGTACCAGCACATTATTTAGCATGCCTCAATACAAAAAAAACATAATTTATGTAAGAACTTACCTGATAAATTCATTTCTTTCATATTAGCAAGAGTCAATGAGCTAGTGACGTATGGGATATACATTCCTACCAGGAGGGGCAAAGTTTCCCAAACCTCAAAATGCCTATAAATACACCCTCACCACACCCACAAATAAGTTTAATGAATAGCCAAGAAGTGGGGTGATAAGAAAAAAGTGCGAAAGCATAAAAAATAAGGAATTGGAATAATTGTGCTTTATACAAAAAAATCATAACCACCACAAAAAAGGGTGGGCCTCATGGACTCTTGCTAATATGAAAGAAATGAATTTATCAGGTAAGTTCTTACATAAATTATGTTTTCTTTCATGTAATTAGCAAGAGTCCATGAGCTAGTGACGTATGGGATAATGACTACCCAAGATGTGGATCTTCCATGCAAGAGTCACTAGAGAGGGAGGGATAAAAAAAAGACAGACAATTCCGCTGAAAATAATCCACACCCAAAATAAAGTTTAAATCTTATAATGAAAAAACTGAAATTATAAGCAGAAGAATCAAACTGAAACAGCTGCCTGAAGTACTTTTCTACCAAAAACTGCTTCAGAAGAAGAAAACACATCAAAATGGTAGAATTTAGTAAAAGTATGCAAAAGAAGACCAAGTTGCTGCTTTGAAAATCTGATCAACCGAAGCTTCATTCCTAAATGCCCAGGAAGTAGAAACTGACCTAGTAGAATGAGCTGTAATCCTTTGAGGCGGAGTTTTACCTGACTCGACATAAGCATGATGAATTAAAGATTTTAACCAAGATGCCAAAGAAATGGCAGAGGCCAATTTCTCTACTAATGTTGTTAGAATTCACAACCTTAGGTAAAAATTTAAAAGAAGTTCGCAACACCGCCTTATCCTGATGAAAAATCAGAAAAGGAGACTCACAAGAAAGAGCAGATAATTCAGAAACTCTTCTAGCAGAAGAGATGGCCAAAAGAAACAAAACTTTCCAAGAAAGTAATTTAATATCCAGTGAATGCATAGGTTCAAACGGAGGAGCTTAAAGAGCCCCCAGAACCAAATTCAAACTCCAAGGAGGAGAAATTGACTTAATTACAGGTTTTATACGAACCAAAGCTTGTACAAAACAATGAATATCAGGAAGATTAGCAATCTTTCTGTGAAAAAGAACAGAAAGAGCAGAGATTTGTCCTTTCAAGGAACTTGCAGACAAACCTTTATCCAAACCATCCTGAAGAAACTGTAAAATTCTCGGAATTCTAAAAGAATGCCAGGAAAAATGATGAGAAAGACACCAAGAAATGTAAGTCTTCCAGACTCGATAATATATCTTTCTAGATACAGATTTACGAGCCTGTAACATAGTATTAATCACAGAGTCAGAGAAACCTCTTTGACTAAGAATCAAGCGTTCAATCTCCATACCTTCAAATTTAAGGATTTGAGATCCTGATGGAAAAAAGGACCTTGCGATAGAAGGTCTGGTCTTAACGGAAGAGTCCACGGTTGGCAAGAGGCCACCCGGACAAGATCTGCATACCAAAACCTGTGAGGCCATGCTGGAGCCACCAGCAGAACAAACGAGCATTCCTTCAGAATCTTGGAGATTACTCTTGGAAGAAGAACTAGAGGCGGAAAGATATAGGCAGGACGATACTTCCAAGGAAGTTACAATGCATCCACTGCTTCCGCCTGAGGATCCCTGGATCTGGACAGATACCTGGGAAGTTTCTTGTTTAGATGAGAAGCCATCAGATCTATTTCTGGAAGTCCCCACATTTGAACAATCTGAAGAAATACCTCTGGGTGAAGAGACCACTCGCCCGGATGTAACGTTTGGCGACTGAGATAATCCGCTTCCCAATTGTCTATACCTGGGATATGAACCGCAGAAATTAGACAGGAGCTGGATTCTGCCCAAACCAGAATTTGAGATACTTCTTTCATAGCCAGAGGACTGTGAGTCCCTCCTTGATGATTGATATATGCCACAGTTGTGACATTGTCTGTCTGAAAACAAATGAACGATTCTCTCTTTAGAAGAGGCCATGACCGAAGAGCTCTGAAAATTGCACAGAGTTCCAAAATATTGATTGGTAATCTCACCTCCTGAGATTCCCAAACCCCTTGTGCTGTCAGAGACCCCCAAAAAAGCTCCCCAATCTGTCAGACTTGCATCTGTTGAAATCACAGTCCAGGTTGGAAGAACAAAAGAAGCCCCCTGAACTAAACGATGGTGATCTGTCCACCACGTCAGAGAGTGTCGTACAAACGGTTTTAAAGATATCAATTGATATATCTTTGTGTAATCCCTGCACCACTGGTTCAGCATACAGAGCTGAAGAGGTCGCATGTGAAAACGAGCAAAGGGGATCGCGTCCGATGCAGCAGTCATAAGACCTAGAATTTCCATGCATAAGGCTACCGAAGGGAATGATTGAGACTGAAGGTTTCGACAAGCTGAAACCAATTTTAGACGTCTCTTGTCTGTCTGGAAACCTAAAAAGGTTACCCTTGTCTGAGGAATCAATGAACTTTTCGGCAAATTGATCCTCCAACCATGATCTCGAAGAAACAGTACAAGTCGATTCGTATGAGATTTTGCTAAATGTGAAGACTGAGCAAGTACCAAGATATCGTCCAAATAAGGAAATACCACAATACCCTGTTCTCTGATTACAGACAGAAGGGCACCGAGAACCTTTGAAAAAATCCTTGGAGCTGTTGCTAGGCCAAACGGCAGAGCCACAAATTGGTAATGCTTGTCTAGGAAAGAGAATCTCAGAAACTGATAGTGATCTGGATGAATCGGAATATGCAGATATGCATCCTGTAAATTTATTGTGGACATATAATGCCCTTGCTGAACAAAAGGCAGAATAGTCCTTATAGTTACCATTTTGAATGTTGGTATCCTTACATAACAATTCAATATTTTTAGATCCAGAACTGGTCTGAAGGAATTTTCCTTCTTTGGTACAATGAAGAGATTTGAATAAAACCCCAGTCCCTGTTCCAGAACTGGAACTGGCATAATTACTCCAGCCAACTCTAGATCTGAAACACATTTCAGAAATGCTTGAGCCTTCGCTGGATTTACTGGGACACGGGAAAGAAAAAATCTCTTTGCAGGAGGCCTTATCTTGAAGCCAATTCTGTACCCTTCTGAAACAATGTTCTGAATCCAAAGATTGTGAATTGAATTGATCCAAATTTCTTTGAAAAATCGTAATCTGCCCCCTACCAGCTGGGCTGGAATGAGGGCCGCACCTTCATGTGGACTTGGGAGCTGGCTTTGGTTTTCTAAAAGGCTTGGATTTATTCCAGACTGGAGATGGTTTCCAGACTGATACCGCTCCTGTGAGTGAAGGATCAGGCTTTTGTTCCTTATTGTGACGAAAGGAACGAAAACGATTATTAGATTTTTTATCCTGTGGTAAAAAAGTTCCTTTTCCTCCAGTAACAGTTGAGATAATAGAATCCAACTGAGAACCAAATAATTTATTACCCTGGAAAGAAAGGGAAAGCAAAGTTGACTTGGAAGACATATCAGCATTCCAAGTTTTAAGCCATAAAGCTCTTCTAGCTAAAATAGCTAGAGACATATACCTGACATCAACACTAATGATATCAAAGATGGCATCACAAATAAAGTTATTAGCATGTTGAAGAAGATTAACAATGCTATGAGAATTATGGTCTGTAACTTGTTGCGCTAAAGCTTCTAACCAAAAAGTTGAAGCTGCAGCAACATCCGCTAAAGATATAGCAGGTCTAAGAAGATTACCTGAACATAAGTAAGCTTTTCTTAGAAAGGATTCAATTTTCCTATCTAAAGGATCCTTAAAGGAAGTACTATCTGCCGTAGGAATAGTAGTACGTTTAGCAAGAGTAGAGATAGCCCCATTAACTTTAGGGATTTTGTCCCAAAACTCTAATCTGTCAGATGGCACAGGATATAATTGCTTAAAACGTTTAGAAGGAGTAAATTAATTACCCAAATTATTCCATTCCCTGGAGATTACTTCAGAAATAGCATCAGGGACAGGAAAAACTTCTGGAATAACTACAGGAGATTTAAAAACCTTATTTAAACGTTTAGATTTAGTATCAAGAGGACCAGAATCCTCTATTTCTAATGCAATTAAGACTTCTTTAAGTAAAGAACGAATAAATTCCATTTTGAATAAATATGAAGATTTATCAGCATCAACCTCTGAGACAGAATCCTCTGAACCAGAGGAATCATTATCAGAATCAGAATGATGATGTTCATTTAAAAATTCATCTGAAAAATGAGAAGTTTTAAAAGACCTTTTACGTTTACTAGAAGGAGGAATAACAGACATAGCCTTCTTAATGGATTTAGACACAAAATCTCTTATGTTAACAGGAACACTAGTATTAGATGTTGATGGAACAGCAACAGGTAATGTAACATTACTAAAGGAAATATTATCTGCATTAACAAGTTTGTCATGACATTCATTACAAACAACAGCTGGAGGAACAGATACCACAAGTTTACAGCAGATACACTTAACTTTGGTAGATCCAGCACTAGGCAGCGATTTTCCAGTAGTATCTTCTGACTCAGGACATCTTGCAATATGTAATAGAAAAAACAACATATAAAGCAAAATTGATCAAATTCCTTAAATGACAGTTTCAGGAATGGGAAAAAAAATGCCAGTGAACAAGCTTCTAGCAACCAGAAGCAATAAATAATGAGACTTAAATAATGTGGAGACAATAATAACGCCCATATTTTTTAGCGCCAAAAAAAGACGCCCACATTATTTGGCGCCTAAATGCTTTTGGCGCCAAAAATGACGCCACATCCGGAACGCCGACACTTTTGGCGCAAAAAAACGTGAAAAAATGACGCGTATGACGCCGGAAATAGAAAAAAAAAATTTTGCGCCAAAAAAGTCCACGCCAAGAATGACGCAATAAAATGAAGCATTTTCAGCCCCCGCGAGCCTAACAGCCCACAGGGAAAAAAGTCAATTTTAAGGTAAGAAAAAAATGATTAATTCATATGCATTATCCCAAATATGAAACTGACTGTCTGAAATAAGGAACGTTGAACATCCTGAGTCAAGGCAAATAAATGTTTGAACACATATATTTAGAACTTTATATAAAAGTGCCCAACCATAGCTTAGAGTGTCACAGAAAATAAGACTTACTTACCCCAGGACACTCATCTACACGTAGTAGAAAGCCAAACCAGTACTGAAACGAGAATCAGTAGAGGTAATGGTATATATAAGAGTATATCGTCGATCTGAAAAGGGAGGTAAGAGATGAATCTCTACGACCGATAACAGAGAACCTATGAAATAGACCCCGTAGAAGGAGATCATTGAATTCAAATAGGCAATACTCTCCTCACATCCCTCTGACATTCACTGCACGCTGAGAGGAAAACCGGGCTCCAACCTGCTGCGGAGCGCATATCAACGTAGAATCTAGCACAAACTTACTTCACCACCTCCATAGGAGGCAAAGTTTGTAAAACTGATTTGTGGGTGTGGTGTGGGGTGTATTTATAGGCATTTTGAGGTTTGGGAAACTTTGCCCCTCCTGGTAGGAATGTATATCCCATACGTCACTAGCTCATGGACTCTTGCTAATTACATGAAAGAAAAAGCAGCTCGATCCTCCTTTTCCTACAGAGCACCACAATTATGGAACGACCTCCTGCACACTTTCAAACCTTCCCCATGCCTAATATCCTTTAAGAGATCCCTCTCTACATATCTCAAAACAGAATGCACCTGTCATGATTGATTATATATTTCCTACCAGTTCTATGTTACATTTTTGTGCATATATTGTGTATTATTATTGTTTTTGTATTTTATTGTACCCATTGTATCAATGCAATGTTTTGTGTACCCAGGACATACTTGAAAACGAGAGAAATCTCAATGTATCTTTCCTGGTAAAATATTTTATAAATAAATATACAGTATATATATATATATATATATATATATATATATATATATATACATATATATATATATATATATATATATATATATATATATATATATGTGTGTGTGTGTTTTTATTAATAATTATGGATATATACAAAAATGAAAATGAAATATAATAAAATATTGAAACTCTTAAATAGTTCACATGCATATTTCACTTAAATTAAGTATACCACATTAAAATCATCAAGAAAAATCTTTTGTGAAATACACAGATGAAGACTCATTAAAGACTTGATTTGAATAACGATACACAGGGGAAATCTAATGAACACACTGTAAAAAGGTGTCCAGGAAGCCAACCAGGTACTCTTGATAAAGGCTCAGGTGTTGCTGATACGCATAGAGGTGCACCCTGATTGGCACCTGTGAATTACAGTTTATTTGATATATACCACACACACAGAGGATTGTTTAACTGATCAGCATTGTTTAGGACTGTGTAGGTTTTGGAAGTGCGGTATATGGACTAAGTGAGGAACCACAGTTAGACAGCCAACCTAGCCCAGTCCAGAACGCATTAATTGTGCAAGTATTAGGTAATTCACTCACAAGGAGAGATTGGAGGAAATTTAAGAATTACAAGTGAGTAATACACTGACCGTGGAACTGCTCACTAGAAGGTATTGAACGGTTACCACACCTTTTACAGCAATACATGTTAAATTACACACTGAGGAGCTAAACTTTAAGAGCACATACTTTATGTATTTATATTGCCAAAAAACTTATCCAGTTTTAAATAAGTTTAGCAGAGCCTAAGGATTTTAACGCTGTGGAGCCTTACTTTTCACATTGCATTATTCTTGAATGTTTAATACACTCAGTATTTTATTATCTATACGTATGCTATATATCTTGGTCTAATGCTTGATTTGTATATACCTTCAGAGAGTGGTTTTACTTAAATGTGTGATTGATCTATTAGTGATTACAATAAGAATACCAGCACTGGTATATATATATATATATATATATATATATATATATATATATATATAGTTATAGCTTTTTAGAGGTCTATGTGTCTTCACAATAAGAACTCTACTGTATCATTTGCATTTCCTAAGTGTACCCTTCTGTCATCCCTTCCTTGAGACTTTCTAGGTGTGCCCTATTCACAGGCTGTTCTATTATGTTTGACTTACCCTCACCGAGGGCTGGCTCAAGACATTTTGTTGCCTGGGTCTGGGAATAAAATGACGCCCCCCCCCCCCCCCCCCCCACACACACAAACTCTTCTACATATTTCATTCTAACCTTAACAACTCTGTATTAGATTATTCTAAATGCAAAACAGAAGCATGAAAATAAACACCAAGCCCTAAAGTAATCATCATTAGGGATGGGCGAATGTTTCTAAAAATTTGAGATTTAAAACGAATTTTGATACATTCGTTCGCTATGTATTCATTCAATTTCGAAATTTAATATTCAAATTCGAATGTGAGATTCGAATTCTAGTGTGACATTAAAATTAAAATGTAAGATTCAAATTCGAAATAATATTTCTAGTCTACAACTGTGTTTAATTAATGTAATTTTCGAATTTGAATGCTATTCAATTCCTAGTCTAATACTGTGTTTTTTAAATGTAATATTTGAATTTGAATGTCACATTCGAATTTGAATGTCACATTCGAATTCGAAATAGTATTTCTAGTTTACAACTGTGTTTAATAAATGAAATATTTGAATGCTACATTCAAATTCGAAATAGTATTTCTAGCTTAATACTTTGTTTTATAAATGTGACATTCAAAAACTGTAAAAAACATTCGATAATAGAATTTTTAAGAATATTCGTTCTTATCAACATTCTATTATGTAAATCTAATTTCGACAATAACATTCGTTCTGACATTCGAATTCGAATATAAACACATTCGCCCATCCCTAATCATCATACCTAAAGTAGCAGGTTTTGGTACCTTTTATAAAATAAAAAAAAATTAAGAATATTATAAGGCCGTTTTCATACTTATTTGCTAATTCCTACGTTATCATGGTTTGTCTCTGATGATAATTGATTACTCTAAAAGTCCACCATATTAAGTTATATTAAGACAACAAAAAAAAAACAGAGTAGATTTCCTTACCTTGCCATTGCTTGCAGTCAGATGTCTATTATCACATTTGCTTTGTTCCCAGGATATTCTTTGTTGAAGAGATTACTAGATAGATATGTGGAGCACTGCATTGCAGGAATAGTGCTGCCATCTACAATCAATCTGTTAAACAGACTAAAAAAAGTGTCACTGTACCGTGTCCTGTAATGGTCTATTGTGAAGTTCAGTCAAAAAGGGAAGTATTAGTAGATGTATTAAGTTTGGCCTGGAAGTATGGTAAGAAAACTTGTTTCTTTGATGGTGGTGAGACCCGGACGGCACTGAAGTACAAATACAAATGCTGATATAATCACAATTCAATGTCTCCTTTCGTACCGTGCCTGAAGTAAAGTAGATGAAATCTGGGTGCCACTACTGGATATAGGAAACTTCCGTTTGGGAATCCTTGTAAAAGTGAAGTTGAAAATAGAAGAAAACAGAGTGTAGCCCATCTGAGAGTAAAAGTTTTAATATTCCTCAATATGCGCAAGGTAAAAATGACACTTACAAGAAGTCAAATAAAATCAAGCCCAATAATAAAAGCTCTGAGTCAGGCAGTAGTCCTAAAGAAACCAGGAGATGAAGAACGATCGTCCCACGCCATGTCCGGAAGATGTGCAGAAACCTGTGGGCGAGTAAGGGAAAGCCTGGAAGATCCGAGGAAGCTGGTGACATCAGAGGGTTGAATGACCTCAACGCGTTTCGTCTGATAACGTCCAGACTTTCTCAAGAGTAGTATAGGTATTACGAATATTGATACCACTTATAAAGGCAAAGTGAAGCACTAATTGGTGAATCTGATACATGTGTGATCCTCGCTTACCAGAAATGTAGGGTATATATTTGAAAGATGAGCAGTGGCTATTATGAATAAAAAATAGACATATCATGACGAAAGGTACATAAGATCTATACATAATAAATAATGTCCATCAATAATGGCATCAAGGTAATATGACAAATGATGCGTAAAATCAGTACATAATGAAGAGATATTATGAAAAAACACATATAAAAGAGCCTATAGTCAACAATCAAAACTAACTCATAAAATAAAATATGTAATTAATAATCATCTGTATTATACATACAGGCTTTAAGTTGTATTCTTGAATGTTTGTAGTCCAGAATTACATATACATACTATATGTTGTATCACATAAAGGCATTCAAGTCTAGGTCGATATTTAATCCTCTAGGAGTTAAAGTTGTAATTCATGGATCCAGAATGTTTCTCTTTGGCGAAGGATCCTTAGCCTATTAGAATATTTATTGGGGGGGGGAATTTTTAATTTGAAATGGTGAGGTATACTGTGTGTATCTAGTTCTAGTTACCTTCAATTTTCATAAAGAACATATAGATTTTTTAGATCTTACCCTTTTTTTTCTCTGACAACAAAGTAGCAGTTAAAAACTTTAGGAAAACCACCGACAAAAACGGATTTCTAAATACCAAAAGTGGACATCTTTCTAGATCGAAAAAGAACATTCCAATAGGCCAGTACCAAAGGGTAAAAAGAAATTGTACCTTAATTCTGATTTTGAAAAAGAATAAGAGCTACTAGATAGAAGATTCCTTGAAAAAGAATATGACAACTTACTCTTAACACAAGTAAAAAACAGAGTAGAACTTATGGATAGACAAGATATGCTAACACCTGCAACAACAAAAAGAAACATTAGGATAATTAACGATCAAATTAGGTTTATCACCACGTATAGCCAAGGTAGTAAGGCTATAGAACATATTCTCAACTCCCATTGGAAGATCCTACAGGCAGACCCCATTCTAGGTCCCACTTTACCTAATAAACCCATTATCACATATAAGAAAAATAAAGATCTTAAAAATATTTTAGCACCTTCTAAACTAAGATCTACTAAGCAAGATATTGCAGTTAAACCTAGTACATGGTTGAAATCTCCCATAGGGACCAAAACATGTGGTGTCCCACAATGTGGGATGTTTTCACACATCTGCCATAATAATAAATTTAATAATTCAAGTAACACCAAGGAATTCTCTATCCTTAATAATCATTCATGCAGCTCAACATATGCAGTCTACTTGCTGGGCTGCAGTTGTAAACTTTTATATGTAGGCCGTACCAAAAGAACTATCCGCACAAGGTTCAATGAACATAAATATAACATTAATCACAAACTAGATACACACAGTATACCTCACCATTTCAAATTAAAACATCATTCTAATCCTGAATGCTTAACAGTTAAAGTTATTGAAACCATTCCCCCCAATAAATATTCTAATAGGCTAAGGATCCTTCGCCAAAGAGAAACATTCTGGATCCATGAATTACAAACTTTAACTCCTAGAGGTTTAAATATTGACCTAGACTTGAATCCCTTTATGTGATTCCCATGCCTTCCTTCTTTGTAGTTGGAGTGTATAATTCTTCCCTAATTATTTTGAATTTTTTTATTATTTAAGGATACACTCATTTAACAGGTACACTTTCACTTTTATGTTAGGGAATCTACAGTTTAACTCTTTACCTTTAAGAACGTTTATAATAGTATGTATATGTAATTCTGGACTACAAACATTCAAGAATACAACTTACAGCCTGTATGTATAATACAGATGATTATTAATTATATATTTTATTTTATGAGTTAGTTTTGATTGTTGACTATAGGCTCTTTTATATGTGTTTTTTCATAATATCTCTTCATTATGTACTGATTTTACGCATCATTTGTCATATTACCTTGATGCCATTATTGATGGACATTATTTATTATGTATAGATTTAATGTACCTTTCGTCATGATATGTCTATTTTTTATTCATAATAGCCGCTGCTCATCTTGCAAATATATTCCATACATATCTGGCAAGCGAGGATCACACACGTATCATATCCACCAATTAGTGCTTCACTTTGCCTTTATAAGTGGTACCAATATTCGTAATACCTATACTCCTCTTGAGAAAGTCTGGACGTTACCAGGCAAAACACATTGAGGTCACTCAACGCTCTGTCATTACCAGCGTCCTTGGATCTTCCAGGCTTTCCCTTACTCACCCACGGGTTTAGTGTATCATGTCCGACGCACATCGATAAATGCCGACAGCATACACTGTCAGCATTTATCATTGCACCAGCAGTTCTTGTGAACTGCTGGTGCAATTCCACCCCCTGCAGATTCGCGACCAATCAGCCACTAGCAGGGGGTGTCAATCAACCCAATCGTATTAGATCGGTTTGATTTCTGTCCACGGCCTCACAGCAGGCGTACAAGTTATGGAGCAGCGGTCTTCATAAATCGGTCCCAAAGGCTTGTTTTGCATAAAAATCAAGCGATTAATTCATGAAATAGTGAAAATTTAATTGAAAAGTAAGTTCACTTGTCGCCAATGGTAAATGCTCAAGCGCCACAAGTAGTAGGGAGCCCTAGATGTTCAATCACACTTTCCAGTGCGGGATGATTTTTATGTTCCACAAAGTGCACATTTTCCTGGGAACTATATGTAGGAGCTCCTGTGACTCTTGGTTCCTCCTGCGTTATAGCAAACCAGCAAAAGTCAATCTCTTCAGTCAGAATAATTGATCGCAACAACTGTAGACTCTCCTGAAAGCGGAATCCCCATCACTTCAAGTCAAGGAGACAGATAAATAATAAATAGGTGTGGTTTCTGGCCAAGTGACAGTAAAGTGACGATACTGCCGTGCAGCCCCCATGCGCATGATGCTGATCAATCTATGTAGTCATGCTGGTGCTGCGCTGCCTGCTCAAAGCCTAGGAGGAAGCAGAGAAAGAGAACAGAACTTGAGTGATTTGGCCAGGTATGACAGTGGCAGACTCACTGAAGTGCCGCCCCCTGTCAAGTGCCGCATGGGTCCGTTGGACCCACTTGGTCCCATTGGCCCTGCCCTCACCTCCTTTGCCTAGTTTAAAAGATTCTCTAAGTGTGCTACCATCCTCTTCCCCAACACACCTGCACCCATGTCATTCAGGTGCAATTCATACTTACTGTACAAATTGTACACAAGTGAAAAGTCAGCCCAGTGCTCTAAAAAGTCAAACCCCTAATGTTTACACTATGTTTTTAACCTGGCATGAACTGACCTTAGCTCCTTCTGCCTTACTGGGTTAGCGCATGTCACTGGTAATATCTCCAAAAATATTACCTTGGAGGTCCTTGCTTTAAGCTTTCTACCTAACTCGCTGAAGTAATTTTTTAGGACATTTCATCTCCCCCTGATTCCATCATTACTGCCAATATGCACCATGACTGCAGGATCACCCATATCCCTCTAAAAACTCTATCAATGCACTCCACAATATGCCTAACACAAACCCCTGGAAGACAGCAAACTGTTCTATTTAAGGGATCTGGATGACAAATAATCCTATCAACCTTATAAATAATAGAGTCTTCTACAACCAACATCTGCCTCAGGCCCAGACTTGTATGCCCCTCTTCCATGACTGAAGGACTGTTCCCTATAGTATACCCTGCTTCCATGACTGAAGGACTGTTTACTATAGTATGCCCCTCTTTTATGACTGAAGGACTGTTCACTATACTAGACAGAACAGCCCTCTCTGACATTGCCACACCTGAACTGATATCCCCAACATCTTTACTCAATCTGGCAAATCTGTTGGGGTGTACCAGCTCAGAACTGGCCTGTATCTTCCACTTACTTTTACTTCCCCTTCTAACTGTGACCCAGCTACTTCCTGTAGTCTCCCCATTTGAATTCTCTCCATTCCCACTGCTAGAACCATGAACAACCTACTCAGTCATATACATTTCCCTATCACGCAGTATTGCAATTTGTTCCTCCAGAACTCTAATACAAGCTCCTAAAGAGACAATATGCTCACACTTGTCAAAGACATATGAGCCCTGAAGTGGCTGCTCCAGTGATGCAAACATATGGCAAGCTGTACACTGAACTAAATTCTCACACATTCTTATTTAAAAGGTTTTACTTAAAAATATAAAAGACATATTCATCCTTGGTTACTCTAATCCCTTATTTGCTCTAACTATCATACACCTAGATTACAAGTTTTGCGTTCAGGTTTTAACGCTGAAAAAATGGTAATTTCAGCATTAAAACAGCACCGCAGCCATTACAAGTCTTGTCGGTATAGCTGTACCGCAAGCCTTTTAGCCTGTAACGCAACGTCAGTCCCACACACATAAAAATTATGTTTTTTCATGGGACTTCCATAGCGCAGCCATTACGAGTTTTGCGGTGAGGCTAAAAAGTTTGCGTTCCAGCCTATACTGACAAGATCCGTTTCGCAATCTGAGAGCAGTAGTTATGAGTTCATGCAACAAAACTGTTACATAAAACTCATAACTAAAGTGTTACAAAGTACACTAAACACCCATACACTACCTATTAACCCCTAAACCGTGGCGCTCCCACATTGCAAATACTATATTAAAGTTATTAACCCCTAATCTGCTGCTCCCGACATCAAAGTCACTGATAAAATTTATTAACCCCTATTCCGTCGCTCCCCGACATCGCCACCATTATACTAAAGTTATTATCCCCTATTCCCCCTCACCCCAACATCGTCCACACTATAATAAAGATATTAACCCCTATTCCGCCGCTCCCCGACACCGCCGTCACTATAATAAATCTATTAACCCCTAAACCACAAGCCCCCCACAACGAAATATACTAAATTAAACTATTAACCCCTAAACCGGAAAGCCCCCCACAACAAAATATACTAAATTAAACTATTAACCCCTAAACCGAAAGCCACTCACATCGCAATAAACTAATTTAAACTAGTAACCCCTAAACCTAATGCCCCCCTAACTTTATATTAAAATTACAATTTCCCTACAATTTCTCCCTTCTTAACAAAATTATCAAAAATAAAAAAGAATTACACCTAATCTAATAGCCCTATAAAAATAAAAAATAATAATAAAAAAGCCCACCCAAAATAAAAAAAACCTAGCCTACAATAAACTACCAATAGCTAATTGTAGCTAAACAGCTCTTTTACCTGTAAAAAAACACAAAGACCCCTCAACAGTAAAACCCACCACCCAACCAACCCCACAACCCAGGGCATTTAGCTCTTTTGCATTGCCATGCTAGGGCATTTAGCTCTTTTAAGAAAAGCCCAAACCCTAAACTAAAAAAAAACCCACCCAAAAAAGTTTAAAAAATCCTAACACTAACCCCCAAAGATCCACAGAGTTCCTGAAGTCCGGACATCCAGGCGGCGAGAGGTCTTCATCCAGGCGGCTCCATCTTCATCCATGGCGGGACCGGCATCTTCTTCATCCCTGCGGAGGCGGAATCAGCCAATAGAATGAGAGCTGCTTAAATCCTATTGGCTGATTTGAACAGCCTATAGGATTTTAGCAGCCCTAATTCCTATTGGCTGATTCAAAATTTTCAGCCAATATGAATGCAATGGTACCCCCAGTATAAAACGGGTACCTTGCTTTTTAATCCTCAGTGTGCGACGGACGATCGCATGAAGTGCACCTTCACATAGGATCAATGGACCTCCGCCTGGACCTCTGCTGCCGCTCATCGCTGCTCCGCCTCCACAGGGATGAAGAAGATGCCGGTCCCACGATGGATGAAGATGGAGCCGCCTGGATGAAGATGGAGCCGCCTGGATGAAGATGGAGCCTCTGGGATGAAGATCGTTCAAGCGGGACTTTAACAACTGTGAGTACCTAAAGAGGGGTTAGTGTTAGGGGTTTTTTTTAGATTAGGGTGGGCACTCTTAAAAGAGCTGAATGCCCATACAAATGCCCCTTTAAGGGCAATGGGTAGATTAGGTTTTTTAGACAGTTTTTTTTATTTTGTGGGTTTGGGGGGGGGGATTTGTAATGTTAGTGGGTCTTTGCATTTTTTTCAGAAAAAGAGCTGATATCTTTATTATTATTATTATTATTATTATTATTATTATCAGGTGTTTGTAGAGCGCCAACAGGTTCTGCAGCGCTATGAACATGGGTGGTATATAAAAAAACGGTTACAGGGATCAAATGGGTGAAGGGTCCTGCCGAGAGTTGCACTGTTGTAGACGGCTCTTATGAAGGTGGACTACAAACAGCTGGGCTCATAGGCTTACATGCTATGGGGTTTAAGGGGATAGCAGTGGAGATAGGAAGGTTAGTGTAGGTTGTAAGCGTCCCTGAATAGTAGAGTCTTCAGGGAGCACTTGAAGCTTTTAAAACTAGGGGAGATTCTTGTGGAGTGACGCAGAGAGTTCCATAAGATGGGAGCCAGTCTTGAGAAATCTTGTAGATGGGAATGTGAGGAGGTAACAAGAGAGGAGGAGTGTAGGAGATCATTAGCGGAGCAAAAGGGGGCGGGAGGGAGAGTATCTGGAGACAAGGTCTGAGGTGTAGGGGGGAGCAATGCAATTGAGGGCTTTGTGTGTCAGAGTGAGAATGTTGTGTTTAATCCTGGAGGCAAGAGGAAGCCAGTGAAGGGATTGGCAGAGAGGTGCGACAGATGAAGAGCGATGTGCAAGGAAGATGAGCCTGGCAGAGGCATTCATTATGGCTTGTAAAGAAGCTAGGCGGCAGCTAGGGAGACCAGAGAGGATAGAGTTGCAGTAGTTGAGGCGGTAAAGGATGAGAGAGTGGATTATAATCTTTGTTGTGTCTTATGTAAGGAAATGTCTAATTTTAGCGATGTTTTTAAGGTGGAAGTGGCAGGCTTTAGCCAAGGACTAAATGTGAGGAGTGAAAGAAAGATCTGAGTCAAGTGTGACCCCAAGACATTGGGCATGTGAGGTTGGGGTAATGATGGAGATGTCAACAGTTATAGAGACATGGGGGATGGAGATTTTTGAAGAAGGGTGAAAATAAGGAGCTCAGTTTTGAAGAGATTTAGCTTGAGGTAGTGAGAGGACATCCAAGATGAGATATGAGAGAGACAGTTAGTGACACGGGTTAGCAAGGAAAGAGATAATTCTGGTGCAGAGAGGTAGATTTATGTATCGTCGGCATTCAAATGATAATGAAGCCCATGGGACTTTATTAAGGAACCTAGTGAGGACGTGTAGATTGAGAAGAGACGGGGACCGAGGACAGAGCCTTGCGGTACACCAACAGAAAGAGGTAACAGGGCAGAGGATACCCCAGAGAAGGCTACACTAAAGGTATGGTTAGACAGATAGGAAGAGAACCAAGAGAGAGCTGTGTCACAGATGCTGAAGGATTGGAGAGTATAGAACAAAAGAGGGTGGTCAACAGTATCAAAGGCTGCAGACAGTTCAAGAGGATAAGTAGAGAGAAGTGGCCTTTTGAGTTTGCTGTAAGTAGGTTGTTGGTAACCTTAACAATTGCTGTCTCTGTTGAGTGAAGGGGGCGAAATCCAGATTGCAGTGGGTCAAGGGAGGAGTTTAATGTAAGGAAATGGGATAGACGTGCATATACTAGTTTTTCAAGAAGCTTTGAGGCAAGAGGTAGTAGGGAAATAGGGCGGTAGTTGGATGGGGAGGTTGGATCGAGAGAAGGTTTTTTGAGGATAGGTGTGACTAATGCATGTTTAAGAGATGTGGGACCTATACCAGTGCTGAGGGAGAAGTTGAAGATGTGTGTGAGTATAGGGGTTAGGGTAGAAGAGAGGGATGGGAGTAGTTGTGAGGAGATGGGGTCGAGGGGATAGGTAGTGAGGTGAGAGTATAGTATAAGGGCAGAAACGTCATCCTCTGTAACAGGGGCAAAAGAGCTAAATTTATGGCTATGTGGGTTTTGGATGATTGTGAGCTTTTGAGGGGGTGGGAGACCGGTAGTATGTTGAGAGCTGATTTCAGTTCTGATGGAGTCGATTTTATTGTTGAAGTAGCTGGCAAAATTTTGGCCTGAGAGAGAAGTTGTGGTGGGAGGTGGGGTGGGCGGAGAAAAGTATTGAATGTGGAGAACAGACATTTTGGGTTTGAAGAAAGAGTAGACATAAGAGTAGAGAGGTAGTGTTGCTTATATAAATTAAGGGCAGAATAGTAAGAGTTCAAGATGAACTTATAGTGAAGAAAGTCAGCAGAACTCCAAGATTTCCTCCAGTGTCGCTCAGCAGTACGGGAACATCTGCGTAGGTACCGTGTCAGAGGAGTATGCCAGGGCTGAGGATGAGTGTATGTTTTCCGAGTTATGATAGGTGGGGCCAGGTTATCAATGACTGATGTAAGGGTGGAGTTATAGTGGAAGATGGATTCATCAGGACAGGAATAGGAGGGAATGGAAGAGAGAAGAGGTTCGAGAGAGCTAGCGAGCTGTTGCTGATCTAATGACTCAATTCTTCTGTGAAGTTTAGTGTGGGGGGTAGAAGGAGGGAGAGTTGTAGGGAGGGAGGTGATGGTACAAGTGAGGAGGTGGTGGTCCAAAAGAGGAAAAGGTGAGTTTGTGAAGTTTGAGATAGTGCATCGATAAATGAAAATCAGATCAAGGGAGTGACCATCTTTGTGAGTGGGAGAGTCAGTCCATTGTGACAGGTCGAAAGAGGAAGTGAGTTGCAGAAGTTGTTTTGCAGAGGAGGCAGTGGGATTATCAACAGGGAGGTTGAAGTCACCGAAAATGAGGGCAGGAGTATCTGAGGAAAGAAAGTAAGGTAGCCAGGTGGCAAAGTGATCTAGAAATAGAGTTGCAGAGCCAGGAGGGCGGTATATGACTGCAACACGTATAGAGAGGGGAGAGAATAAGCGAACCATGTGTGTTTCGAATGAAGAAAATGTGAGGGAAGAGAAGGGATGTATTTGTTGAAAGGTGCAACGAGAGGAAAGTAAAATACCAACACAACCTCCTTGTCTATTGTCAGACCTAGGAGAGTGGCTGAAGTGGAGACCCCCATGTGACAGTGCAGCAGAGGAAGCAGTGTCTGAAGGAGAGAGCAAGGTTTCTGCGAGAGCCAGAAGATTGAGAGAGTGGGAGATAAATAGTTCATGGATAGAAGTGAGCTTGTTGTAACAGAGTAAGAGTTCCAAAGTGCGCAAGTGAAGGGAGTGGTGGCTTTAGATGCAAGAGGAATGAGTGTAGGGTTACCAGAGTTTTGTTTTTGAAGTCTATTGAAGGGTACACATGGGTGTGCATGGCAAGGAAAATGTGGGGGACCAGGATTAGGGGAGATATCGCCAGCAGCTAGTATGAGCAAGAGGGAGAGTGACATGAGATGAGATGCGGATTTGCAGTAGTGAGACTGTTTTTATGATGAGTTGCAAGTGGGAGAGAGAGTCTTTAGGAATGTGTGAAGGTAATGAATACAGAAGTAAGGTGAGGTTAAGAGAGATGGGCTAATGAGCAGTGCAGGTGGTGAGGGGTAAGGAGTAAATGAGTAAAGTAGTTTGTTAAACAGACAAAAGGTGGCAAAAAGGTATATGAAGATATTTAGCATTTTTACAAAATAGTCAGACAATGTATAAAACTCAGTATTAAAACAGAACTTGCCTTATCCCTTGTCCAATCCTTGTTCAATTCTTGTATAATTCGTTATTCCTCACTTATAAATGTTCACTTAATTCTTGTATAATTCGTTGTTCCGCACATATAAATGTTAACTTAATTCTTGTATAATTTGTTGTTCCTCACTTATAAATGTTCACTTAAGAGATGTGAACAGATGATCTTACACTATTGCTATCTAACCTACATTGCTAAACCCCTGCATTGCTTTCCCCATAGCAGTGTTAAATTTATAGGCCAGAGCATTTAGCTGAATGCAATAAATTAGGTAATGACCTGATCAAAGACAGTCAAAAGGCCAATTGGGAAAATTTGATTCAGGGTGAGATAAGTTAAAAATATCAGACAATAGAATTTGGGGGAGGCTGTGGTTAAATTTAGGAATTAAAACAAGTATTTGCAAGGTTTGAACATCACATAGATAAAGGCAAGATATCATCAGGATAAATACTAAGGCCTAGATTTGGAGTTTGGCGGTAGCCGTGAAAACCAGCGTTAGAGGCTCCTAACGCTGGTTTTAGGCTACCTCCGGTATTTGGAGTCATTAAAAAAAGGGTCTAACGCTCACTTTTCAGCCGCGACTTTTCCATACCGCAGATCCCCTTATGTAAATTGCGTATCCTATCTTTTCAATGGGATCTTTCTAACTCGGGTATTTAGAGTCGTGTCTGAAGTGAGCGTTAGAAATCTAACGACAAAACTCCAGCCGCAGAAAAAAGTCAGTAGTTAAGAGCTTTCTGGGCTAATGCCGGTTCATAAAGCTCTTAACTACTGTGCTCTAAAGTACACTAACACCCATAAACTACCTATGTACCCCTAAACCGAGGCCCCCCCACATCGCCGACACTCGATTAAATTTTTTTAACCCCTAATCTGCCGACCGCCACCTACGTTATACTTATGTACCCCTAATCTGCTGCCCCTAACACCGCCGACCCCTATATTATATTTATTAACCCCTAACCTGCCCCCCACAACGTCGCCTCCACCTGCCTACAATAATTAACCCATAATCTGCCGACCGCAAAGCGCCGCCACCTACATTATAGCTATGTACCCCTAATCTGCTGCCCCTAACACCGCCGACCCTTATATTATATTTATTAACCCCTAATCTGCCGCCCTCAACGTCGCCTCCACCTGCCTACACTTATTAACCCCTAATCTGCCGACCGGACCGCACCGCTATTATAAAAGTTATTAACCCCTAATCTGCCTCACTAACCCTATAATAAATAGTATTAACCTCTAATCTGCCCTCCCTAACATCGCCAACACCTAACTTCAAACATTAACCCCTAATCTGCTGACCGGAGCTCACCGCTATTCTAATAAATGTATTAACCCCTAAAGCTAAGTCTAACCCTAACACTAACACCCCCCTAACTTAAATATAATTTAAATCTAACGAAATTAATTAACTCTTATTAAATAAATTATTCCTATTTAAAGCTAAATACTTACCTGTAAAATAAATCCTAATATAGCTACAATATAAATTATATTTATATTATAGCTATTTTAGGGTTTATATTTATTTTACAGGTAACTTTGTATTTATTTTAACCAGGTAACAATAGCTATTAAATAGTTAAGAACTATTTAATAGCTACCTAGTTAAAATAATTACAAAATTACCTGTAAAATAAATCCTAACCTAAGTTACAATTAAACCTAACACTACACGATCAATAAATAAATTAAATAACATACCTACAATTACCTACAATTAAACCTAACACTACACTATCAATACATTAATTAAATACAATACCTACAAATAACTACAATGAAATAAACTAACTAAAATAAAAAAAATAAAAAAGAACTAAGTTACAAAAAATAAAAAAATATTTACAAACATAAGAAAAATATTACAACAATTTTAAACTAATTACACCTACTCTAAGCCCCCTAATAAAATAACAAAGCCCCCCAAAATAAAAAAATGCCCTACCCTATTCTAAATTACTAAAGTTCAAAGCTCTTTTACCTTACCAGCCCTTAACAGGGCCCTTTGCGGATTGAACTTGATTCTGATTGGCTGATTCCATCAGCCAATCAGAATATTCCTACCTTAATTCCGATTGGCTGATAGAATCCTATCAGCCAATTGGAATTCGAGGGACGCCATCTTGGATGACGTCATTTAAAGGAACCGTCATTCGTCGTTCAGTCGTCGGCCAGGATGGATGTTCCGCGTCGGAGGTCTTCAGGATGCTGCCGCTCTTCTCCGGATGGATGACGATAGAAGATCCCGCTTGGATGAAGACTTCAATCGGATGGAAGACCTCTTCTGCCCCGCTTGGATGAAGACTTCTACCGGATGGAGGACCTCTTCTTGCTCCACTTGGATGAAGAATTTGGCTCGGCTGGGTGAAGACGACTCAAGGTAGGGAGATCTTCAGGGGCTTAGTGTTAGGTTTATTTAAGGGGGGTTTGGGTTAGATTAGGGGTATGTGGGTGGTGGGTTTTAATGTTGCGGGGGGGTATTGTATGTTTTTTTTAAAAGGCAAAAGAGCTGAACTTCTTGGGGCATGCCCCGCAAAGGGCCCTGTTCAGGGCTGGTAAGGTAAAAGAGCTTTGAACTTTAGTAATTTAGAATAGGGTAGGGCATTTTTTTATTTTGGGGGGCTTTGTTATTTTATTAGGGGGCTTAGAGTAGGTGTAATTAGTTTAAAATTGTTGTAATATTTTTCTTATGTTTGTAAATATTTTTTTATTTTTTGTAACTTAGTTCTTTTTTATTTTTTGTATTTTAGTTAGTTTATTTCATTGTAGTTATTTGTAGGTATTGTATTTAATTTATTTATTGATAGTGTAGTGTTAGGTTTAATTGTAGGTAATTGTAGGTATGTTATTTAATTTATTTATTGATCGTGTAGTGTTAGGTTTAATTGTAGATAATTATAGGTATTTTATTTAATTAATTTATTGATAGTGTAGTGTTAGGTTTAATTGTAACTTAGGTTAGGATTTATTTTACAGGTAAATTTGTAATTATTTTAACTATTTTAGCTATTAAATAGTTCTTAACTATTTAATAGCTATTGTACCTGGTTAAAATAAATACAAAGTTACCTGTAAAATAAATATTAATCCTAAAATAGCTATAATATCATTATAATTTATATTGTAGCTATATTAGGATTTATTTTACAGGTAAGTATTTAGCTTTAAATAGGAATAATTTATTTAATAAGAGTTAATTAATTTTGTTAGATTAAAATTATATTTAACTTAGGGGGGTGTTAGTGTTAGGGTTAGACTTAGCTTTAGGGGTTAATACATTTATTAGAATAGCGGTGAGCTCCAGTCGGCAGATTAGGGGTTAATAATTGAAGTTAGGTGTCGGCGATGTTAGGGAGGGCAGATTAGGGGTTAATACTATTTATTATAGGGTTAGTGAGGCGGATTAGGGGTTAATAACTTTATAATAATAGCGGTGCGGTCCGCTCGGCAGATTAGGGGTTAATAAGTGTAGGCAGGTGGAGGCGACGTTGTGGGGGGCAGATTAGGGGTTAATAAATATAATATAGGGATCGGCGGTGTTAGGGGCAGCAGATTAGGGGTACATAGGGATAATGTAAGTAGCGACGGTTTACGGAGCGGCAGATTAGGAGTTAATAATAATATGCAGGGGTCAGCGATAGCGGGGGCGGCAGAATAGGGGTTAATAAGTGTAAGGTTAGGGGTGTTTAGACTCGGGGTACATGTTAGAGTGTTAGGTGCAGACGTAGGAAGTGTTTCCCCATAGACAACAATGGGGCTGCGTTAGGAGCTGAACGCGGCTTTTTTGCAGGTGTTAGGTTTTTTTTCAGCTCAAACAGCCCCATTGTTGTCTATGGGGGAATCGTGCACAAGCACGTTTTTGAGGCTGGCCGCGTCCGTAAGCAACTCTGGTATCGAGAGTTGAAGTTGCGTTAAAAATGCTCTACACTCCTTTTTTGGAGCCTAACGCAGCCATTCTGTGGACTCTCAATACCAGAGTTATTTTAAAGGTGCGGCCAGAAAAAAGCCAGCGTTAGATACGCGGGTCGTTACCGACAAAACTCTAAATCTAGCCGATAATTAATTATACAGACAAATGCAAAAAGTGAGGCTTGCAATACAGATGATACAAAAAACAGAGGAAATGGCAGGATTTTAATGCAGGGACCCAATTCACATACCAAAGAGAGACTTGTAGTACAAATGACACAGAAACAGTGAAATTGGCAGGATTTGAATGCAGGGACCCAATTCACATACCAAAGAGAGACTTGTAATACAAATGACACAGAAACAGGGACATTGGCAGGATTTGAATGCAGGGACCCAATTTGCATACCAAAGAGAGACTTGTAGTACAAATGACACAGAAACAGAGAAATTGGCATGATTTTGAATGCAGGGACCCAATTCACATCTTTAAAGCAATGCCCTACAAAAGGCTCTAGATTAGGTTTCTTTTATTTTGTGGTGTTTTTTTTTAAACTGGGTATTAGAATAGGAATAATTTCTATTATTTTGTATAATTAGTTTGTTATTTTGTGTAATGTTTTTTTTTTTCGTTTTGGGGTGGGGGTTTTTATCTTTAGATTAGGTGTTGGCCATTTCATAAAAGAGCCGAATGCCCTTTTAAGTGCAGGAAAATGAGCTGAATGCCCTTTTAATGGCAATGCCCATACAAATGCCCTTTTCAGGGCAATGGGTAGATTAAGTTTTAATTTTTGTTTATTGTGTGTGTTTGGGGGGTGGGGGTTTGTATACTGTTGGGGGTGTTTGTTTTTCTTTTGTAGGAAAAGAGTTATTTTTAGGGCAATACTCTACAAAAGGCCCTTTTAAGTGCCAACAAAAAAGGCCCTTTTAAGGGCCCCTGGTAGTTTATTATAGATTAGTGTTTTTTTATTTTGGGATGGGCTTTTTATTTTTTTAAAAAGATATTAAAATAGGAATCATTTTTATTATTTTGGATAATTTCGATTGTTATTTTTTGTAATGTTAGGTTTTTTATTTTTTGTAATTTTAGTGTTTTTTATTTTTTGTAACGGTAGGTTTTAGTGTAAGGCAGCTTAGGTTTTATTTCACAGGTAAGTTTGTATTTATTTTAACTAGGTAGTTAGTAAATAGTTAATAACTATTTACTAACTAGTCTACCTAGTTAAAATAAATACAAACTTACCTGTGAAATAAAAATAAAACCTAAGCTAGCTACAATATAACTACTAGTTATATTGTAGCTAGCGTAGGTTTTATTTCACAGGTAAGTATGTGTTTAGTTTTAAATAGGTATTATTTAGTTAATAATTGTAACTTTAATTTAGCTCTATTTTAATTATGTTAAAGTTATTGGGTGTTTGGTTTGCGGTTAGGGTTAGCTTTAGGGGTTAATAATTTAATTTAGGTTGTGGGGGGCTGGCGGTTTTAGGGGTTAATAGGTTTATTTAGTGGTAGTGATGTGGGAGGCCAGAGGTTTAGGGGTTAATAGCTTTATTCAGTGGCGGAGATGTTGGGGTGCGGTGGAATAGGGGTTAATAGATTTATTAAAGTGTTGGCGATGTTGGGGTGCGAGGGAATAGTGGTTAATAACTTTAGTATAGTGTCAGCGATATCGGGAAAGGCAGATTAGGGGTTAATAGATTTATTTAGGTGGGGGCGATATCGGGAGTGACAGATTAGGGGTTAACAACTTTATGTAGGTGGCAGCGATGTCGGGGACAGCAGATTAGGGGTGTTTAGACTTGGGGTTTATGTTAGGGTGTTAGGTTTAAATGTAACTTCCCCCCCCCCCCCCATAGACATCAATGGGGCTGCGTTACGGAGCTTTTCATTCCACGATCGCAGGTGTTAGGTTTTTTTTTCTAACCCGCTCTCCCCATTGATGTCTATGGGGAAAGCGTGCACAAGGACGTCAAAACAGCACTTGTATTTTGTGCGGTATGGAGCTCAACGCAACCATATCGCACGCACAAGCCGTCTGTTTCAAAACTTGTAATGGCTGCATTATACAGGGTGAAATAACGTAACTTTTGTTGCGTTTGTTAAATTCCCTATAGCACGCATAACTCGTAATCTACCTGATAGTTCTCTAACTCTATACTTAAAAAGAGAAAGTTACTTAACACAGAGAAACTGAATGTACCACGACTCTCAGACAAGGCACGCAGAGTTAATGAGCTAAATTTATAGTGTAGGCTCACAGATGTGAAACTAATCCCTCCCCTAATTACACACACACAAGAGGATAGATGCTTAGCCAGCATTGAGTGGCTAAGCACTCTACCTCCAACAGATCATTTTCTAATTGGATTGGTATTTTATGTTCTTTAGACGAAAACCATTCATATACCTTCTGTAAAACAATTGCTTTATGGTTGCTTTCTGAAATTAGGTAGTCATAATACTCCTCCTTGTCTACCGTACATACATTTCTTATTTACTCTCAGGTGAGTACCTCCCCATATATAAGTGTAAATTATATTTTGGATATTATCAATGTTATAAGTATAATAATCATGGTAAAATATTTATTTTTACTACGCTTATACATCTAAGCCAAGAAATATTTTTCTTTCTTCAAGTAGATAAATCTGTTAAAATATTGTCTTTCATAACATTATAATTATATTGGATAATTTTAGAATTAGAATATAATTTTAATGCCCAAATAATTCAAGTAGGGTTCCCAACTAAGGGCCAGATTACAAGTGGTGCACAAACATTTGCATGAGGGTTTTCACAATCGTTAAATTGAGCTCATATTACATGTTCAGTGTAATTGCAATTTAATCTAGAATCAATACTAGCTTTTGCAAAACTAAAAAGAGTCTCAAAGCATTTTAAAAATACACTACAACGTACAGCTATACTCATAATAACACTATCTAATAATTATTTTTAAAATATTGCATAAAGTTTTCAAAGATATGAGATCTCAGGTGTTAGAAAAAAAAGGCAGGTAAAGGACTTAAAAATGTATATGTATGTATTGCTATGTTAAAATATGTATGTGAATATATATCTTTATATGTATACAGATGCATTTATGTATTTGTATGTGTATATATGTATTCACAGACATATATAGACATATAAACATCTAAATACATATATATATATATATATATATATATATATATATATCCTCCATGTGTATCTGCACTCCCAATGTCATATAGTCGCCAACCAGGGTGCCAGATCAAATAATATTAATAGTATTCTTCAACATAGGACTGCACTCACTGGGTTTTATAAAAAAAATATGTATTAGGTAACGTTTCGGAGTTCACAGACCCCTTCCTCAGACCAGAGCAAACATGCAACTATATAAGTCACTGTGTTTAGTTGCATGTTTGCTCTGGTCTGAGGAAGGGGTCTGTGAACTCCGAAACGTTACCTAATAAATAATTTTTTTATAAAACCCAGTGAGTGCAGTCCTATGTTGAAGAATACTATATATATATATATATATATATATATATATATATATATATATATATGTGTGTGTGTGTGTGTATGTATATATATATATATGTGTGTGTGTGTGTGTATGTATATATATATATATATATACACACACACACATATATATATATATAACAAAACAACAGAGAGGGTTGGCGCACATCCAAATACTAGAATCCACATGTTTATAACATTTACAAGCAAAATTATATTTATGCTGCAAGACTTTAAGCCTATATATCTTTAAATAAAGTTGGGATCTTAGTCACACAATATGGCCATATTCTGCTAAGCCAGTCACCACTTTCAAGGTGTCCCAAAATAAGACTGGTCCTAACACTAGTCTGTTTAGTATATAGAATATATATTGGCTTTGGAGCCCTTTGCAGTTAGGTAGATGGAAACATGTAAAAGCATATGTATGCAATATTCATATTTTCATATCAGGTTTGAGCATATTAGAGTATGCGATCGAGGTTGTGCATATGAGAACATGCGATTGTGTTTGTGTATTTTTCCACTTCTTTTCTCCATTAACTTCTATGAGGAATAGGTTATTGTTTGCGCGACAGTCTAATTAGCACGAGAGCGATAACTTTCTACTTTCAACTCATAATACCAGCGCAACCCAAATAATTTACTTCTAGCACAATTAGTGCTCTAGCGGATTTTTTTTTTACATCTCTATGTTGTTTCCAACATTAATATTCAATATCACTGATTTTTCCTGAGTAATCTTAAAATTAGATATATCTTTATATTCATCCACTAAAACCTTCAGGGAAGTAAGTGTAAAGAAAATATCATCCACATACAAGCTCAATTTATAATGATTGCCTTTTTCCTTTAATCTTGCTTTAGTTCCAGATCATGATTGTCAATATCTCAATAGTCATTACAAATAAAACTGGAGATAATGGGCATCCTTGTTTAGTGACATTTGTGATTTTTTTTTATTTCTGTATTTAGGAATCGACATTTGTGATTTTAAAGGAATCTGAGATTACATTTTTTTTTATCTTGACTTTTGCCTGAGGTTCTATATATAAAGCTTTAATCCAATTATGTATTCTATCTCCCAGCCTGAATCACGCTATTGTTTCTAACCTAAAATCCCATTTGACCCTATCAAATGCTTTTTCTGCACCTAGAGATAAAGCCAAAAGTTGTATTTTCTTATTTTTTGCATATTTAATTAGCTGTAAGGCTCTGATAGTGTTGCCCCTAGCTTCTCTTCCTTTCACAGATGCAACCCAATGCTTATGTATTAGATCTGGCAAAAAGCCATTTAATCTTGTGGCTATAATCTTTGCAACAAATTTTATATCTATATTTAACAGCAATATTGACCTGAAATTTTCTAGATGTTCCCCTTTTTTCTTATCCTTGAACAACTATAATAGCTTCCAGCATTTCCTTAATAAACAAGTAGTTTTCTCTAATTTTATTGAATAACCTCATCAGTTATGGAGCTAAATTTATTTTAATTTTTTTTGTAATACGTTGCTGTAATCCCATCTAGTTTTGGTTCGTTTATATATAACTTCATTAATTCTATCAATCTATTTATAAATTTGTTGTACTAATTGAGGTATAATCAAATAATTATTTAATTTTGTTAGTATAGCTCATTCTCATAAATTCTCTATTATGAATATTTTACAATGCTGCATAGTATCTCCTGAAAATCTCTGCTGTTTGATCACTACCACCACTAAATTAAGCGCTTCTTTGTTTCCCTAATCTAAGAAATATATGACTTCATTTGCTTTTTCTTTATAATATTAGCATCTTTCCAGCCTTTTCACTTCTTTAATACATATTTATTTTTAATGTTAACTTCTCTTTAATAGTTTACATTTAAGAGATATTTAAGTTTTCTTTTTGCCTCTTCTAACTCATTCAACAGTGCTATATTTTCTAAATTCTCCTTGTGTTTTTTTATCTGAGATATTTCACAATATACTTGTTTGAATTCTTCATGGTTTTTTTTTTTTTACTTTTTTATATTTTATATATTCCTTTCTAACCACACATTAATGTGCACACCAACCAGAGTATAATTTTTAATCTGGATTATCATTTATTTGAAATTATTGAGTTATAGTATTTTCTATTTTTTGTATTTAAAACCTCCTTCTCTAATATAATCTTATCTCCATGTGTAATTAACACCCTGATTATTCTTCCATTTCAATTATCATTACATGTTTAGAAATCATAATGGGATCATAATATGATGGTGTTTTATTTTTGTAACCACAGTAAGACTAGAAAATGCTGGTCAAAGGGGGTGCAGAAGTTGCAATTGCAACCGGGCCCCTAAGGGTGGGGGCCCAGCTTAAATTTTTTTTTTTTTTTAAAGTTGACCTGCCACTGCCTGCACTGATATCATGTGAGTGTGACATGATGCTTCACTAGTGTCTCTGTTTCTGACTACAGGGGTTAGTCTTTCTGTTTTACCCATTGGTGTTTATGTGTGTGTGTGTGTGTGTGTGTATGTATGTGACTGTGTGTGTATTTATGCATGTAGGTCAGCAAATTACAGACCTTGTTACTATAGCATGGGGGGAGGGGGTAAACAGTGTCACTATACAGTACCACTATATACAGCTCGGGGGGCTGGACTATGTCACAGACTACTGTGGTCACTTTATAAAGTACTGGGACGAGTAGGGTCAGGCCAGCCATCTCACTGGCAGATTACAGACTGTGTCACTGACTCACTATATACAGTACTGGTGGGTTAAACAGTGTCACTATATACAGTAATAGGGGGTCAGACCATCTCACAGACTGTGGGCACAGGGTACCTCCTTTTGCAGACATGTAATCTGATTCACATTTTTTTTTCTGTGTTAAATGTTAAAAAAAAGAAAGAAAAAAAAAAGATGTACCAAATTCACTTTTTTTTGGGGGGTGGGGGGCCCTTCTTAGATTCTTGCACTTGGGCCCTGTGGTTTCTAGTTACGCCTCTGCTAAAGGGTCTTTAAAGAAAGAACTATCTTCCAAATGAATAGTAGTATGTTTAGACAGAGTAGAAATCGCCTAATCCACTTTGGGAATAGTTTCCCAAAGCTCAATATTAGAAGTTGGTTAAGGATACAATTTCTTAAACCTTGCAGAAGGATTGAAAGAAATACCTTGCTTAGCCCAATCTCTGGTAATAATCTCAGACTGCAACTGGGTAGGAAATATCTGCAGATTTAAACATAGGCTTAAAAACAGTACCTAAATGAGTAACAGGCTTATCCCCATCAACTTTAGGAGCTTTAACCTCTAAAGTAAGCAACATTTATTTTAAAAGTGAACGAATATGCTCAATTAAAAGTAAATAAGAGAATGTTTCAGATTCAGGCTCAGAGGAAGCCCCCTGATCATCTGAAAAAACTTTCCTCTCTAAGGATACAGCAGATCCATGACTATAAACATTAACCTCAGCAGGCTGAGAGCTAGTAAAAGGTAAATTCTGAACTTTCCTTTTACGCTTACTTGAAGGAGGCATGACCGCCAACATTTCAGACACAGTAGATTGAATAAAATTCTTGACCCTAGGACCAAAAGCAGCAGAATTTTCCTGTAAGGAACAAACAGAAGGAGCAGTAAAACCTTTGGAAGCAAACGCAGCACCAGATTGGTCAGAATTAATTCAAATATTAATACATTTATTGCATAAGTTAGTCGGAGGAAAAACATCAGCCTATTTACAATACAAACATTTAACACTGGCAGAAAGTGTTCAGGTGACCTAGCTACTAAAGGCATATTTAGGGACAGAGTCAGATGGCTCTATAACTGTAGAGCACTAATATAGAAGTTAAATGCAGAACACAAAATGCATACAACAGCTAAATGGTAATATCCCCATTAAAAGAGCTCTTGAAGAAAGGGAAAATACTTGCCCCTCTGAAAGAAACAAGCTAACTTAAAAACTTACAAATCCAAAAATCAATAAAGCAGCGATGGGGCAGCACCCAGGCACTCTAAAAAGAAAAAAATGTGCCAAAACATGCACTGTCACATTGATGCACACAGGCCCGAAAGATGATGTGCATCAACATGCATCAAAAAAAATCTGGCGTACATATACACATGGAAAAATGCCAGTGTGTTTAAAAAAAGAACACAGATGAACATATAATTACCTAAATAAAATATATAACTGCCCCAAGGTTATATACATATATTATATATATATATATATATATATACATATACATAATAATAACCTAAGAGGCTTATAGGGTGCCAAATACAAAAAATATTTAATAACAATAGGCACCCACTACTAGAGGAAGTCAAAACCAATGCAGAAACATAAGAGCAGAGGGTATAGAATATGAGTATATTGAAAAACCAATAGGAGGAGGCAATGAACAAGTCCCCACAACACCCGTGGAAAGGCTTGTGACTGAGTCCCAAAACGTGAAAAATATGCCAATACCTACACTCCAAATACATCCCTCCAACAAACACTGTATTCTGAGGGGAAATTGGTCTCAACTCGGTCTGAGAACTCCCCTCACTGAAGAATCAAATGCACATCTTCATCCTTCAACGTCCCAAAGACAAAAGTGAGGTACATGGGAGGGCAGAAGGGTTTTATAGAGCTTTTGGGGTTTGGGAATCTTTGCCTCCTCCTAGTGGCAGGGAAGAGTAATTACCAGGAGTAATGGACCGTGGACTCTCAGCACTTGTATGAAGAAAAAAACACAACTTGATCTGGCATATATCTTTGCACAGGAATGTTGATTTATTGAATTTGGGACCAGATTGTTTACAGGCTTCTAGGCTCCGTATCTGCTCTTAGAACATTGTTCTTCCTTATTTTACAACATGTAAAATCTTCATTTCAAACATTTAATATTTTACTCTTGTACTCTTATTTAGTTCATTATTTTGATGAACAGTTAAATGTCTTTACTACCACTGTGCCTAAAATGAGAAATAGAATTCACTGATTTGCAGAAAGCTGATTATTGTAATAAGCTTGACTGTGTGTGAATGAAGATGATTTGTATGAATATTTTTGTTGTACTAAAATGTATCAAACTGTAAAATAAAATTGTAGTTTTTTTCAGTAGCTACTGTATAATTAATTTATTTCCTACATGAATTTACATGATTTGTTTATTTCCTACATGAATTTCCTACATGAGTTTCTCAATGTCTCTTATTTTCTTAAAAAAGTTGGCAACCCTAGTGTTGGAGCTTCTCTATGTAGGAACTCTGAATCAGACTGCAGGTTTCCCTGAGGGAGGTTAGGGGATATCCTTTGCAGGTGCTGGTATGCTGCACGAACTGGGGGGTCTCATTCTTCTTTCTTCATTTATTAAAAAAATTATAATAATTTGCAAGCAAAGGTAGAGCCAAAGGGTAAGTGCTGACGATACCACCATCAGTGCGGTATTACAAGCATAAAAATTACCCCCATACACTTCTCTAAAGTGTCAAATTCCAAGCAATCCATTTTTTTTTTAATTTGTTTACATTTTCTTTGTTCTACCCAGAACAAAAATTGGGGAAACAGAAAGAAAGGGGAAGGATTAAAAAAAAGAGCAAAAAACTTTTACAAAATGATGACCCTTCTCTCACCACAGTACCAACCTAGAACCTTGACATGTAGCTCTGCCGTAGCCTTTCTTAACATCCCAATTTTTAAACGGACATAAAAGTACATGAAAATGCAGTAATGTAGTAATTTTTTAAAAAAAATGGTATTCCCTTTCTGAATCATTACATATTGACTTTCATGACCCTTTAAGATCTCGAACCAACCTTGAATACAGCTTACATTACCTTACACTGAAAAGGTAGACATATAATCTGCACAAAGCATAATGGTACCTCATGCCACTACAAGAGAGTGAAAATTGATTTTACTGCACAGTTCATCCGACTTCCACCATATACTTTAAGTCCAAGAATTATACAGTGCTTAGTTAATATAACAAAGCCCTTTTATACAGTTAGGCTGTATTTACTGAAAAGGGGGCTGCTATGTCCTCTGGCAATTTGTTTCATCTACTCTGCAATTAGCTGAATATTTATTTCCATATCCATGCTGGTTCCCCAAGACAGCAGAGAGGTTATTTATTTTTCTTCAGTAAAAACATTGTAGGAATACTAACACTTTATTTATAGACCAAGTTTTTTGGCCAGATTTTCTCATATAATCCCTGCCTGCAGGATTTTTCCAAGCAGCCTCAAATATTATCAACAGTACAAGTGCTGGACTTCCCAAATTGTTATCCTGAGTTGCACTTGTAAATACAAACCTTTTATGTAAATCCTTAAAGTAAGTCCTGAATGAATTTACAACTTAAAAGAAACGAATTCTCAGACAGATTCACACATAATGTAGAAAGCGGTATAATATAGAATTAAGCACTGAGATAAAAAGCCAGATGGTTCAGCCCTCTTGAGACTTTCGTCATCCTAACAGAATTACCATAACTTTTATATTTCTTATATTGGAGGAAGAGGGATTTATGTTCTTTTCTTTTTTTCCTTCTATGAAGCTTCTATAAAATGTCACCAATAATCAGTATCAGGAAGAATAGAGTGTCCGTCATTGGAAAGGAAGTGCTTCACTGCCACCTAGTGACATGTTTTGGTTGCACAATTTTGTACAAGGATAAAGCCCAGACAACAAAGACTATTTGATCAAGAACAGAAGAAATACAGCAATACATGCTGAAAAAAAAGACAGTTATAGTGATAATTAAATAAATTACAATATTAGAAGATTATAGAAATGAAAGAATACTATATTCAGCAAAAGCAACACTCAATTTTGTATCTATGATCACTCATTGTACACACTCAGTTCTTCTCCCCAGATGTCATGAGGTTCCCATTTGATGCACGGGAATATATATATATATATATATATATATATATATTTAACCCCTACTGGAAATTTCAGAGAAGAACTTACTAAATACTGGACAATTTTTAGCATTTTTGCTATCACTCCATTTAAACAGAAATAGAGCCTTGTTTTCTGTTTTTTTTCCCCCCTATCAAAACTATATATATATTTAAGTAGACAACCCAAGGTATTGATCTAGACCCAGTTTGGTATATTTCATGCCACCATTTCACTGCCAAATGCGATAATATAATAGAAAACATTAACTTTTTTTAAAAAAACTTTGGGTTTCTTACTGAAATTATTTATATACTGCTTGTGCAATCATTACATAAATTATTGTAAAAGCTTTCATGGGATCCCCTTTGTTCAGAAATATATAGACATACATGGCTTTACCATAGTTTTTTTTTGTTAATTAGAAGGATGCTAATTGTAGCTGCACATCACAATTTTATTATTCCCGGCAGTGAAGGGGTTAATCAGGTAGCTTGTAAGGTTAATTTTTGCTGTAGCACAGAGATTAACCTCCCACCTGACACCCCCTGATCCTTCCCAAACAGCTCTCTCCCCCCTCCACCATCTTAGGTATTGGCAGACAGTCTGCAGGTTTTTTTTCATTTTATTATTATAATTATTATTATTATTTCTGCAGTGTAGTGATCTTCCTCAACCCTGCCGCCTCCTTGATCCCTTCTAAACAGCTCTCTAACCCTCCCACTAATATGGCCATCTTTGGTACTGGCAGCTATCTGCCAGTATGTACTTTATAGACATTTTTATTATTTATTTGTGTAGTGTAGTGGTCCCCCCACCTCCCAGTTATCGTTAAATAGGGAACCCCAATTCTACTCCTTTTTTTGTAGTGCAGTGCCCCATCCCTCCCTTTATTTTTTTTCCTGCAATGTAGGGCCTCTCCCACTCCCTCACTCCCCCCCCCCCTCTGCCGCTGGGCCGCCCAACCGCCTCCCCTCCTACACCTCCTGTTGGCACCAGCAGATAATTGTTTCAGATGGTGACACATACAGTGTCACTATCTGTACCGATCTGGCATCTTCCTTAGCAAATGAAGGCAGATGCCTGCAGCTCAGGAACAGCAGCTCTCGGCTGTTACTTGACAGCTGAGACTCCCTAAAGCTGCAACGTAGATCTACGTTATGTGTCACGGAGGGCTTTGTACATGATGTAGATCTATGTCATTGGCTTAAAGGGTTAATATATTATTATAAATATATTTATATTAAGGCAAAGAAAACTTGACGTACAAATTTTAAAACTTATAATACAACATTTAAATGACCATGTGATCATGTATGCAGAAAGATTTCCGGCAAACAAGTTAACATTTATCTCAGCAAATATCTTAGTAATTTCTGAGAATAATTTGGACAAAGTCAGACTCATTGGTACCAGCAGTCATGGCCAATAATCTAAAGCTTTCCACTTTGGTGAGATTAACTAAGAGGTCCCTACTGCAAAGTTCCTCAAAGAATTTAGGCCTAGATTTGGAGTTTGGCGGTAGCCGTGAAAACCAGCGTTAGAGGCTCCTAACGCTGGTTTTAGGCTACCGCCGGTATTTGGAGTCAGTCAGAAAAGGATCTAACGCTCACTTTTCAGCCGCGACTTTTCCATACCGCAGATCCCCTTACGTCATTTGCGTATCCTATCTTTTCAATGGGATCTTCCTAACTCCGGTATTTAGAGTCGTGTCTGAAGTGAGCTTTAGAAATCTAACGACAAAACTCCAGCCGCAGAAAAAAGTCAGTAGTTAAGAGCTTTCTGGGCTAACGCCGGTTCATAAAGCTCTTAACTACTGTGCTCTAAAGTACACTAACACCCATAAACTACCTATGTACCCCTAAACCGAGGCCCCCCCACATCGCCGCCACTCGATTAAATTTTTTTAACCCCTAATCTGCTGACCGCCACCTACGTTATCCTTATGTACCCCTAATCTGCTGCCCCTAACACCGCCGACCCCTGTATTATATGTATTAACCCCTAACCTGCCCCCCACAACGTCGCCGCCAGCTACCTACAATAATTAACCCCTAATCTGCCGACCGCAAAGCGCCGCTACTTACGTTATCCTTATGTACCCCTAATCTTCTGCCCCTAACACCGCCGACCCTTATATTATATTTATTAACCCCAAATCTGCCCCCCACAACGTCGCCTCCACCTGCCTACACTTATTAACCCCTAATCTGCCGAGCGGACCGCACCGCTATTATAATAAAGTTATTAACCCCTAATCCGCCTCACTAACCCTATAATAAATAGTATTAACCCCTAATCTGCCCTCCCTAACATCGCCGACACCTAACTTCAAACATTAACCCCTAATCTGCCGACTGGAGCTCACCGCTATTCTAATAAATTTATTAACCCCTAAAGCTAAGCCTAACCCTAACACTAACACCCCCCTAAGTTAAATATAATTTAAATCTAACGAAATAAATTAACTCTTATTAAATAAATTATTCCTATTTAAAGCTAAATACTTACCTGTAAAATAAATCCTAATATAGCTACAATATAAATTATAATTATATTATAGCTATTTTAGGATTTATATTTATTTTACAGGTAACTTTGTATTTATTTTAACTAGGTACAATAGCTATTAAATAGTTAAGAACTATTTAATAGCTAAAATAGTTAAAATAATTACAAAATTACCTGTAAAATAAATCCTAACCTAAGTTACAATTAAACCTAACACTACACTATCAATAAATTAATTAAATACAATACCTACAAAAAACTACAATGAAATAAACTAACTAAAGTACAAAAAAAAAAAAAGAACTAAGTTACAAAAAATAAAAAAATATTTACAAACATCAGAAAAATATTACAACAATTTTAAACTAATTACACCTACTCTAAGCCCCCTAATAAAATAACAAAGCCCCCCAAAATAAAAAAATGCCCTACCCTATTCTAAATTACTAAAGTTCAAAGCTCTTTTACCTTACCAGCCCTGAACAGGGCCCTTTGCGGGGCATGCCCCAAAGAATTCAGCTCTTTTGCCTGTAAAAAAAACACATACAATACACCCCCCCCAACATTACAACCCACCACCCACATACCCCTAATCTAACCCAAACCCCCCTTAAATAAACCTAACACTAAGCCCCTGAAGATCTTCCTACCTTATCTTCACCATACCAGGTTCACCGATCGATCCAGAAGAGCTCCTCCGATGTTGTGATCCAAGCCCAAGCGGGGGGCTGAAGAGGTCCATGATCCGGCTGAAGTCTTCATCCAAGCGGGAGCTGAAGAGGTCCATGATTCGGCTGAAGTCTTCATCCAAGCGGGAGCTGAAGAGGTCCATGATCCGGCTGAAGTCTTCTATCAACGGCATCTTCAATCTTCTTTCTTCCGGATCCATCTTGCAGACCTCCAACGCGGAACATCCTGCTGGCCCGACGGACTACCGACGAATGAAGGCTCCTTTAAGGGACGTCATCCAAGATGGCGTCCCTCGAATTCCGATTGGCTGATAGGATTCTATCAGCCAATCGGAATTAAGGTAGGAAAATTCTGATTGGCTGATGGAATCAGCCAATCAGAATCAAGTTCAATCCGATTGGCTGATCCGATCAGCCAATCAGATTTAGCTCGCATTCTATTGGCTGATCGGAACAGCCAATAGAATGCGAGCTCAATCTGATTGGCTGATAGAATCCTATCAGCCAATCGGAATTCGAGGGACGCCATCTTGGATGACGTCCCTTAAAGGAGCCTTCATTCGTTGGTAGTCCGTCGGGCCAGCAGGATGTTCCGCGTCGGAGGTCTGCAAGATGGATCCGGAAGAAAGAAGATTGAAGATGCCGTTGATCATGGACCTCTTCAGCTCCCGCTTGGATGAAGACTTCAGCCGGATCATGGACCTCTTCAGCCCCCCGCTTGGGCTTGGATCACGACATCGGAGGAGCTCTTCTGGATCGATCGGTGAACCTGGTATGGTGATGATAAGGTAGGAAGATCTTCAGGGGCTTAGTGTTAGGTTTATTTAAGGGGGGTTTGGGTTAGATTAGGGGTATGTGGGTGGTGGGTTGTAATGTTGGGGGGGGTATTGTATGTGTTTTTTTTACAGGCAAAAGAGCTGAATTCTTTGGGACATGCCCCGCAAAGGGCCCTGTTCAGGGCTGGTAAGGTAAAAGAGCTTTGAACTTTAGTAATTTAAAATAGGGTAGGGCATTTTTTTATTTTGGGGGGCTTTGTTATTTTATTAGGGGGCTTAGAGTAGGTGTAATTAGTTTAAAATTGTTGTAATATTTTTCTGATGTTTGTAAATATTTTTTTATTTTTTGTAACTTAGTTCTTTTTTATTTTTTGTACTTTAGTTAGTTTATTTCATTGTAGTTTTTTTGTAGGTATTGTATTTAATTTATTTATTGATAGTGTAGTGTTAGGTTTAATTGTAACTTAGGTTAGGATTTATTTTACAGGTAATTTTGTAATTATTTTAACTATTTTAGATATTAAATAGTTCTTAACTATTTAATAGCTATTGTACCTGGTTAAAATAATTACAAAGTTGCCTGTAAAATAAATATAAATCCTAAAATATTTATTTTAACTATTTTAGATATTAAATAGTTCTTAACTATTTAATAGCTATTGTACCTGGTTAAAATAATTACAAAGTTGCCTGTAAAATAAATATAAATCCTAAAATAGCTATAATATAATTATAATTTATATTGTAGCTATATTAGGATTTATTTTACAGGTAAGTATTTAGCTTTAAATAGGAATAATTTATTTAATAAGAGTTAAATTATTTCGTTAGATTTAAATTATATTTAACTTAGGGGGGTGTTAGTGTTAGGGTTAGACTTAGCTTTAGGGGTTTATAAATTTATTAGAATAGCGGTGAGTTCTTGTCGGCAGATTAGGGGTTAATACTTGAAGTTAGGTGTCGGCAATGTTAGGGAGGGCAGATTAGGGGTTAATACTATTTATTATAGGGTTATTGAGGCGGGAGTGAGGCGGATTAGGGGTTAATACATTTATTATAGTAGCGCTCAGGTCCGGTCGGTAGATTAGGGGTTAATAAGTGTAGTTAGGTGGAGGCGACGTTGGGGGCGGCAGATTAGGGGTTAATAAATATAATATAGGGGTCGGCGATGTTAGGGCAGCAGATTAGGGGTACATAGGGATAATGTAGGTGGCGGGGGTGTACGGAGCAGCAGATTAGGGGTTAAAAATAATATGCAGGGGTCAGCGATAGCGGGGGCGGCAGATTAGGGGTTAATAAGTGTAAGGTTAGGGGTGTTTAGACTTGGGGTACATGTTAGAGTGTTAGGTGCAGACGTAGGAAGTGTTTCCCCATAGCAAACAATGGGGCTGCGTTAGGAGCTGAACGCGGCTTTTTTGCAGGTGTTAGGTTTTTTTTCAGCTCAAACAGCCCCATTGTTTTCTATGGGGGAATCGTGCACGAGCACGTTTTTTAAGCTGGCCGCGTCCGTAAGCAACTCTGGTATCGAGAGTTGCAGTGGCGTTAAATATGCTCTACGCTCCTTTTTTGGAGCCTAACGCAGCCATTCTGTGGACTCTCAATACCAGAGTTATTTTAAAGGTGCGGCCAGAAAAAAGCCAGCGTTAGCTACGTGGGTCGTTACCGACAAAACTGTAAATCTAGCCGTTAGAAAGGTAAATTTTAGCTTGAGCTGTTGATCTCACTAAGCAGGGTTACTGATGAAAAGCAACATACATCTACATTACAATATAATGTTATAAAAAAGAAAGAAAATATTTTGTTAATATTATTATTATTATTGGTTATTTGTAGAGCCCCAACAGATTCCTCTGCTCTATAAATAGGTCTAATATGCAAGTTAGCATTTATGGGAGACAAATGGGTATAGGGCCCTGCCCAGAGTTACATTGTTTCTCTCCATACCAATGAATTTTGTGTGAATCCATTAGAAACATCATACATGGTGCTTAGAATCTACCAGTAACATTCTGACACAAGACTATTATGACCATTATTCTCATTATAGCAGTGTATTCAATTTTCACAATGCTTTAGTCTTGAGAACCCCCACCACCAATCATTGCAGCTTATATTTGTCTCATATATTTTTTACATAACCTGTGGCTAGGAACACATATAGTGGCTATGCCCCCCCCCCCCCTCACTAGACAACCAGGGATAATTAATTTGCAATAAAATGAATAAATAAAACATTTGGAGAGTGGGAAGTCATCATGCCATATAACTACCACAAAATATTTGCTGCTCCATTAACCCCTTGAGCCAAATGGGCGTAGGTACTATGCCATATAGTATTTTGCCCAGCGTACTGTGATGAAGTAGTACCTATGACCAATGCACAGGTTGCAGTCCTGCTGTCAGCTTTGACAGTGGTAGCCACAACCTGGGGGTAGAATGCATCTGTCTTAATTTGGTAAGGGAACACTGATCTTGCTCTGTTACCATATGAAGACAGTTTGCAGATTGTTATAGACAGTGACATTGTCTGTGTCACTGTCTTGCAGTGGAGCCAGTGGGAGGTGTGGTAGGGAATGAGGGTGGGCAGCTTATTGTTGAAGGAGGGAGGGAGTGGGGGGAAGGCCCCTACACTACGACAAAAAATGTTTGTCAGGGGGAGAGGGGTGGATGGGTCCCTACCAATATTCCCTCTTTTTTTTTTACAGCTGTGCGGACCTGCTACTGCTCTGAGCAATACATTTTGACATAACATGAAAACTGGGCAGAAAGCAGTAGTAGTATCTATAGAAAGTTATAAATATTTCCACATTTTTACTAGTAATGTGTCCTTGCAGGAGACAAAAGTAAGAGAAAGCAATAAATCAGGGCTTTAACAAATTGAATGTTAGTCTCTCTCTAGACTAGTCAAGTGTAATGGGTATGAACAAGGCTGGATATATAATGCCGGTGTCCCTGTTGTGTAACCCACTTATGTTTAATGATGTCATCACTATTATGCATTTACTTCTGTCAGCTCATAAACATGTTTGCTTGAGAAGTGCCAGCTATTCTAGATATCCAAATGTACAAAGCACAGTATATAAGATAATATGGAGGGTGTTGTAGTTTTATCACTTGACCAAAATAATAATAATAAAAAATAATTAAAAAAAAACCACAGAAATTCTAATACTGCATAATGATAAATACAGTTTGAGGCAAAAAATGAAAGGGTTACAAACTCTTATTTGTTCCATGTAAACAAGAGTATGAATAATAAGTATTGCATTTCTTGTGGAGAGGGAACCCTGTAATGGCACAGAAGTGACAGGTAGTAGAGCAGCCATATGATCTGGCAAGTGACAGGATGGCAGCCCCACAGGAACTAACATGGGATCAGTACCTCTAGCTTGCTCCCTCCTTGTCACACTCTGTGTCTAGCCCCTCATCCCACCCTCACTGCGGTGCTATTTGAGTTGAGTGGGGCACCTTGCAATATGTTAGCGATGACGGTCGCTGCCTCCCAATTGATAACTGCTCTGCCAGCCCCCCACCGCAACAGCAATGGTAACGTACTTTCTTAAGGCCTTGTGTCCCGTGGCCTCCAGCTCGTCTCCCTCCTGATCACTTATTCTGACTGCAGAGTTACTTATATTGCATTGCCCCCACCCTCCCAGTGGTGCTATTGGAGTGGAGCAGCTGCCTTGTAATATGTGAGTGCTGTGCGCTCAAGCAGGTCACTCCCTTACATCTGCTAACTGCTGTAATCTACCACTATACTTAGGGCAGCTTTTTTCCAGGGACCCCGGTATGCCAATCCGGCCCTGGACAAAAGCAGAGAGTCCTGACCTAAGTCAGCCCTGATTCCTTTACTGGTGGTGGCTCAGTCCTCCCCTGACTGCACTGGTTTCCTCCTTGGAATTGCTTCAACCAACTGCTTGAAGGAACACAGCGGATTAAATCACTGTGATCAGTGCAGTTAGCAGTCTGTGTGGAATGGTCTGCTTCTACAGTTTGTAAGGAGTGGGTAGTTGAAAATAAAGTCGCCAAACTTACCATTGAGATGCTCCTTCCACCTCCAGTATGAGCCACATGTGCATCCTCATTTGCCTCTTCAAACAGTACTACTTATAGGTTTTGGCATGCTGATTGTAAATGCCCCCTGTGATGCACGGACTTTATTGACAAGTGTGCAGGGCCTCACAACCGATCAGGGAGGTGGGAGGGTGAATAAGAATCTCTACACTAGAGAAAATAAAAATAAATACTTAAATATTAAAAAAAAGCCCTAAGCTGCATACTGGCTGAAAGTATCTCAGATGGTGGTGACCAGTGGGAGAGGGTGAGGGAACAGAGCTGTTTGAGAGGAATCAGGTAGGGATTTGACAATGGGAGTTGTTTGATGGGAGGGTAATCCCTATACTACAGCAAATATAAACCTTAAAAGCTAACTGATTAACCTTTTCACTGCTGAGAATTTTATTAAGTATGGTGCGCATCCGCAATTCGGGGCCTTGTAATTACCAAAAACCAATGGCAAAGCCATGCATGTCTGCCGTTTCTGAACAAATGGGGCCGCAGAGAGGTTTTTACAACCATTTGTCTTATGACTGCAGTAGTTGTGTGTAAATAATTTCAATGAGAAACCCAAAAGTTGCAAAAAGTTAATTTTTCTTTAAATTATCATATTTGGCAACCAAGTAGTGGCATCAAATATAACAAAATGGGCCTAGATCAATACCTTGGGTTTTCTACTAATATAACATAATTTATGTAAGAACTTACCTGATAAATTAATTTCTTTCATATTAGCAAGAGTCCATGAGCTAGTGACGTATGGGATATAAATTCCTACCAGGAGGGGCAAAGTTTCCCAAACCTTAAAATGCCTATAAATACACCCCTCACCACACCTACAATTCAGTTTAACGAATAGCCAAGAAGTGGGGTGATAAGAAAGGAGCGAAAGCATCAAAAAAATAAGGTATTGGAATAATCGTGCGTTATACAAAAAAATCATAACCACCACAAAAAGGGTGGGCCTCATGGACTCTTGCTAATATGAAAGAAATGAATTAATCAGGTAAGTTCTTACATAAATTATGTTTTCTCTCATGTAATTAGCAAGAGTCCATGAGCTAGTGACGTATGGGATAGCAGATACCCAAGATGTGGAACTTCCACGCAAGAGTCACTAGAGAGGGAGGGATAAAATAAAGACAGCCAATTCCGCTGAAAAAATAATCCACAACCCAAATCAAAAAGTTTTAATCTTATAATGAAAAAAACTGAAATTATAAGCAGAAGAATCAAACTGAAACGGCTGCCTGAAGTACTTTTCTACCAAAAACTGCTTCAGAAGAAGAGAAAACATCAAAATGGTAGAATTTAGTAAAAGTATGCAAAGAAGACCAAGTTGCTGCTTTGCAAATCTGATCAACAGAAGCTTCATTCCTAAAAGCCCAGGAAGTAGAAACTGACCTAGTAGAATGAGCCGTAATCCTTTGAGGCGAGGATTTACCCGACTACACATAAGCATGATAAATCAAAGACTTTAACCAAGACGCCAAAGAAATGGCAGAAGCCTTCTGACCTTTCCTAGAACCAGAAAAGATAACAAATAGACTAGAAGTCTTCCTGAAATCTTTAGTTGCTTCAACATAATATTTCAAAGCTCTAACTACATCCAAAGAATGTAAAGATCTCTCTAGAGAATTCTTAGGATTAGGACACAATGAAGGGACAACAATTTCTCTACTAATGTTGTTAGATTTCACAACTTTAGGAAAAAATTTAAATGAAGTCCGCAACACCGCCTTATCCTGATGAAAAATCAGAAAAGGAGATTCACAAGAAAGAGCAGATAATTCAGAAACTCTTCAAGCAGAAGAGATGGTCAAAAGAAACAAAACTTTCCAGGAAAGTAATTTAATATCGAGAGAATACATAGGTTCAAACGGAGGAGCCTGTAATGCCCTCAGAACCAAATTGAGACTCCAAGGAGGAGAAATTGACTTAATGACAGGCTTGATTTGAACCAAAGCCTGTACAAAACAATGAATATCAGGATGATTAGCAATCTTTCTGTGAAAAAGAACCAAAAGAGCAGAGATTTGTCCTTTCAAGGAACTTGCAGACAAACCCTTATCCAAACCATCTTGAAGAAATTGTAAATTCTAGGAATTCTAAAAGAATGCCAAGAGAATTTATGTGAAGAACACCAAGAAATGTAAGTCTTCCAGACTCGGTAATAGATCTTCCTAGACACAGATTTACGAGCCTGTAACATAGTATTAATCACTGAATCAGAGAAACCTCTATGACTAAGAAATAAGCGTTAAGCCTGTATAGGTTACTGGTTGCTATTTTTGTGGGTTTGAGATAGCCTTCTATAGGCTATTGTTTGTAATTTTTGTGAGTTTTCACTTTAATGTGCACTTGATTTGTTTTTTTTGTTTTTTTCTTTCTTTTTTGGTATATCCTTAATGGAAAAATGTATCACTCAGGTGAACTCTAAATCACCCAAAATGCCTGTAAAAGCAAAAGATAAAAGAAGTAAAATATCAGATACTAGTATAGATAGTTCAATGGAACTTAACAAAACGTCCTCTGAGTCACAAACATTGGTTTCACAGTTAACAGAGGTGTTTTCTCCACAATTTGAAGCTATTAAGAAAGAGCTAGGGACAATTTTTTCTGAATTAGTCACGCTATCTTCCGAAGTTAGGCAGTTTGCGACCAGGTTAACAGAGGCCGAAACTAGAATCTCTGAAATAGAGGATATATCTCATATACATGAAGATTTAATTCAAAAACAAGAATCTAAAATTAAAAATATGCAGATACGCCTGGAGGATCTTGAGGATTGCTCCAGGCGCAACAATATTAGGATAGTGGGCCTCCCAGAAACACCAGAGTATGAGGATTTAATGAAATTTACGTCAATCACATTACCACAAGCATTAGGGATGTCCCCCCAGTTGTTACCCCTGGTGATAGAGCGAGCGCATAGGTTGGGCCCAAAGAAATCTGTCATGGATGGAGTCCCGAGGAACAGAATCTGTGTTTTCAAACTGCTAAAATTTCAAGATAAAATTGAAATACTGAAATCATTTAAAAAAAATGATCCTCCTATTTTTGGAAAAAGCAGGATTCTGTTGTTCCAGGACTTCTCCTTTGAGACCTCCTCTAAAAGAAAATGAATGGCCCCTTATTGTACGCAACTGATAAATGAAGGGGTAAAAGCTCGTTTAGTTTACCCGGCACGAATAATTGTAGAAGATAAAGGCTCTTAATATTTTTTTGATACGGTGGCAGATGTGAAAAAATTTATAGAGACAGGGTAATTCTTAGAATACATACAAAGAAAAGTTTGCACTATATTGAGTCCTTTTTTTCAATTAATAGGTATCTTATGTTAAATAGATATGGTGAAGTTGTCATATTGTATTTTATGCGTTTTTGTTTTTATGTTTTTTTTTTTTTTTTTTGCTTTTTTTTTCTTCCTCTCTCCGCTCTCCCATTCCCCTTTCCCTATCAGCGTGCTGCAGGGGTACCTGGCCGCCCCCCCCCCCCCTGGGCTGCATTAGATTGGTTTTAACTGTGGATGGGGGAAGGAATTAAAGTTTTATCCTGGAATGTAGGGGGGTTAACTTCCCCCGTTAAACGTAAATTAGTTATCAAAACTCTAGCTGGCTATAAACCTGATCTGGTACTCCTGCAAGAGACTCACCTTAATGTGCTAGAAGCAGCAAAGTTAAAAATAAAATGGGTGGGGGAAGTTGTCTCTTCCTCTGTATCTGCCAGAAAATGTGGGGTTGCTATTCTTTTTCATAAAGAATTAGATTATAAGATAATAGATGTGGAAATTGACCTGGCAGCCAGATTCATTCTCCTCCAGATACAACTGAAAAACTTGAAATTGGTCATATGTAATATATATGCCCCAAATGAATTTTCGGTTGACTTCTGGGAAAGAATGAAACTGAAGTTATTTCCATTTATTTCGGAAAACCTAATTATCGGAGGGGATTTTAATGCAACTTTTTATCCAGAGTTAGATAGACTCTCAAAAAAAAAAACAGAATGGGCCATAATAGAAATGCTAAATGTTTAAGACAATTTTGTACAAAGTTGAAGGTGGTGGATGTTTGGCGGTTTAAAAATCCGGATGTAGTGTCGTTCTCTTGTGAATCGAAAGCACACCGTACTTTTTCCAGAATAGATTTCTTTTTAATTTCGGAAACATTACTCATGCAAGAGCTAGAGAGTGTGATGGGGGATATATGCATATCAGATCATGCCATTATCTCATTATCTTTCCCTGCTGGTAATAAAGAAAGGGGTAAAATATCTAGATTTGTCTTCCCCTGCAATCTATGCACTAATCCTAAATTTGTTAATTTTTTAAAAATCTCGTGGCAGCATTATTATAAGGAGAATCTAAATTACTTGTATAAACCAGAAATTTTCTGGGAAGCTTTTAAAGCAGTTATGCGGGGAGAGATCCAAGCACATGTGAGTATAGGAAAGAAAAAGAACAAAGCAAGAGAGATTCAAATTATATACCAAGTTAAGAACTCTTATAGAAAATATTGTGCATATCCGACAGCGGCTAATTGGGGAAAATATATAGATAATAGAAAGGAATGAGTCCTCTTCCTAAAACAAAAATTAGTATAAGAAGAGACAAAGATTAACCTACACTTTAGAGGGGTGCACGGTTGTTCCGCGAAATATCTGGCTAGACTGACTAAAGCGAGAAAAAAGAAAAATCTTATTTTATCTATTCAATCGGATAAAGGTAGAGTCATTGAGACTAAGGGAATTGTAGAAACTTTCCACACATATTATCAACAGCTTTATACTGAAATTGAAACAGATAATGTGAAGCAAGAGTTGTTCTGGAAATTGATAAAGGTACCTAAAATATCCGGTGACGATCTAACGCTAATTAATGCTCCAATCTCTTTGGAAGAAATCAGCAAAGCAATAGACAATTTGAAACTGAATAAAGCAGCAGGTCCTGATGGATTCCCTGCGGAGTTTTACAGATGCTTAAATAAAGAGATACTCTCAATATAAGAAAAACTTTTTAATTCTTATTTTTGTACACAGTGCCCCATTTCTAGCTATTTTTCTGCTGCAAATATTTCACTTATCCTAAAAAAGGATAGAAATGTGGATGATCTAGCCTCATATAGGCCAATCTCAGTTTTAAATATAGATTATAAAATATTAATTGACTCTACTGAATGTCTTTCCGCACAGCTGGCTGGAGCGGCCAGGTGAGGGGTGTCGGGCGGGGCCATGTAGTGGTGCTGGGGGGAGGCGGTGGGGGGGGGGGGGAGAGGGAGAGAGATTTTTTTTTTTTTTTTTTTGTTTCCTTCTCTGTTGTTCGTATGTTTTCAAGTGGAGAAATTTACAATAAATATAGGGATGAAGTGGGAGCTGTGTCTCCCCTAATTCATGGTTGATACGGAGCTGCGACTCCACCAAATATTTCCTTTTTTTTTTTTTGTGATATATGCTTAACCTTCTTTTTTTTGTATTATTATGTTGTAGATTTGAAAAAATCTGCGGTGTATACACTAAATTGTTGTTGTCATGGGAGCTGTGTCTCCAGCAAAAAATGTTCTTTTTTTTTGTTTTGTGAATTTGTTAGCTGTTGAAAAATCTGATAAATAAAGATATAAAAAAAAAAAAAATAAGCGTTCAATCTCCATACCTTCAAATTTAATGATTTGAGATCCTGATGGAAAAATGGGCATTGAGATAGAAGGACTGGCCTTAACGGAAGTGTCCAAGGTTGGCAACTTGCCATCCGAACGAGATCCGCATACCAAAACCTGTGCGGCAATGCTGGAGCCACCAGCAGTACAAACGAACGCTCCATTAGGATTTTGGAAATCACTCTTGGAAGAAGAACTAGAGGCGGAAAGATATAAGCAGGTTGATAATTCCAAGGAAGTGACAACGCATCCACCGCTTCCGCATGAAGATCCCTGGATCTGGAAAGATACCTGGGAAGTTTCTTGTTTAGATGAGAGGCCATCAGATCTATTTCTGGAAGCCCCCAGATTTGTACATCTGAAGAAATACCTCTGGGTGAAGAGACCATTTGCCCGGATGTAACGTCTGGCGACTGAGATAATCCGCTTCCCAATTGTCTACACCTGGGATGTGAACCGTAGAAATTAGACAGGAGCTGGATTCCACCCATACAAGTATCCGAGATACTTCTTTCATAGCCTGAGGACTGTGAGTCCCCCCCTTGATGATTGACATATGCCACAGTTGTGACATTGTCTGTCTGAAAACAAATAAACGATTCTCTCTTCAGAAGAGGCCAGAACTGAAGAGCTCTGAAAATCGCACGGAGTTCCAAAATATTGATTGGTAATCTCGCCTCCTGAGATTCCCAAACCCCCTGCACTGTCAGAGAACCCCATACAGCTCCCCAACCTAAAAGACTCGCATCTGTTGAGATCACAGTCCAGGTTGGACGAACAAAAGAGGCCCCTTGAACTAAACGATGGTGATCCAACCACCAAGTCAGAGAAGAACGAACATTGGGATTTAAGGATATTAATTGTGATATCTTTGTATAATCCCTGCACCATTGATTCAGCATACAAAGATGGGAAAACAAGCAAAAGTGATTGCGTCCGATGCAGCAGTCATGAGACCTAAAATTTCCATGCATAAAGCTACCGAAGGGAAAGATTGAGACTGAAGGTTTCGACAAGCTGAAACCAATTTCAGACGTCTCTTTTCTGTAAGAGACAAAGTCATGGACACTGAATCTATTTGGGAACCTAAAAAGGTTACCCTTGTCTGAGGAATCAAGGAACTCTTTGGTATATTGATCCTCCAACCATGTCTTTGAAGAAACAACACAAGTTGATTTGTGTGAGATACTGCAGAATGTAAAGACTGAGCAAGTACCAAGATATCATCCAAATAAGGAAATACCGCAATACCCTGCTCCCTGATTACAGAGAGGAGGGCACGAGAACCTTTGAAAAGATCCTTGGGGCTGTAGCTAGACCAAAAGGAAGAGCAACAAACTGGTAATGCTTGTCTAGAAAAGAGAATCTCAGGAACTGATAGTGATCCGGATGAATTGGAATATGAAGATATGCATCCTGTAAGTCTATTGTGGACATATAATGCCCTTGCTGAACAAAAGGCAGAATAGTCCTTATAGTCACCATTTTGAATGTTAGTATCCTTACATATCGATTCAATATTTTTAGATCCAGAACCGGTCTGAAAGAATTCTCTTTCTTTGGAACAATGAAAAGATTTGAATAAAACCCCAGGCCCCGTTCCAGAAATGGAACTGGCATAATTACCCCAGCTGACTCCAGATCTGAAACACATTTCAGAAATGCTTGAGCCTTTACTGGGTTTACTGGAATGCGTGAAAGAAAAAATCTTCTCACAGGCGGTCTTACCTTGAAACCTATTCTGTACCCTTGTGAAACAATGTTCTGAATCCAAAGACTTTGAATCGAATTGATCCAAACATCTTTGAAAAATCGTAACCTGCCCCCTACCAGCTGAGCTGGAATGAGGGCCGCACCTTCATGCGGATTTGGGAGCTGGTTTTGACTTTCTAAAAGGCTTGGATTTATTCCAGACTGGAGAAGGTTTCCAAACGGAGACTGTTCCTTTAGAGGAAGGGTCAGGCTTTTGTTCCTTATTCTGACGAAAGGAACGAAAACGATTAGCAGCCCTATATTTACCTTTATATTTTTTATCTTGAGGTAAAAAGGCTCCCTTCCCCCAGTAACAGTTGAAATTATTGAGTCTAACTGAGAACCAAACAATTTATTACCTTGGAAAGAAAGAGAAAGCAATGTTGACTTAGAAGTCATATCTGCATTCCAAGACTTAAGCCATAAAGCTCTTCTAGCTAAAATAGCTAAAGACATGTACCTGACATCAATTCTAATGATATCGAAAATGGCATCACACATAAAGTTATTAGCATGTTGAAGGAGTTTAATAATGCTATAAACATTATGGTCTGACACTTGTTTGCGCTAAAGCCTCCAACCAGAAAGTTGAAGCTGCAGCAACATCAGCCAAAGAAATAGCAGGTCTAAGAAGATTACCTGAACATAAATAAGCCTTCCTTAGAAAGGATTCAAGCTTCCTATCTAAAGGATCTTTAAACGAAGTACTATCTGCCGTAGGAATAGTAGTACGTTTAGCAAGAGTAGAAATAGCCCCATCAACTTTGGGGATTTTATCCCAAAACTCTAATCTGTCAGATGGAAAAGGGTACAATTTCTTAAACCTTGGAGAAGGAGTAAAAGAAGAACCCAGACTATTCCATTCCCTAGAAATTACTTCTGAAATAGCATCAGGAACTGGAAAAACTTCTGGAATAACCACAGGAGGTTTAAAAACTGCATTTAAACGCTTAGTAGTTTTAATATCAAGAGGATTAGACTCCTCCATATCTAAAGCAATCAACACTTCCTTAAGTAAAGAACGAATAAACTCCATCTTAAATAAATATGAAGATTTATCAGTGTCAATATCTGAGGTAGAATCTTCTGAATCAGATAGATCCACATCAGAAATAGATAAGTCAGAATGATGGCGGTCATTTAAATATTCATTTGAAATATGTGAAGTTTTAAAAGACCTCTTACGTTTAGCAGAAGGAGGGATAACAGACAGAGCCTTCCGAATAGATTAAGAAACAAATTCTTTAACATTAACAGGAACATCCTGAACATTAGATGTTGAAGGAACAACAACAGGTAATGGATTATTACTAATGGAAATACTATCTGCGTTTAAAAGCTTATCATGACAAGTATCACAAACAGCCGGAGGAACAGTTACCAAAAGTTTACAACAAATGCACTTAGCTTTGGTAGAACCGACATCAGGCAGCGTCTTTCCAGAAGTAGATTCTGATCCAGGGTCAGGTAGTGACAACTTGCAATATGTAAAAGAAAAAACAACATATAAAGCAAAATTATCAAATTCCTTAAATGGCAGTTTCAGGAATGGGAAAAATGCAAAATGAAACAAGCTTCTAGAAAACCAGAAGCAACTGAATAGTTAGACTGAAATAGTGTGAAAAAAACTGGCGCCAAGTATAACGCCCACACATTTTGGCACCAAGAATGACGCCCATATTTTTTGGCGCCAAAAAAACGTCCGCAATACACATACTTAAAAAATGACGCAATTACGTAAAAACTTCCGGCGCCAACTATGACGCTGGAAATGACAAAATTTTTGTGCCAAAAAAGTCTTGCGCCAAAAATGACGCAATAAATAGAAGAATTTTCTGCACCCGCGAGCCTAACAGCCTGCAATTTTTTGAAAAAAAGTCAATTGAAAATTGAAGATAAGAATAAAGAAATTTATATGCATTTTCCCAAAAAATGAAACTGACAGTCTGAATGAAGGAATACTGATTATCCTGAATCATGGCAAATATAAGTTTAAACACATATATTTAGAACTTTACATATAAAGTGCCCAACCATAGCTTTGAGTGTCATAAATAGAAATAAGACTTACTTACCCTAAGACACTCATCTACATAAAGTAGATAGCCAAACCAGTACTGAAACGAGAATCAGTAGAGGTAATGGTATATAAGAGTATATCGTCGATCTGAAAAGGCAGGTAGGAGAAGAAATCTCTACGACCGATAACAGAGAACCTATGAAATAGATCCCCTAGAGGAAGACCATTGTATTCAAATAGGCAATACTCTCTCACATCCCAATGACATTCACTGCACTCTGAGAGGAAAACCGGGCTTCAGCCTGCTGCGAAGCGCATATCAATGTAGAATCAAGCACAAACTTACTTCACCACCTCCATGGGAGGCAAAGTTTGTAAAACTGAATTGTGGGTGTGGTGAGGGGTGTATTTATAGGCATTTTAAGGTTTGGGAAACTTTGCGCCTCCTGGTGGGAATGTATATGCCATACGTCACTAGCTCATGGACTCTTGCTAATTACATGAAAGAAATATATATATATATATATATATATATATATATATATATATACATACATAAACTGTATATATAGTTTTGGATGTCAATTTTGAGAATTAGGGCAATGAACACATTTTTATGATATTTTTTCTTAAGTTTTTTGTGGAATATGGTGTATGTGTATATATATATATATATATATATATATATATATATGTATATATATATATATATATATATATATATTTATATACAGGGAGTGCAGAATTATTAGGCAAGTTGTATTTTTGAGGATTAATTTTATTATTGAACAACAACCATGTTCTCAATGAACCCAAAAAACTCATTAATATCAAAGCTGAAAAGTTTTGGAAGTAGTTTTTAGTTTGTTTTTAGTTATAGCTATTTTAGGGGGATATCTGTGTGTGCAGGTGACTATTACTGTGCATAATTATTAGGCAACTTAACAAAAAACAAATATATACCCATTTCAATTATTTATTTTTACCAGTGAAACCAATATAACATCTCAACATTCACAAATATACATTTCTGACATTCAAAAACAAAACAAAAACAAATCAGTGACCAATATAGCCATCTTTCTTTGCAAGGACACTCAAAAGCCTGCCATCCATGGATTCTGTCAGTGTTTTGATCTGTTCACCATCAACATTGCGTGAAGCAGCAACCACAGCCTCCCAGACACTGTTCAGAGAGGTGTACTGTTTTCCCTCCTTGTAAATCTCACATTTGATGATGGACCACAGGTTCTCAATGGGGTTCAGATCAGGTGAACAAGGAGGCCATGTCATTAGATTTTCTTCTTTTATACCCTTTCTTGCCAGCCACGCTGTGGAGTACTTGGACGCGTGTGATGGAGCATTGTCCTGCATGAAAATCATGTTTTTCTTGAAGGATGCAGACTTCTTCCTGTACCACTGCTTGAAGAAGGTGTCTTCCAGAAACTGGCAGTAGGACTGGGAGTTGAGCTTGACTCCATCCACAACCCGAAAAGGCCCCACAAGCTCATCTTTGATGATACCAGCCCAAACCAGTACTCCACCTCCACCTTGCTGGCGTCTGAGTCGGACTGGAGCTCTCTGCCCTTTACCAATCCAGCCACGGGCCCATCCATCTGGCCCATCAAGACTCACTCTCATTTCATCAGTCCATAAAACCTTAAAAAAATCAGTCTTGAGATATTTCTTGGCCCAGTCATGACGTTTCAGCTTGTGTGTCTTGTTCAGTTGTGGTCGTCTTTCAGCCTTTCTTACCTTGGCCATGTCTCTGAGTATTGCACACCTTGAGCTTTTGGGCACTCCAGTGATGTTGGACAAACTGGTGGCAAGCGGCATCCTGGCAGCTGCACGCTTGACTTTTCTCAGTTCATGGGCAGTTATTTTGCGCCTTGGTTTTTCCACATGCTTCTTGCGACCCTGTTGACTATTTTGAATGAAACGCTTGATTGTTCGATGATCACGCTTCAGAAGCTTTGCAATTTTAAGAGTGCTGCATCCCTCTGCAAGATATCTCACTATTTTTTACTTTTCTGAGCCTGTCAAGTCCTTCTTTTGACCCATTTTGCCAAAGGAAAGGAAGTTGCCTAATAATTATGCACACCTGATATAGGGTGTTGATGTCATTAGACCACACCCCTTCTCATTACAGAGATGCACATCACCTAATATGCTTAATTGGTAGTAGGCTTTCGAGCCTATACAGCTTGGAGTAAGACAACATGCATAAAGAGGATGATGTGGTCAATATACTCATTTGCCTAATAATTCTGCACTCCCTGTATATATAAAAACACACACATTAGTCATCTTGTCCCAGTCTACACATCCTCTCTCTTCCTGGGGTATAGTAAACCTATCCCCCAGTGTTTTTTCACTAGGTCCTGGTGCTGAACATACAATACCACTCTGTCCCCCTTGGGCATGCAGTACTGGTTCAAGCATAGATGGGGGCACACACTCAGTCTGTCTTTCTGCCTAGCTGCCCTCTCATATGTCCATATGATACATCAGACACCACACCCACATAATCCAGGAAAATTAATTTATTTCATGGTGGTGAGAGTCCACGAGCTGTTACGTATGGAATATACATTCCTACCAAACCTCAAAAGCCTATAAATAGCCCACCCACCTCACACATACCTCAGTTTAACCTTATAGCCAATCTTGGATTAGGACACAAGGAGGAAACTATAATGTCCCTATTAATGCTGTTAGAATTAACAACCTTAGATAAAATTTCAATAAAGTCTGCAAAACAGCTTTATCTTGATGGAAAATCAGATAAGGAGAATATCAAGAGAGCAGACAATTCAGAAATTATTTTAGCAGAAGAGATAGCCAAAAGAAACAGCACTTTCCAAGAAAGTAGTTATAGTCCAAAGAAAGCATAAGCTCAAAAGGAAAGCCTGAAAACTCTTTAGCACCAGATTTAGACCCCAGGGATTACAAATGGGTTTAATAACAGGTTTATTTTGAATTAAAGCCTGAACAAAACAATGAATATCTGGAAGATGAGCATTTTTTTCTGTGAAACATGACAGAAAGAGCAGGGGATTTGTCCTTTCAAAGTACTAGCAGACACACCTTTAACCAAACCATCTTGAAGAAGTGGAAGAATCCTAGGAATTCTAGAAGAATGTCAGGAGTAATCATGAGTAGAACACCATGAAATATAATTTTTCCAAACTTTTATGATAAATTTTCCTTGAAACAGGCTTGCAGGCTTGAATCATGGTGTTAATCATTGAGTCAGAGAAACTTTTGTGATTGAGATCTAAACATTTAATTTCCATGCCATTATATTTAGAGATCTTAGATATGGATGAAAGAATGTACCTTGAGACAGAAGGTCTGGCCTTTAGGAAGAGGCCACAGTGGGCAACTGGACATACAAATTAGGTCCGCATACCAAATCTTGTGAGGCCACGCAGGGGCTATCAGAATTACAGAGGACTGTTTTGGAAATCACTCTATGAAGGAAAACGAGAGGAGGGAATAATTAAGCAGGCTGGAAAGACCAATGCACTGCTAGAGCATCTAATAGCTCCACCTGAGGATCCCTGGACCTTACAAAAACATAATTTATGTAAGAACTTACCTGATAAATTCATTTCTTTCATATTAGCAAGAGTCCATGAGCTAGTGACGTATGGGATATACATTCCTACCAGGAGGGGCAAAGTTTCCCAAACCTCAAAATGCCTATAAATACACCCCTCACCACACCCACAATTCAGTTTAACGAATAGCCAAGAAGTGGGGTGATAAAAAAGTGCGAAAGCATATAAAATAAGGAATTGGAATAATTGTGCTTTATACAAAATCATAACCACCACAAAAAAAGGGCGGGCCTCATGGACTCTTGCTAATATGAAAGAAATGAATTTATCAGGTAAGTTCTTACATAAATTATGTTTTCTTTCATGTAATTAGCAAGAGTCCATGAGCTAGTGACGTATGGGATAATGACTACCCAAGATGTGGATCTTTCCACACAAGAGTCACTAGAGAGGGAGGGATAAAATAAAGACAGCCAATTCCTGCTGAAAATAATCCACACCCAAAATAAAGTTTAACGAAAAACATAAGCAGAAGATTCAAACTGAAACTGCTGCCTGAAGTACTTTTCTACCAAAAACTGCTTCAGAAGAAGAAAATACATCAAAATGGTAGAATTTAGTAAAAGTATGCAAAGAGGACCAAGTTGCTGCTTTGCAGATCTGGTCAACCGAAGCTTCATTCCTAAACGCCCAGGAAGTAGAAACTGACCTAGTAGAATGAGCTGTAATTCTCTGAGGCGGAGTTTTACCCGACTCAACATAGGCAAGATGAATTAAAGATTTCAACCAAGATGCCAAAGAAATGGCAGAAGCTTTCTTGCCTTTTCTAGAACCGGAAAAGATAACAAATAGACTAGAAGTCTTACGAAAAGATTTCGTAGCTTCAACATAATATTTCAAAGCTCTAACAACATCCAAATAATGCAACGATTTCTCCTTAGAATTCTTAGGATTAGGACATAATGAAGGAACCACAATTTCTCTACTAATGTTGTTGGAATTCACAACTTTAGGTAAAAATTCAAAAGAAGTTCGTAACACCGCCTTATCCTGATGAAAAATCAGAAAAGGAGACTCACAAGAAAGAGCAGATAATTCAGAAACTCTTCTGGCAGAAGAGATGGCCAAAAGGAACAAAACTTTCCAAGAAAGTAATTTAATGTCCAATGAATGCATAGGTTCAAACGGAGGAGCTTGAAGAGCTCCCAGAACCAAATTCAAACTCCAAGGAGGAGAAATTGACTTAATGACAGGTTTTATACGAACCAAAGCTTGTACAAAACAATGAATATCAGGAAGAATAGCAATCTTTCTGTGAAAAAGAACAGAAAGAGCAGAGATTTGTCCTTTCAAAGAACTTGCGGACAAACCCTTATCTAAACCATCCTGAAGAAACTGTAAAATTCTCGGTATTCTAAAAGAATGCCAGGAAAAATGATGAGAAAGACACCAAGAAATATAAGTCTTCCAGACTCTATAATATATCTCTCGAGATACATATTTACGAGCCTGTAACATAGTATTAATCACAGAGTCAGAGAAATCTCTTTGACCAAGAATCAAGCGTTCAATCTCCATACCTTTAAATTTAAGGATTTCAGATCCTGATGGAAAAAAGGACCTTGTGACAGAAGGTCTGGTCTTAACGGAAGAGTCCACGGTTGGCAAGAGGCCATCCGGACAAGATCCGCATACCAAAACCTGCGAGGCCATGCCGGAGCTACCAGCAGAACAAACGAGCATTCCTTCAGAATCTTGGAGATTACTCTTGGAAGAAGAACTAGAGGCGGAAAGATATAGGCAGGATGATACTTCCAAGGAAGAGATAATGCATCCACTGCCTCCGCCTGAGGATCCCGGGATCTGGACAGATACCTGGGAAGTTTCTTGTTTAGATGGGACGCCATCAGATCTATTTCTGGAAGTTCCCACATTTGAACAATCTGAAGAAATACCTCTGGGTGAAGAGACCATTCGCCCGGATGCAACGTTTGGCGACTGAGATAATCCGCTTCCCAATTGTCTACACCTGGGATATGAACCGCAGAGATTAGACAGGAGCTGGATTCCGCCCAAACCAAAATTCGAGATACTTCTTTCATAGCCAGAGGACTGTGAGTCCCTCCTTGATGATTGATGTATGCCACAGTTGTGACATTGTCTGTCTGAAAACAAATGAACGATTCTCTCTTCAGAAGAGGCCAAAACTGAAGAGCTCTGAAAATTGCACGGAGTTCCAAAATATTGATCGGTAATCTCACCTCCTGAGATTCCCAAACTCCTTGTGCCGTCAGAGATCCCCACACAGCTCCCCAACCTGTGAGACTTGCATCTGTTGAAATTACAGTCCAAGTCGGAAGCACAAAAGAAGCCCCCTGAATTAAACGATGGTGATCTGTCCACCATGTTAGAGAGTGTCGAACAATCGGTTTTAAAGATATTAATTGAGATATCTTCGTGTAATCCTTGCACCATTGCTTCAGCATACAGAGCTGAAGAGGTCTCATGTGAAAACGAGCAAAGGGGATCGCGTCCGATGCAGCAGTCATAAGACCTAGAATTTCCATGCATAAGGCTACCGAAGGGAATGATTGTGACTGAAGGTTTCGACAAGCTGCAATCAACTTTAGACGTCTCTTGTCTGTTAAAGACAGAGTCATGGACACTGAATCCATCTGGAAACCCAGAAAAGTTACCCTTGTCTGAGGAATCAAAGAACTTTTTGGTAAATTGATCCTCCAACCATGATCTTGAAGAAACAACACAAGTCGATTCGTATGAGATTCTGCTAAATGTAAAGACTGAGCAAGTACCAAGATATCGTCCAAATAAGGAAATACCACAATACCCTGTTCTCTGATTACAGACAGAAGGGCACCGAGAACCTTTGTAAAAATTCTTGGAGCTGTAGCTAGGCAAAACGGCAGAGCCACAAATTGGTAATGCTTGTCCAGAAACGAGAATCTCAGGAACTGATAATGATCTGGATGAACCGGAATATGCAGATATGCATCCTGTAAATCTATTGTGGACATATAATTCCCTTGCTGAACAAAAGGTAAGATAGTCCTTACAGTTACCATCTTGAACGTTGGTATCCTTACATAACGATTCAATATTTTTAGACCCAGAACTGGTCTGAAAGAATTCTCCTTCTTTGGTACAATGAAGAGATTTGAATAAAACCCCATCCCCTGTTCCGGAACTGGAACTGGCATAATTACTCCAGTCAACTCTAGATCTGAAACACATTTCAGAAATGCTTGAGCTTTTACTGGATTTACTGGGACACGGGAAAGAAAAAATCTCTTTGCAGGAGGTCTCAACTTGAAACCAATTCTGTACCCTTCTGAAACAATGCTCTGAATCCAAAGATTGTGAACAGAATTGACCCAAATTTCCTTGAAAAAACGTAACCTGCCCCCTACCAGCTGAGCTGGAATGAGGGCCGCACCTTCATGTGGACTTAGAAGCAGGCTTTGCCTTTCTAGCTGGCTTGGATTTATTCCAGACTGGAGATGGTCTCCAAACTGAAACTGCTCCTGAGGATGAAGGATCAGGCTTTTGTTCTTTGTTGAAACGAAAGGAACGAAAACGATTATTAGCCCTGTTTTTACCTTTAGATTTTTTATCCTGTGGTAAAAAAGTTCCTTTCCCACCAGTAACAGTTGAAATAATGGAATCCAACTGAGAACCAAATAATTTGTTACCCTGGAAAGAAATGGAAAGTAAAGTTGATTTAGAAGCCATATCAGCATTCCAAGTTTTAAGCCATAAAGCTCTTCTAGCTAAAATAGCTAGAGACATAAACCTGACATCAACTCTGATAATATCAAAAATGGCATCACAGATAAAATTATTAGCATGCTGAAGAAGAAGAAGAATATCATGAGAATCACGATGTGTTACTTGTTGTGCTAAAGTTTCCAACCAAAAAGTTGAAGCTGCAGCAACATCAGCCAAAGATATAGCAGGTCTAAGAAGATTACCTGAACACAGATAAGCTTTTCTTAGAAAGGATTCAATTTTCCTATCTAGAGGATCCTTAAACGAAGTACCATCTGACGTAGGAATAGTAGTACATTTAGCAAGGGTAGAAATAGCCCCATCAACTTTAGGGATCTTGTCCCAAAATTCTAATCTGTCAGACGGCACAGGATATAATTGCTTAAAACGTTTAGAAGGAGTAAATGAATTACCCAAATTATCCCATTCTTTGGAAATTACTGCAGAAATAGCATTAGGAACAGGAAAAACTTCTGGAATAACCACAGGAGCTTTAAATACCTTATCTAAACGTTTAGAATTAGTATCAAGAGGACCAGAATCCTCTATTTCTAAAGCAATTAGTACTTCTTTAAGTAAAGAACGAATAAATTCCATTTTAAATAAATATGAAGATTTATCAGCATCAACCTCTGAGACAGAATCCTCTGAACCAGAGGAATCATCAGAATCAGAATGATGATGTTCATTTAAAAATTCATCTGTAGGGAGAGAAGTTTTAAAAGATTTTTTACGTTTACTAGAAGGAGAAATAACAGACATAGCCTTCTTTATGGATTCAGAAACAAAATCTCTTATATTATCAGGAACATTCTGCACCTTAGATGTTGAAGGAACTGCAACAGGCAATGGTACTTACTAAAGGAAATATTATCTGCTTTAACAAGTTTGTCATGACAATCAATACAAACAACAGCTGGAGGAATAGCTACCAAAAGTTTACAGCAGATACACTTAGCTTTGGTAGATTCAGCACTTGACAGCGATTTTCCTGTAGTATCTTCTGACTCAGATGCAATGTGAGACATCTTGCAATATGTAAGAGAAAAAACAACATATATATAAAGCAAAATTGATCAAATTCCTTAAATGACAGTTTCAGGAATGGGAAAAAATGCCAAAGAACAAGCTTCTAGCAACCAGAAGCAATAAAAAATGAGACTTAAATAATGTGGAGACAAAAGCGACGCCCATATTTTTTCGCGCCAAATAAGACGCCCACATTATTTGGCGCCTAAATGCTTTTTGGCGCCAAAAATGATGCCACATCCGGAACGCCGACATTTTTGGCGCAAAATAACGTCAAAAAATGACGCAACTTCCGGCGACACGTATGACGCCGGAAACGGAAATAGAATTTTTGCGCCAAAAAAGTCCGCGCCAAGAATGACGCAATAAAATGAAGCATTTTCAGCCCCCGCGAGCCTAACAGCCCGCAGGGAAAAAGTCAATTTTTAAGGTAAGAAAAATGTTAAATTAAAATGCATTATCCCAAATATGAAACTGACTGTCTGAAAATAAGGAAAGTTGAACATTCTGAGTCAAGGCAAATAAATGTTTGAATACATATATTTAGAACTTTATAAACAAAGTGCCCAACCATAGCTTGGAGTGTCACAGAAAATAAGACTTACTTACCCCAGGACACTCATCTACATATAGCAGATAGCCAAACCAGTACTGAAACGAGAATCAGCAGAGGTAATGGTATATATAAGAGTATATCGTCGATCTGAAAAGGGAGGTAAGAGATGAATCTCTACGACCGATAACAGAGAACCTATGAAATAGACCCCGTAGAAGGAGATCACTGCATTCAAATAGGCAATACTCTCCTCACATCCCTCTGACATTCACTGCACGCTGAGAGGAAAACCGGGCTCCAACTTGCTGCGGAGCGCATATCAACGTAGAATCTAGCACAAACTTACTTCACCACCTCCATCGGAGGCAAAGTTTGTAAAACTGAATTGTGGGTGTGGTGAGGGGTGTATTTATAGGCATTTTGAGGTTTGGGAAACTTTGCCCCTCCTGGTAGGAATGTATATCCCATACGTCACTAGCTCATGGACTCTTGCTAATTACATGAAATAAATATCTGGGAAGTTTCTTGTTCAAACGAGAGGCCATCAAATCAATTTCTGGAAGACCCCACATTTGAACAATACAAAAGAACACATCTGGGTGGAGAGACCACTCCCCCGGATGTAGGGACTGACAACTGAAATAATCTGCCTCCTAGTTGTCTACACCGGAATTGGATTCCAAGAAATTATTCAATATACTATCATGGCTAATGAACTTCGAGTTCCTCCTTAATGATTGACATATGCCACTGTGATATTGCCTGTCTGAAAATGTACATTAGCTGTTCGTACATTAAACCTTTGTAAAGATTCTTTGAGCAGTAGCTAGGCCAAATGGAAGGGCAATGAACTGGAAGTGCTGGTCCAGGAATGCAAACCTCTGGAACTAAAAGTGTTCCCTGTGGATTGGAACATGAAGGTAAGCATCATTCAGATCTATAGTGGTCATAAACTGGCCTTCTTGAATTAAAGGAAGGATGGACCTTATAGCCTCCATCTTGAAGGAAGGGACACTGAAAAATTAGTTTAAGTACTTTAGGTCCAGAATTGGACGGAAAGTTCCCTCCTTCTTTGGGACCATGAAAAGGTTTGAATAAAACCCCAAACCTCTTTATTCGATAGGCACCGGAACAACAACTCCTATGGAGGATAGATCCCGAATGCACCCTAGAAAGGCATCCCTCTTTTCTAGTCTGGTAGACAGATTTGAGAGAAGGGAGATTAGGTTATATACACAGCGCCAACATTATAAGATACAGGCTCCCAAAATGAGATCACTAAAAACGCAAAAAAAAAATCCAATGTATAGGAGGAGGGAGCGCCAAGTTGGCTGAAGTATCTAAAAGCTAAAATGTATGATTAATATATATGTACTAAATAGAATTAAACTGTTATAATTAACTTTGCTTGTTAAAAATAAAATATAATATAGATAACATTTCATATAGAAATGCATATAATAGGGTACCCTATATACAATATGACAAAAACAAAAGTTGTAAAAACAAAGGTCAATAAAACCACAGAGTAAGTTGAGTCCTCAAAGAAAAACAGTGTTAACTATATAATATCCTCAGATATTATTTAATATAGAAAAGTGTCCAATAGTGTTCAAATGAGGCGTCCAAATAGTGTGAGTCCCATTCTTACAGCTATAGTTGCAGAAAGACTGAAAAAATATATTAGCAATTTGATCCACAGTGATCAAACTGGATTTATGCCAGGAAGAAATTCATCAAAGAATAAACGGAAAGTTTTATTAGTCCTGAGCCATTATTGGAATAAAGCTAAGAGTGAAGCTAAATCATGTGAGGTAGACTTGGCCCTTTTAACTCTAGATGCTAAAAAGGCATTTGATGCAATTGTGTGAGAGCATTTATTACTTCATTATCCCGGTTCGGCATAACAGGTAATTTCCTCAATTTTATTAAATTGATCTATAAGGCCCCATGTTCTACACTTTATGTAAATGGGCAATTCTCCCCAAAAATAACGTTGACTAAAGGGACTAGACAAGGATGCCCTCTGTCACCATTATTGTTCAACCTCTCTATAGAACCACTAGCGGCTAGACTTAGACAAGTGTTAGTTGGAATTAAGATAGGAGATGGTAGTGTAATTTTATCATTATACGCAGATGATTTAATACTCTTTTTATATAGCAGGTAGTATTCCGATACTGCTAGATATAATTAATGAATTTGACTCATTTTCAGGCTACAAAGTAAACCATGCAAAATCAGAACTATTATGGATTAGTCGTCCCAAAACGTATACCTTCCATCATCCTTTTCAAGTTTAAATCCGGTGCTGTGGTATACATTAAATTATCTTAAATTTTTCCAAGAAAGTAGAACCCATTTCTGTGACCGCCAGAATTATGATGCTGAAAATATTTTTATTCCCACGTTTGTTGTATATATTACAGAATCTTCCAATTTTTATCAAAAATGTGGATATGAAGAGATATGATAAAGAATGTAGTTTTTTTATATGGGGTAGAAGAAGGGTGAGACTTTAAAAAAATACTTTATATCTAGATAAAAAATTCGGAGGGTTTGGTCTTCCTAACTTTAAACCAGGTTACAATGTTAAAAGTAGCAATTGATTGGATCACGGAAAAAGATCAGTGTTCCTTTATAGATATAGAGGGTAGTCTAATAAAACCCTTTGCCTTAAAAGCTATTTTACACACCCCTACAGCTAAACTGCCATCATCGTTATTAAATATCAAGATTATTAGTAATGTGGTCAAAGTATGGCAGAAATTTTGTATAGATCTCAAGGTAAATTTCAGTTTTTTTAAGTTTCTTCCTATTCTGGGGCACCCGGAGTTCACTCCTGGACTAAGTTTTGGTATTTTCCATATCTGGAAAAGAAAAGGAATATAATACTTAGAGCAACTAATTGATAAAGAGTCAGGGGTGTTTAAAGCCTTTACACAGTTACAAGAAGAATTTGATATCCCTAGGCAGAATTTTTTTGCTTTCTTACAGGCTAGGCAATTCCACAATCATGTAACACAAAATGTTTCTGGTAACCCGCAGCTGGGGATAATAGAAAGTGGGTTACAGATTTATCGGGTGGGCTACCATTCAATATCAATTTGGTATAAAATGATAATGAAAAACCTTGGTAATAGGCATTTAGAAACTCTCATCACTAGATGGAAGAAATTATTCTGAGATTTATAAGTTCAAGATATTAAACAGAGTATAGCGACGGCTGGATATAAGTTTACTTCCTGGAAAGAAACTCACAGCTATCTGGTAAATTTTGCGTACATTACGCCCAATCGGTTAGCTAAATGGGATAAGAAATCTAAGGGGAACTGCTTTCACTGTTATGCCCCTCAAGCAGATATACTTCATTGTTGTGGTATGCCCGAGGATATATATTTTTGGAAAAGGGTATTTTTCTGGTTGAATAGGTTTGTGAGCCAATTATACCCCTGTGAGTATTTTTTTTTTTTTATCTTTGCCAAGCAATTTGTAAAGGAAGAATATTCTTTAATTATTACAGCAACACAAATTTCAAGGAATTTAATTCCCCGATACTGAAAAGCTAAAAAGTATCCGAGTATAGCTGAATTTGGACAAAAAATGATTGCCCAATTAATTATAGAGCAAATGAATATTGTGCCAAACAATGAAAGACAATTTAGAGTCTTTTATACAAAATGGGCGGATATTATTAGACTGCAACCATTAGAGATGCAATCAGATATTTTGAAACCCTTGTAGGTTTTTTTTTTTATCTCCTGGGGAGTTATAGAATAGATAGTATATAATTGGCTTGGGAGAAAGCACCCTACCTACATATTGATCCTATATTCTAACTTTCTGGGTCTTTTTTTCTCTCTTGTTCTTGTTTTCTATTTTGGTTGTGTTTTGTTATTATATTTATGTTTATTATAAAATTGGTTTGAAAATCCCCAATTCATGTACCAAGATTAAAGGGATTTCTATAATAGTAGATTGACGAGTCTCTTGAACAGCAGAGACATTATTTTATGTATATTGCCATAGTTGGACTGCTATAACAGAAACATTATATTGATATCTGCTATGTATGATAATTGATTTTGTTCTGTTTTTACTTTTGTCCCTTTTTTTTCCCATGGTTCTGTGAAACGTATTATGAAGTGGTATATAAATAAAGAAATAACTATATAATATCCTCAGGTATTATTTAATATAGAAAAGTGTCCAAAAAATAGTGTCCAATGATAATTAATTGTGTCCAATAGTGTCCAAATGAGGTGTCCTAATAGTGTGAGTCCCAAATAAATGATCATTTATTTGGGACTCACACTATTAGGACACCTCATTTGGACACTATTGGAGACACTTAATTATCCTTGGAGACTATTTTTTGAACACTTTCTATATTAAATAATATCTGAGGATATTATATAGTTAACACTGTTTTTCTTTGATGACTCAACTAACTCTGTGGTTTTATCAACCTTTGTTTTTATAACTTTTTGTCATATTGTATATAGGGTACCCTAGTATATGCATTTCTATATTAAATTGCATCTATATTATATGTTATTTTTAACAACCAAAGTTAATTTTAACAGTTTAATTTTAACAGTTTAATTCTATTTAGTACATAAATAGTAATCATACATTTTAGCTTATAGATACTTCAGCCAATTTGGCGCTCCCTCCTCCTATACAGATTCGAGAGAAGGAATCTGCCCCTTGGTGGATGAGATTTGAAGCCTATCTTGTATCCCTGAGATATCACCTCCAGGACCCACGGATCCTGTATGTCCTTGAACCAGGCATCTGAAAAAAGAGACAGTCTGCCTCCTACACTATCCAATGCTGGATAGGGGGCTGCCCCTTCATGCTGATTTGTTTTCGGCAGGCTTTTTATTCTGCTTAGATTTATTCCAGGACTGAGCCAGCTTCCAAGTACTCTTGGGTTGCTCGGGCTTGGAGGAGGATTGTTGTCATTAGAATTTGTCAGACTGAAAGGAACGAAAATTAGAAGATGGTCGTCCCTTAGACTTGTTCTCCTTATCTTGCGGTAGGAAAGCCCCCTTGCCTCCGGTAACCGTAGAAATAATGGAGTCCAGGCCTGGACCAAATAAAATCTTAACCTTGAAAGGAAGAGAAAGGAGTCTGGACTTTTAAGTCTTGGTCTGCGGATATGACTTCTAACAGGACCGCAAAGCCAGAGGCCTTTGCATTTAGGCGAATAATTTGCATGTTCGCATCACAGATAAAAGAATTAGCAAATCTCAGAGCTTTAATTCTGTCTTGAATATCCTCAAGGGGAGACTCCACCTCAATGAGTTCCGACAAAGAGTCGCGCACCAGTAGGTAGCCGCTCCGGCAACCGCGGCAACTGCAGCCGCCGGTTGAAACAAAAAACCTGTATGTTGAAACATCTTTCTCAGTAAGGTTTCCATTTTCTTATCAATCGGCTCTCCAAATGAAGAACTATCCTCAAGAGGTATAGAAGTACGTTTAGCAAGTGTAGAGATAGTACCATCCACCTTAGGAATGGAGCCCCACAAATTCAATTGAGAGTCTGGGACAGGGAAATACTTTTTAAAAGTAGACGAGGTGGAAAAGGAAGAACCAATTCTTTCCCATTCGTTCTTAATAATGTTCGCCATCTTAACTGGCACAAGATAAGTCAAAGGAACATTCCTGTCTTCGTAAACTCTATTTTAGGTATCATAAGTTCTCACGGCCTCTGGAACCTCTAACTTAGACAGAACCTCCTTTAATAAAAAACGCTAGTGCTCAATTTTAAATCTAAAGGAGACTTAGATGCTAACGACTCTGACCCAGAAAGTTCACCCCCTGAGGCTATATATTAGGGAAAAATGCAACTAGGCATCAATCCCATAGGGGGCACTTCCTAAGTGTATACTACTAAAAGCATATATGAATATTAGTAACTATAAAATATAATCATAAAATAAGAATACAACCATAAATCACAAAACAGATATTTGCCAAATATAACCAGACAAAAAAGGATAATACAATGATAAAGTCTTAGGATTCCAATATTGTGGCTGCTCTCTGATAAAGGATGGTCAATCTCTGGGAAGCGAAATTATGAAGAAAAAAAGAGACAAAGGCAGCAACATGGCCTAGTACCGTCAGGCAGATGGATATTTAAATATAGGAAAAAAGGGTACTCACAAGCGCAGCACACCCAATAGTGCTAGTGGGGCAGACTGGGACTTTGTAGTGGTCCAGCACACTGGGGAAGGTACGCATAGCACATAGACACAGGCTTGGTCAGCAATACATCAAAGGTGTCTGTAGAAAGTTACAAAAAGAAAAGGGCTACCATAGCCTAGTACAGTCCAATCAAGTGTAAAGCTGGGACTTCTCAGTCACCCAGTAGACCACTCTCTTGGCAAACAGAATTCTCACCAAAACTCCACGAACGGGCGTGAAAATAATACATACAGCAGCAAGTGTATCATAAAAACATACATCTTTATTTAAAAACAAAGCAAAGCGTTTCTCAGCCTCCCAGGGGCTGTTTCCTCAGGCTATTCAGTGTGAAAATGACTGATAGACTTGCTATTTAACAAAGCTGTCTTAATCAATGATAGGTTAATTAGTAACTATCAACAGCTGAGAGTGCAATGCCATTGCAAGGGTTGCCATGGTGACTAAAGAGAACTCCCATCTAAGTGAACAACAAAATATTGTTAAAAACAAGAGCCAGCATGTTAACCCTGCATCAGCAGTGATGATAACAATATTATATATATATAATAAGAAGCACATCAAAGCATAAATTTGTAATAAAAACTTACACAATCGAAAAGTATATACAACCAAAATCCAGATTGATATGTTATCTGTGCCAGCATACAAACATAACAGCGAGATAGCAATAAAAAATATATATGCATACAAAAAGTTATGCTAATAAAAGAAATACACCTAATATATACAAAAAATGAATAAATTATAAAGGTCCCCCAAACATACAGGGTTCCCTTAGTAATAACACATTAGCCCATCAAAGGATATATAGACTAGCCCAAAAGGTAACATCATATTTGATAATCATGGTAAAAATGTGTGTTGTCTAAAGTATCCTTCTCTATGTTTGCTACATTGAGTAAATTAGTAATTCTTAATTCTAAAATTATTTCATATACCTATACATCAAACTAATCGTAACTAAATGTCATCTTGTAACATAGAAATGGGAAATGTGATGCATTCATTATAACTAATAATAAAACCGGCACCTACCATATAGAAAGTGATCATTTAAACAAGCGATGGCAACAATAACATTACACTCGACAAAAAGGGGATTTTAACAAGAGGGGGTGTGTAACGGTTGTCACCCAATTAGAACAGCCCTGATTCCTTTACTGGTGGTGGCACAGTCCTCCCCTGACTGCACTGGTTTCCTCCTTGGAATTGCTTCAACCAACTGCTTGAAGGAACACAGCGGATTAAATCACTGTGATCAGTGCAGTTAGCAGTCTGTGTGGAATTGCCTGCTTCTACAGTTTGTAAGGAGTAGGTAGTTGAAAATAAAGTCGCCAAACTTACCATTGAGATGCTCCTTCCACCTCCAGTATGAGCCACATGTGCATCCTCATTTGCCTCTTCAAACAGTACTACTTATAGGTTTTGGCACGCTAATTGTAAATGCCCCCTGTGATGCACGGCCTTTATTGACAAGTGCGCAGGGCCTCACAACAGATCAGGGAGGTGGGAGGGTGAATAAGAATCTCTACACTAGAGAAAATAAAAATAAATACTTAAATATTAAAAAAAAGCCCTAAGCTGCATACTGGCTGAAAGTATCTCAGATGGTGGTGACCAGTGGGAGAGGGTGAGAGAACAGAGCTGTTTGAGAAGAATCAGGTAGGGATTTGACAATGGGAGTTGTTTGATGGGAGGGTAATCCCTACACTACAGCAAATATAACCCTTAAAAGCTAACTGATTAACCTTTTCACTGCTGGGAATTTTATTAAGTATGGTGCGCATCCGCAATTCGGGGCCTTGTAATTACCAAAAACCAATGGCAAAGCCATGCATGTCTGCCGTTTCTGAACAAATGGGGCCGCAGAGAAGTTTTTACAACCATTTGTCTTATGACTGCAGTAGTTGTGTGTAAATAATTTCAATGAGAAACCCAAAAGTTGCAAAAAGTTAATTTTTCTTTAAATTACCATATTTGGCAACCAAGTAGTGGCATCAAATATACCAAAATGTGCCTAGATCAATACCTTGGGTTTTCTACTAATATATATATATATATATATATACACAATATATATATATATATACTGTATATATAGTTTTGGATGACAATTTTGAGAATTAGGGCAATGAACACATTTTTATGATATTTTTTCTTAAGTTTTTTTGTGGAATATGGTGTATGTGTATATACAGGGAGTGCAGAATTATTAGGCAAGTTGTATTTTTGAGGATTAATTTTATTATTGAACAACAACCATGTTCTCAATGAACCCAAAAAACTCATTAATATCAAAGCTGAATAGTTTTGGAAGTAGTTTTTAGTTTGTTTTTAGTTATAGCTATTTTAGGGGGATATCTGTGTGTGCAGGTGACTATTACTGTGCATAATTATTAGGCAACTTAACAAAAAACAAATATATACCCATTTCAATTATTTATTTTTACCAGTGAAACCAATATAACATCTCAACATTCACAAATATACATTTCTGACATTCAAAAACAAAACAAAAACAAATCAGTGACCAATATAGCCACCTTTCTTTGCAAGGACACTCAAAAGCCTGCCATCCATGGATTCTGACAGTGTTTTGATCTGTTCACCATCAACATTGCGTGCAGCAGCAACCACAGCCTCCCAGACACTGTTCAGAGAGGTGTACTGTTTTCCCTCCTTGTAAATCTCACATTTGATGATGGACCACAGGTTCTCAATGGGGTTCAGATCAGGTGAACAAGGAGGCCATGTCATTAGATTTTCTTCTTTTATACCCTTTCTTGCCAGCCACGCTGTGGAGTACTTGGACGCGTGTGATGGAGCATTGTCCTGCATGAAAATCATGTTTTTCTTGAAGGATGCAGACTTCTTCCTGTACCACTGCTTGAAGAAGGTGTCTTCCAGAAACTGGCAGTAGGACTGGGAGTTGAGCTTGACTCCATCCTCAACCCGAAAAGGCCCCACAAGCTCATCTTTGATGATACCAGCCCAAACCAGTACTCCACCTCCACCTTGCAGGCGTCTGAGTCGGACTGGAACTCTCTGCCCTTTACCAATCCAGCCACGGGCCCATCCATCTGGCCCATCAAGACTCACTCTCATTTCATCAGTCCATAAAACCTTAGAAAAATCAGTCTTGAGATATTTCTTGGCCCAGTCTTGACGTTTCAGCTTGTGTGTCTTGTTCAGTGGTGGTCGTCTTTCAGCCTTTCTTACCTTGGCCATGTCTCTGAGTATTGCACACCTTGTGCTTTTGGGCACTCCAGTGATGTTGCAGCTCTGAAATATGGCCAAACTGGTGGCAAGTGGCATCTTGGCAGCTGCACGCTTGACTTTTCTCAGTTCATGGGCAGTTATTTTGCGCCTTGGTTTTTCCACACGCTTCTTGCGACCCTGTTGAGTATTTTGAATGAAACGCTTGATTGTTCGATGATCACACTTCAGAAGCTTTGCAATTTTAAGAGTGCTGCATCCCTCTGCAAGATATCTCACTATTTTTGACTTTTCTGAGCCTGTCAAGTCCTTCTTTTGAACCATTTTGCCAAAGGAAAGGAAGTTGCCTAATAATTATGCACACCTGATATAGGGTGTTGATGTCATTAGACCACACCCCTTCTCATTACAGAGATGCACATCACCTAATATGCTTAATTGGTAGTAGGCTTTCGAGCCTATACAGCTTGGAGTAAGACAACATGCATAAAGAGGATGATGTGGTCAAAATACTCATTTGCCTAATAATTCTGCACTCCCTGTATATATATATATATATACACAGTATATATATATATATATATATATATATACACACACACATTAGTCATCTTGTCCCAGTCCACACATCCTCTCTCTTCCTGGGGTATAGTAAACCTATCCCCCAGTGTTTTTTCACTAGGTCATGGTTCTGAACATACAATACCACTCTGTCCCCCTTGGGCATGCAGTACTGGTTCAAGCATAGATGGGGGCACACACTCAGTCTGTCTTTCTGCCTAGCTGCCCTCTCATATGTCCATATGATACATCAGACACCACACCCACATAATCCAGGAAACTGTAGGGTATCCTCCTATCTCTGACCCCCACTCTCACTACTAATTAGGGGCAAACCAAGCTCTCCCACCAGTCGCTCTGCTCTAGGGCTTGGTACTTGGCACACATTGACACTTTCATTTGCACTGCAAACTTTCTCAGTGGAACATGACATTATTGGTTTAAACACGGGCAGAGCTGCATTCACTTTCTGCGATCCCTTCCAGCAACCAAGTTCAAGAGAATTAACATTGCAACCATCATTTACAATACATCCCCACTCACTGGAACAAGACATCACTGGTTCTAAATAAAAAAAACAACAACACACATTTGCATTAATTCTCTGCTTTACACCACAGCAACCATGTTCAAGGGAAGTATTCTCCATCCTTTGGTAGGATACCTCAGGCCCTGGTGCAGCTGGAGATTTGCCCATCTAGGTTCCCCAAAGTTTTACGCATAACCTCAGTTAGGTGCTGTCTTCTGGGGCATAATGACAAAGCATGAATGCATCCAGCTCAAATCATCCCCAAGTAAAACATCAACAGGAATTATCCTCAGAGATCCCATACCCTAATTAAGGTACACTTGTACCACAGGCACAGTGAGCAGACTCCCCCAATTCCTTGGATGGGCACAGTCCTCCCTGGTATAATGTACTCCGGCTTTAACATTGCAGGATGCACCAAGGTAACCAAAGCTCCACTATCCCTGAGTCATGTGGCCACCAACACATACCCTTTTTAGGTTACCACTCCGCCGTTCTTTGAGAGCCCAACCACAAACAAAACAGCTGCTGGTTCCCTGGCCACATTCCAACCCTCAGGATTCTTATTCTCTGGGCAGGTAAAACTCAGATGCCACATCTGGTTATGCTGCAAATGAACCAATAACCCATACAAAAAACTAAATAAATGCAAAAATACAGTTCTAGAAAAAACAAACGTAATTTTTGTAAGAACTTACCTGATAAATTAATTTATTTCATGGTGGTGAGAGTCCACGAGCTGTTACGTATGGGATATACATTCCTACCAAACCTCAAAAGCCTATAAATAGCCCACCCACCTCACACATACTTCAGTTTAACCTTATAGCCAATCTTGGATTAGGACACAAGGAGGAAACTATAATGTCCCTATTAATGCTGTTAGAATTAACAACCTTAGATAAAATTTCAATAAAGTCTGCAAAACAGCTTTATCTTGATGGAAAATCAGATAAGGAGAATATCAAGAGAGCAGACAATTCAGAAATTATTTTAGCAGAAGAGATAGCCAAAAGAAACAGCACTTTCCAAGAAAGTAGTTATAGTCCAAAGAAAGCATAAGCTCTAAAGGAAAGCCTGAAAACTCTTTAGCACCAGATTTAGACCCCAGGGATTACAAATGGGTTTAATAACAGGCTTATTTTGAATTAAAGCCTGAACAAAACAATGAATATCTGGAAGATGAGCATTTTTTTCTGTGAAACATGACAGAAAGAGCAGGGGATTTGTCCTTTCAAAGTACTAGCAGACACACCTTTATCCAAACCATCTTGAAGAAGTGGAAGAATCCTAGGAATTCTAGAAGAATGTCAGGAGTAATCATGAGTAGAACACCATGAAATATAATTTTTCCAAACTTTTATGATAGATTTTCCTTGAAACAGGCTTGCAGGCTTGAATCATGGTGTTAATCATTGAGTCAGAGAAACTTTTGTGATTGAGATCTAAACATTTAATTTCCATGCCATTATATTTAGAGATCTTAGATATGGATGAAAGAATGGACCTTGAGACAGAAGGTCTGGCCTTTTAGGAAGAGGCCACAGTGGGCAACTGGACATACAAATTAGGTCCGCATACCAAATCTTGTGAGGCCACGCAGGGGCTATCAGAATTACAGAGGACTGTTTTGGAAATCACTCTGTGAAGGAAAACGAGAGGAGGGAATAATTAAGCAGGCTGGAAAGACCAATGCACTGCCAGAGCATCTAATAGCTCCACCTGAGGATCCCTGGAACTTACAAGATATCTGGGAAGTTTCTTGTTCAAACGAGAGGACATCAGATCAATTTCTGGAAGACCCCACATTTGAACAATCTAAAAGAACACATCTGGGTGGAGAGACCACTCCCCCGGATGTAGGGACTGACAACTGAGATAATCTGCCTCCTAGTTGTCTACACCTGAGATGTAAATCGCAGTGATGAGGCCGGAATTGGATTCCAAGAAATTATTCAATATACTATCATGGCTAATGAACTTCGAGTTCCTCCTTAATGATTGACATATGCCACTGTGATATTGCCTGTCTTAAAATGTACATTAGCTGTTCGTACATTAAACCTTTGTAAAGATTCTTTGAGCAGTAGCTAGGCCAAATGGAAGGGCAATGAACTGGAAGTGCTGGTCCAGGAATGCAAACCTCTGGAACTAAAAGTGTTCCCTGTGGATTGGAACATGAAGGTAAGCATCATTCAGATCTATAGTGGTCATAAACTGGCCTTCTTGAATTAAAGGAAGGATGGACCTTATAGTCTCCATCTTGAAGGAAGGGACAATGAAAAATTAGTTTAAGCACTTTAGGTCCAGAATTGGGCGGAAAGTTCCCTCCTTCTTTGGGACCATGAAAAGGTTTGAATAAAACCCCAAACCTCTTTTTTCGATAGGCACCGGGACAACAACTCCTATGGTGGATAGATCCTGAATGCACCCTAGAAATGCATCCCTCTTTTCTAGTCTGGTAGACAGATTTGAGAGAAGGGAGATTAGGTTATATACACAGCGCCAACATTATAAGATACAGGCTCCCAAAATGAGATCACTAAAAACGCAAAAAAAAAAATCCAATGTATAGGAGGAGGGAGCGCCAAGTTGGCTGAAGTATCTAAAAACTAAAATGTATGATTAATATATATGTACTAAATAGAATTAAACTGTTATAATTAACTTTGCTGGTTAAAAAATAAAATATAATATAGATAACATTTCATATAGAAATGCATATAATAGGGTACCCTATATACAATATGACAAAAACAAAAGTTATAAAAACAAAGGTCAATAAAACCACAGAGTAAGTTGAGTCCTCAAAGAAAAACAGTGTTAACTATATAATATCCTCAGATATTATTTAATATAGAAAAGTGTCCAAAAAATAGTGTCCAAGGATAATTAATTGTATCCAATAGTGTTCAAATGAGGCGTCCAAATAGTGTGAGTCCCATTCTTACAGCTATAGTTGCTGAAAGACTGAAAAAATATATTAACAATTTGATCCACAGTGATCAAACGGGATTTATGCCAGGAAGAAATTCATCAAAGAATAAACGGAAAGTTTTATTAGTCCTGAGCCATTATTGGAATAAAGCTAAGAGTGAAGCTAAATCATGTGAGGTAGAATTGGCCCTTTTAACTCTAGATGCTAAAAAGGCATTTGATGCAATTGTGTGGGAGCATTTATTACTTCATTATCCCGGTTCGGCATAACAGGTAATTTCCTCAATTTTATTAAATTGATCTATAAGGCCCCATGTTCTACTCTTTATGTAAATGGACAATTCTCCCCAAAAATAACGTTGACTAAAGGGACTAGACAAGGATGCCCTCTGTCACCATTATTGTTCAACCTCTCTATAGAACCACTAGCGGCTAGACGTAGACAAGTGTTAGTTGGAATTAAGATGGGAGATGGTAGTGTAATTTTATCATTATACGCAGATGATTTAATACTCTTTTTATATAGCACGTAGTATTCCGATACTGCTAGATATAATTAATGAATTTGGCTCATTTTCAGGCTATAAAGTAAACCATGCAAAATCAGAACTATTATGGATTAGTCGTCCCAAAACGTATACCTTCCATCATCCTTTTCAAGCTTAAATTCGAGGCTGTGGTGTACATTAAATTATCTTAAATTTTTCCAAGAAAGTAGAACCCATTTCTGTGACCGCCAGAATTATGATGCTGAAAATATTTTTATTCCCACGTTTGTTGTATATATTACAGAATCTTCCAATTTTTATCAAAAATGTGGATATGAAGAGATATGATAAAGAATGTAATTTTTTTTATATGGGGTAGAAGAAGGGTGAGACTTTAAAAAAATACTTTATATCTAGATAAAGAATTCGGAGGGTTTGGTCTTCCTAACTTTAAACCAGGTTACAATGTTAAAAGTAGCAATTGATTGGATAAAGGGTAGTCTAATAAAACCCTTTGCCTTAAAAGCTATTTTACACACCCCTACAGCTAAACTGCCATCATCGTTATTAAATATCAAGATTATTAGTAATGTGGTCAAAGTATGGCAGAAATTTTGTATAGATCTCAAGGTAAATTTCAGTTTTTTTAAGTTTCTTCCTATTCTGGGGCACCCAGAGTTCACTCCAGGACTAAGTTTTGGTATTTTCCATATCTAGAAAAGAAAAGGAATATAATACTTAGAGCAACTAATTGATAAAGAGTCAGGGGCGTTTAAAGCCTTTACACAGTTACAAGAAGAATTTGATATCCCTAGGCAGCATTTTTTTGCTTTTTTACAGGCTAGGCAATTCCACAATCATGTAACACAAAATGTTTCTGGTAACCCACAGCTGGGGATAATAGAAAGTGGGTTACAGATTTATCGGGTGGGCTACCATTCAATATCAATTTGGTATAAAATGATACTGAAAAATCTTGGTAATAGGCATTTAGAAACTATCATCACTAGATGGCAGAAATTATTCTGAGATTTATAAGTTCAAGATATTAAACAGAGTATAGCGACGGCTGGATATAAGTTTACTTCCTGGAAAGAAACTCACAGCTATCTGGTAAATTTTGCGTATATTACGCCCAATCGGTTACCTAAATGGGATAAGAAATCTAAGGGGAACTGCTTTCACTGTTATGCCCCTCAAGCAGATATACTTCATTGTAGTGGTATGCCCAAGGATATATATTTTTGGAAAAGGGTATCTTTCTGGTTGAATAGGTTTGTGAGCCAATTTTACCCCTGTGAGTATTTTTTTTTTTTTTTATCTTTGCGAAGCAATTTGTAAAGGAAGAATATTCTTTAATTATTACAGCAACACAAATTTCAAAGAATGTAATTCCCCGATACTGAATAGCTAAAAAGTATCCGAGTATAGCTGAATTTGGACAAAAAATGATTGCCCAATTAATTATAGAGCAAATGAATATTGTGCCAAACAATGAAAGATAATTTAGAGTCTTTTATACAAAATGGGCGGATATTATTAGACTGCAACCATTAGAGATGCAATCAGATACTTTGAAACCCTTGTAGGTTTTTTTGATCTCCTGGGGAGTTATAGAATAGATAGTATATAATTGGTTTGGGAGAAAGCACCCTACCTACATATTGATCCTATATTCTAACTTTCTGGGTCTTTTTTTTTTCTCTTGTTCTTGTTTTCTATTTTGGTTGTGTTTTGTTATTATATTTATGTTTATTATAAAATAGGTTTGAAAATCCCCAATTCATGTACCAAGAGTAAAGGGATTTCTATAATAGTAGATTGACAAGTCTCTTGAACAGCAGAGACATTGTTTTATGTATATTGCCATAGTTGGACTGCTATAAGAGAAACATTATATTGATATCTGCTATGTATGATAATTGATTTTGTTCTGTTTTTACTTTTGTCCCTTTTTTTCATGGTTCTGTGAAACATATTATGAATTGGTATATAAATAAAGAAATAACTATATAATATCCTCAGGTATTATTTAATATAGAAAAGTGTCCAAAAAATAGTGTCCAATGATAATTAATTGTGTCCAATAGTGTCCAAATGAGGTGTCCTAATAGTGTGAGTCCCAAATAAATGATCATTTATTTGGGACTCACACTATTAGGACACCTCATTTGGACACTATTGGAGACACTTAATTATCCTTGGAGACTATTTTTTGAACACTTTCTATATTAAATAATATCTGAGGATATTATATAGTTAACACTGTTTTTCTTTGATGACTCAACTAACTCTGTGGTTTTATCGACCTTTGTTTTTATAACTTTTTGTCATATTGTATATAGGGTACCCTAGTATATGCATTTCTATATTAAATTGTATCTATATTATATGTTATTTTTAACAACCAAAGTTAATTTTAACAGTTTAATTCTATTTAGTACATATATAGTAATCATACATTTTAGCTTATAGATACTTCAGCCAATTTGGCGCTCCCTCCTCCTATACAGATTCGAGAGATGGAATCTACACCATGGTGGATGAGATTTGAAGCCTATCTTGTATCCCTGAGATATCACCTCCAGGACCCACGGATCCTGTACGTCCTTGAACCAGGCATCTGAAAAAAGAGACAGTCTGCCTCCTACACTATCCGATCCTGGATAGGGGGCTGCCCCTTCATGCTGATTCGTTTTCGGCAGGCTTCTTATTCTGCTTAGATTTATTCCAGGACTCTTGGGTTGCTCGGGCTTGGAGGAGGATTGTTGTCATTAGAATTTGTCAGACTGAAAGGAACGAAAATTAGAAGATGGTCGTCCCTTAGACTTGTTCTTCTTATCTTGCAGTAGGAAAGAACCCTTGCCTCCAGGCCTGGACCAAATAAAATCTTAACCTTGAAAGGAAGAGAAAGGAGTCTGGACTTTTAAGTCTTGGTCTGCGGATATGACTTCTAACAGAGCGCCTGGCGGGCTAGGACCGCAAAGCCAGAGGCCTTTGCATTTAGGCGAATAATTTGCATGTTCGCATCACAGATAAAAGAATTAGCAAATCTCAGAGCTTTAATTCTGTCTTGAATATCCTCAAGGGGAGACTCCACCTCAATGAGTTCCGACAAAGAGTCGTGCACCAGTAGGTAGCCGCTCCGGCAACCGCGGCAACTGCAGCCGCCGGTTGAAACAAAAAACCTGTATGTTGAAACATCTTTCTCAGTAAGGTTTCCATTTTCTTATCAATCGGCTCTCCAAATGAAGAACTATCCTCAAGAGGTATAGTAGTACGTTTAGCAAGTGTAGAGATAGTACCATCCACCTTAGGAATGGAGCCCCACAAATTCAATTGAGAGTCTGGGACAGGGAAATACTTTTTAAAAGTAGACGAGGTGGAAAAGGAAGAACCAATTCTTTCCCATTCGTTCTTAATAATGTTCGCCATCTTAACTGGCACAAGATAAGTCAAAGGAACATTCCTGTCTTCGTAAACTCTATTTTAGGTATCATAAGTTCTCACGGCCTCTGGAACCTCTAACTTAGACAGAACCTCCTTTAATAAAAAACGCTAGTGCTCAATTTTAAATCTAAAGGAGACTTAGATGCTAACGACTCTGACCCAGAAAGTTCACCCCCTGAGGCTATATATTAGGGAAAAATGCAACTAGGCATCAATCCCATAGGGGGCACTTCCTAAGTGTATACTACTAAAAGCATATATGAATATTAGTAACTATAAAATATAATCATAAAATAAGAATACAACCATAAATCACAAAACAGATATTTGCCAAATATAACCAGACAAAAAAGGATAATACAATGATAAAGTCTTAGGATTCCAATATTGTGGCTGCTCTCTGATAAAGGATGGTCAATCTCTGGGAAGCGAAATTATGAAGAAAAAAAGAGACAAAGGCAGCAACATGGCCTAGTACCGTCAGGCAGATGGATATTTAAATATAGGAAAAAAGGGTACTCACAAGCGCAGCACACCCAATAGTGCTAGTGGGGCAGACTGGGACTTTGTAGTGGTCCAGCTCACTGGGGAAGGTACGCACAGCACATAGACACAGGCTTGGTCAGCAATACATCAAAGGTGTCTGTAGAAAGTTACAAAAAGAAAAGGGCTACCATAGCCTAGTACAGTCCAATCAAGTGTAAAGCTGGGACTTCTCAGTCGCCCAGTAGACCACTCTCTTGGCAAACAGAATTCTCACCAAAACTCCACGAACGGGCGTGAAAATAATACATACAGCAGCAAGTGTATCATAAAAACATACATCTTTATTTAAAAACAAAGCAAAGCATTTCTCAGCCTCCCAGGGGCTGTTTCCTCAGGCTATTCAGTGTGAAAATGACTGATAGACTTGCTATTTAACAAAGCTGTCTTAATCAATGATAGGTTAATTAGTAACTATCAACAGCTGAGAGTGCAATGCCATTGCAAGGGTTGCCATGGTGACTAAAGAGAACTCCCATCTAAGTGAACAACAAAATATTGTTAAAAACAAGAGCCATCATGTTAACCCTGCATCAGCAGTGATGATAACAATATTATATATATATAATAAGAAGCACATCAAAGCATAAATTTGTAATAAAAACTTACACAATCAAAAAGTATATACAACCAAAATCCAGATTGATATGTTATCTGTGCCAGCATACAAACATAACAGCGAGATAGCAACAAAAAATATATATGCATACAAAAAGTTATGCTAATAAAAGAAATACACCTAATATATACAAAAAATGAATAAATTATAAAGGTCCCCCAAACATACAGGGTTCCCTTAGTAATAACACATTAGCCCATCACAGGATATATAGACTAGCCCAAAAGGTAACATCATATTTGATAATCATGGTAAAAAGGTGTGTTGTCTAAAGTATCCTTCTCTATGTTTGCTACATTGAGTAAATTAGTAATTCTTAATTCTAAAATTATTTCATATACCTATACATCAAACTAATCGTAACTAAATGTCATCTTGTAACATAGAAATGGGAAATGTGATGCATTCATTATAACTAATAATAAAACCGGCACCTACCATATAGAAAGTGATCATTTAAACAAGCGATGGCAACAATAACATTACACTCGACAAAAAGGGGATTTTAACAAGAGGGGGTGTGTAACGGTTGTCACCCAATTAGAACAGCCACTTCAGGCTAACGTGGATGAGTTGGTGACGTCAGCGCCTATACCCACAGAGGCCCAACCTCCAAACATTACCAGGTCATTCTATATTTATAGAACGAGATATATTCAAGGGGATTTACATATAGTTTTAACATCCTAACACCCAACTGTATATTTATGATCCTACATCTATCCGGATCGGGGAGTCTCACTATTAGTAAACTTAGTTGCGATAAACCCTCGATCGGTTATTGTAATACAAGAGGGTGTGTGTGGTATACGAACCAATCATACTGAGGCTAAACAGGCCAACATAAAAAAGGTGATCTGATTGGTCAGCTATACAAATCCCCACCCCCAAAGTGACTAAGGACTCCCAATGATAATAGAGGGAATACGCTTCATCTATCAGTAACCTGTCAGTAAACTAATGCTATGGGCAAAGTAACCAACACAAAGTGTCTCTATTTGACGATGATAAAGGTATAGAGAACAGAAGAAATCCTAAATGGTGACATAAAACGTAATATACATGTATAATCACTAAAAGATCTAAGAACCAGTCTTGATTGTTCTGATATATATTGTGTACAAATGAACACTATAGTCCCAATTATTGTATTCGATAATGGATGCTGTGTGCTAGCTAACCTAACAAATGAGAACAAATATAAAGTGGAATAAATGATAAATAAAAATAGTGACCCATTGAACCTAATGTGTGTGAAGTGACTAATGCTAGTACTAATACTAGTGATAATAAATACATTTCTAACCTAATATATAAAATATCACAGTGTAATACATTTTTTAAGACCATAATAATATGTGTATTGTCCCTTAGAAATGTGGAATGACACCAACTCACTAATTATAATATAAATCAGGACAATTAAACTAACCTTCTGTATACATCTTATATGATCTTACATCTTATATGATGTGTGATGTATGGTGCAAACGTAATTCCTTTATAACCGTCAGAATTATTGATAACCTAAAAAATCGGTATATGTGATCACTCAAATTCAAACTATAACCTTGTGACTAGTCGATAATGATAGAGATGTATGTGCAATAAAGAAATATATGTGTATATTGAAGTAGATATAGTGGTGTTAAAGTATCTCTCTAGGTATATACTAATCACTGAACTAGTAGTGTCAATTGTAACATTATGAAATATGTAATATAATATATAATATAAATAGGGACTCAGTAGGAATTTCTTTGCTATACATCGTCCTTTCAACTAACCTCTATTACTAGGTATATAAAAAACAACCTAGGAGCAAACTAGAACCCTAGAGAGAGAAGGAGGGTTGTGGATCATAGTATTATGATATATGTAGTTAATAGAAATCTATTTGTGGTTTATGATTGTGATGTTTTAGTATATATGAAATAGAAAATAAGTTCCCTGACAAGAACTGGGCCTTAAACTATTTGTGATATTTATATTAATAGACAAAAGGTGTAATGAACATATATCCAAAACAAATGTACTTGTGCACACATACGTATAATGTGCATGCAAACACACACGAAGGTGTATGCAAAAGCACACATATACATGTGTAGATTGGGGGGAGTGTGTGTTTGTACACACGTATACACATATAAGGGGTGAAGGGGTATAGAGACCAATTCAAGAGAATGCGGCCATATCTAGATTCTCGTTAAGCCCATCTGGTTGGAGTGTTTTGAGTTTAGTAATCCAGAAGGATTCTCTTCTCCTTAGAGTTAAGAAGGCGTTGTTATTTGTTCTGGGAATGGATTTGATGGGCAAAATACTCATAGAATTCTTTTGGCCCCCATGATGTAATAGACAGTGTCTAGAAACACTGTGTGCCTTGGACTTGGTTTTAATGTTAGATGCATGCTTCCCCCATCTTTTTTTCACCTTACAGGAAGTGCGGCCAATGTATTGGACCCCACAATTACAACTCAATAAATATATAATGAAAATGGATTCACAGGTCATGAAACTTTTTATATCAAAGGTATCCCCAGTGGCATGGGACGTGAAAGTAGATATCCTATGTACTATAGAGCTGTACATAACGCAACGTCTTCTACAGCACTTGGAAATCTTGTGCCTTAAGGAAATGGGTGCTGGTCTTGTAATGTGTGATACATTCCTATCCAAAAGTTTGTCCCTCACCACTTTGCTGGGAGCCAAAGTCGTCTTGAGAGTAGGTGCTCTTCTATAGACCACCTTTGGTTTGGGGCCAATAATGTTCTTAAGTGTAGAATCGTTGGTCAGAATAGGCCAATGTTAGTAGTAGTACAAATAGGGATATCTTGTCAAACTTAATTTGACAGGTACCACGCCCCTTTATATGCAAAACCCTGCCCACTATTCTCCCAATATTTCCACCATACCCCGCCCACTATTTTCCATATTTCACGCCCCTTTAATGGCTTATCTCCTTCTTTTAAGAGTATTTTAACATTTATTTTAATGTTAAAATAATAAACAATATAATTTTATTTTAAATAGTGTTGTGTTAATGTTTTATGTATCGTTTAACTGATATTTTGTAAGATTTCAATGCAATTCAATTTAAAAAAAAACAAAAAACCAGAATACATTTTAATTCAATGTATTCCTAATAAGGGGTATTTAAAAAAAGAAAAAATACAAAATATCTTCTCTGCATAATGCTGGAGGGCATTGCGCAGAGAAGATATAAAATGTTAAAATAATAAACAATAAAAAAAAAAATTTAAATACTGTTTTGTTAATGTTTTATGTATCGTTTAACTGATATTTTGTAAGATTTCAATGCGATTAAATAAAGCACAGATTTTATTTTATTTTTTAAAACTTTATTTGAGTCATAAAGCAAAAAAAAAAAAAAAAAAATTATACAGAAAACAACAGTTGATAAAATTTACAAAGTCAACCATGTTGAAGGATTAAAAAGTGATTTAGGTCTTTTCTTTGATGTCAGGTAACCTTGAGGTGTAGTTAGTCCCATGGTGGGTGTTGAAGGTGATGGTAAAATATAATGTTGCAGCAATGTCTCTGGTAAATGAGCAATATCCCTAATTTCCATTTTTAGATGTTCAAAATTATCCCTTTTTCTAGCATTACCAACAACTGACGATGGAATATTCAGTTCAGCCATAGCTTTCCTAAAAGACTCCCAACCTTGCGGTGTTTTGCGCATGGTCACATTGTGACTTTGTTTAGCGCAACGTACTAAGTCTCCTAAGACTCCTAACCAAGCCCCAAAGTATATTTGAATACCATCAGCTACCTTCTCCAGTTTGTGTAAAGGGTCTTTTCAAATGCAAAAGAAGGGGGAGGGGGGAGTGTCTGATTTCCCACTTGCAGTGGGCTTTCCAACTGCCTTTTCAACAGAGCTAAACTGAAAGCTTCTAAGTAAGTTTTTTAACAGTTTTATACTGGATTTTTATATCAGTATCTGTGCATCTTATTATTTATAGTAGTGTCTATTACATGCAGTTATATGAAAATGAGTGTATACTGTCCCTTTAAGATATCAGCAATTTCCTCATCCAAGCGTGTTGTAACTGTGTAACGAATATCTGTATCACCCTGTTGTGTACGTTTCAAGCGGTCCACATCCTGTTTTGGTACCAAGTACATTTTTTGAGTATGCTCCATTAACGGTTAGTTAAGAGACTTGTCAGTAGAGGTATAGCAAATCCTAAAAGCGGTGCTAAAAATCCACCAGATTGATTTACCAACTTCTTTTTTTTTTTTTTTTTTTTAAGCTTCCCAATTGCAGAATAGCCTGCTAGACATGTTTACACAGTCCTAATGTTTTAATTTGAATGATGGATAAACCAAAAAACTTTACTTTTTAGAGGGTGACTTTTTTAAAATATAGTTCTGGGTTTTTTTTTACCCTGACAAAAAACATTTTGTACAAGATACATTATACTCAGATTCCTGTGGTGTACATATTTTTAAACGCCTTCTCAATTTCAGAGCTGCCACTGGCAGCTTCCATCAAATCATCAACAATTGTTAGATTAATTTTATCAGGTGGAAATAAATCATCATCGACAAATGTGTTTGGAAGACCTTCTATAAATTTAATATATGGGAAAGTATATAATAATTAACCATACATTTTTTGCCAGGATGCATAAAACCACACAATATTATCAGGTTTGCGGGACAGAAGTGTGTCAGAATGTTGTAAAATTTGTTTTACAAAATAGCTTTTGTCTGAATTTGAAGGACCTGCTAAAATACAAGAAAAAGGGTGTTGCAAACACGTGTCCATTGTTAGTGCTATATTAGTAACCAAATGGTAGTGTCGTAAAATCATGTGATAACTTTCTTTTGTCATGCTTCACCAACACAGAGAAAGACTATTTTACGTGGTGCTTCTACAGACTTAATATCTGCTATATGTGAAATAGCACTCAACATTCTAAAATGTAGATTGCCCTTGACAGCAAAGCAGAAAGGATGTCTTAAAAAGTGGAGCAAAATTATAAAAAGTCTTAGTAATAGGACAACATCGATTAGCAAAAAAAGAAATTGGTAAATCAATCTGGTGGATTTTTAGCACCGCTTTTAGGATTTGCTATACCTCTACTGACAAGTCTCTTAACTAACCGTTAATGGAGCATACTCAAAAAATTTACCTGGTATCAGTGGACAGCTTGAAACGTACACAACAGGGTGATACATATATTCGTCACACAGTTACAACACGCTTGGATGATGAAATTGCTGATATCTTAAATAATTCTAATTTACCTGAAGATGTAAAAATTAAAAAGTACAATGCTGCATTGCCAAAATATCTGGTGTTTGCTAAACAAAATTCTAGAGAGAATACTACTTTAAGACTTTTAATGCCCCCAGGAGATCCTATTCTCACTGATAATAACACAAGTAGTGTATCTATTGAAAAAGGTGATAGGATATTTCATGAAGTTGTTAACAATGTGCATGACAGGTTTAAGAAAAATGCTGAATTACTTCTTTCTAAAATGGCACAATCCAAACATATAACTAATTAGACACAAACCACCAAAAGCAATCAGCGCAACAATCACTCAATAAATATGTGTATATCTATAAAGGAGAGTGTTACCAAAATTATGGCAATAGTTGATAAAAAAACACTAAATTAAAATTACACTGATAAAGATATTCCACTAATGATTAATTGTCCAAAATGACAGCAGTCCAAAAAATGATGTTATCTCAAAAATAAGAACAGTCTTACTAATGTTGAAAGATGGTGTCAGGAGATTCCCTTTTGAAGACTCAGATGCAGCTAATTGAAAAACGCTGCTTGTCCTGCAGCTGAAACACAGTAACTCCAATCCCACAAAAAACAGCGCAGTCTGTGAATACAAAAAGGTGGACTCCAATAGTGCAATATTGTATGAACAAGCACTTTATTAACAATAAAAATACATATGCCAAAATACTCACAATGTAAGCATATAAACATGCACAGAAAGGTTTCTTTTCTCAAAGATGGCAATATCGCCGGGTACTTGTGTGGTCTAAGGACACTTGGAGAAGCAGCAGCAGATTTCCCGGTCGGCGTGTAACGTCAACACCCGACAAACAGCTGATACAAGTTTCCCTTAGTCCTTGCGCACACAGACTCCCAAAGCTCGCAGCCTCAACACGTTTCTCGCCCCCTACTGGGCGCTTTCTCAAGAGGAATGATGATCTATCCTGCTGTATCGTCATTTCTAATTTATATCCTGTGCAACAGCACCATCTATCTGTAGAACTAGTTATTACACTTCTTATTTACATGTTATTAAACAAAAATTATATAACAATTTGATATACTATCCTATTCATATATCAGAAATTACATCAATATTTGCAATCTAACCTAATTAATAAAATAACATAGATGATCAAAAAGGGAGGCGCATATGTAGACTAGGGTGGAAATACAGGATACAATTGATAAATGTTACAATAATAAATAATTAAAATCCTAAATATTTATATTATATATTCTACTTACTATTATCTCAACACCAATTAATAAGTTAAAAACTGATCAATCAAACTGAAAAAGCTGCCTGAAGTACTTTTCTACCAAAGACTGCTTCTGAGGAAGAAAACACATCAAAATGGTAGAATTTAGTAAAAGTATGCAAAGAAGACCAAGTTGCTGCTTTGCAAATCTGATCAACCGAAGCTTCATTCCTAAATGCCCAGGAAGTAGAGACTGACCTAGTTGAATGAGCTGTAATCCTTTGAGGCGGAGTTCTACCCGACTCAACATAAGCATGATGAATCAAAGACTTTAACCACGATGCCAAAGAAATGGCAGAAGCCTTCTGACCTTCCCTTGAACCAGAAAAGATAACAAATAGACTAGAAGTCTTCCGGAAATCTTAGTAGCTTCAACATAATATTTCAAAGCTCTAACTACATCCAAAGAATGCAACAATCTTTCCTTAGAGATCTTAGGATTAGGATACAATGAAGGAACTACAATTTCTCTACTAATGTTGTTAGAATTCACAACCTTAGGTAAAAATTTAAATGAAGTTCGCAAAACCGCCTTATCCTGATGAAAAATCAGAAAAGGAGACTCACAAGAAAGAGCAGATAATTCAGAAACTCTTCTAGCAGAAGAGAAGGCCAAAAGAAACAAAACTTTCCAAGAAAGTAATTTAATATCCAGCGAATGCATAGGTTCAAACGGAGGAGCTTGAAGAGCCCCTAGAACCAAATTCAAACTGCAAGGAGGAGAAATTGACTTAATAACAGGTTTTATACGAACCAAAGCTTGTACAAAACAATAAATATCAGGAAGACTAGCAATCTTTCTGTGAAAAAGAACAGAAAGAGCAGAGATTTGTCCTTTCAAGGAACTTGCAGACAAACCTTTATCCAAACCATCCTGAAGAAACTGTAAAATTCTAGGAATTCTAAAAGAATGCCAAGAAAAAAGATGAGAAAAACACCAAGAAATGTAAGTCTTCCAGACTCGATAATATATCATCCTAGATACAGATTTACGAGCCTGCAACATAGTATTAATTACGGAGTCAGAGAAACCTCTATGACTGAGAATCAAGCGTTCAATCTCCATACCTTCAAATTTAAGGATTTGAGATCCTGATGGTAAAAAGGACCTTGCGATAGAAGGTCTGGTCTTAACGGAAGAGTCCACGGTTTGCAAGGAGCCACCCGGACAAGATCCGCATACCAAAACCTGTGAGGTCATGCTGGAGCCACCAGCAGAATAAACAAATGCTCCTTTAGAATTTTGGAAATCACTCTTGGAAGAAGAACTAGAGGCGGAAAGATATAAGCAGGATGATACTTCCAAGGAAGTGACAATGCATCCATTGCTCCCGCCTGAGGATCCCTGGATCTGGACAGATACCTGGGAAGCTTCTTGTTTAGATGAGAAGCCATCAGATCTATTTCTGGAAGTCCCCATATTTGAACAATCTGAAGAAATACCTCTGGGTGAAGAGACCATTCGCCCGGATGTAGCGTTTGGCGACTGAGATAATCCGCTTCCCAATTGTCTATACCTGGGATATGAACCGCAGAAATTAGACTGGAGCTGGATTCCGCCCATACAAGTATTCGAGATACTTCTTTTATAGCCAGAGGACTGAGTCCCTCCTTGATGATTGACATATGCTACGGTTGTGACATTGTCCGTCTGGAAACAAATGAACGACTCTCTCTTTAGAAGAGGCAACGACTGAAGAGCTCTGAAAATTGCACGGAGTTCCAAAATGTTGATTGGTAATCTCGCCTCCTGAGATTCCCAAACCCCTTGTGCTGTCAGAAACCCCCATACAGCTCCCCAACCTGTCAGACTTGCATCTGTTGAGATCACAGTCCAGGTTGGAAGAGCAAAAGAAGCCCCCTGAACTAAACGATGGTGGTCTGTCCACCACGTCAGAGGGTGTCGAACAATCGGTTTTAAAGATATTAATTGAGATATCTTTGTATAATCCCTGCACCACTGGTTCAGCATACAGAGCTGAAGAGGTCGCATGTGAAAACGAGCAAAGGGGATCGCGTCCAATGCAGCAGTCATAAGACCTAGAATTTCCATGCATAAGGCTACCGAAGGGAATGATTGAGACTGAAGGTTTCGACAAGCTGAAACCAATTTCAGATGTCTCTTGTCCGTCAGAGACAGAGTCATGGACACTGAATCTATCTGGAAACCTAAAAAGGTTACCCATGTCTGAGGAATCAACGAACTTTTTGGTAAATTGATCCTCCAACCATGTTCTTGAAGAAACAACACTCATAAAAGACTGGAAAGGTTCTTTCTATTGAAAATGAGCAAAGGGAATTGAATCCAATGCTGTGGCCATAAGACCTAAAACTTCTATGCATATATAGCAACTGAAGGAAATAATAGAGACTAAAGGTACCGACAGACGGAACCCAATAAAATTGTCCCTTGTCTGATAGAGACAAAGACAGTGACATAAACTATCTGGAAACCTAAAAAAGGTGACACTTGCGTGAGGAATCAAGAGCTTTTGAAAAAAAAAGATCATCTAACTATGTCCTGAAGAGCAAAGTGAATCATATGAGATTCCGCATCCTCAGAAAATAATCTGAATGAAAACAGAAAAATGAAAATATGCATTTATTGTATCTAATGAAAACAAATAATGCTATCAATGACCATAAAAGGCAGAATAGTTTGAATAAAACTCCAAAACCCAGTTCCTAAAAAAGGAACTGTTAGAAATACCCCAGAAGATTCCAGGTCTGAGCAGCGCTTGAACCCCATGGGTGCCCAGCCATGCTTCAACAGTACCCAAAATATATAGGACAGAAACACACTTAAAGAAAGTGTTAGCCTTACTGGAATAAAATCAAAGAAATTTGGACCAAATAGAACCAAATAAATTTCAAAGAAGTCTTAACCTGCCCCTTACCAGCCAAGCTGGAATACGGCATGTACATCGCAATTTTAGGGAGCTGATTTCGAACTGAAAAATTTCCAATTATAAACATGTTACTTGGGAAAGAACTCAGGAATTCGTTCCTTAATAAGAACAACCAAACTAGTATAAGCTTAAAGTTTTAGTCTTAGAACTCAATCTTGAAGCCCAGAGTAACAGTTAAGAATTGAATCCAATTATAAAACAAATAATTGATTATCTTAGAACAAAAGAAATATGGATTTTTAAAAAATCACAAAATTCTTCTAGCTAAAATAGCTAAAGACATAGATTAACCCTCATTTGCGAAAATATTCAATAAAATGAAGACACAAATGTAATGATTAGCATGATAGTCCAGTTTAAAGGACCAGTCAATACAGTGGACTTGCATAATCAATAAATGCAAAACAACAAGACAAATGCAACAGCACCTAGTCTAGTAAATGTTGTCCCTTTAACAATGCTAAAATAAATCATAATCTGATACTTGGTCTTAAAGTAAACAGAAAAAATGAAGCAATTGCAATATCCAAATAAATCACAGGACCAAGACAAGTACCTGAAACTAAATAATTTTCCATAAATAAGATACAACTTATCTAAAGGAAAATAAATACTATTTTGCTATAGAAACAATAGCATAATTAGTAGGAGTAGAGATAGCCCCAATAAATTGGAGAATCCTCCAAATTGAATTTAACTGCTGGCAAAGAATATAGTTTAAAACCTTTGAAGAAGGAATAAAAGAAAATTATCAGCCTATTCCATTCCCTAGTATGGGGAATTGGAAAGAAAACCTCTGAAAACACAGAAGAATAAATAGGCAGAAATAGTGTCAGCTAGTCTTAAAGAACTAGTTACCTTAATATCCAAAATAATCAACACCTTTTCAACAAAGAACAAATGTACTTTAATAATAAAAAAATAATAAAAAAGTAGATTTGTTAGTGTCAATATCTGATGAAGAGAATTTCTGAAAGAGAAAAACACATCATCAGAGAAGGATAACTCAGTATGTTGTTGGTCATTTGAAACTTCAATAATTAAAAAAGAAGTGAAAAAGACCTAAAAATTTTAATAGAAGGCACAAAGTCAGACAAAGCCTTTAAAATAGAATCAGAAAAATATTTCTTATAAATCTTCTAAATATTTCTTGTACATAAGATGTAAGAATGGCAATATATAAAGCATAAATACTAATGGATTCTGCATGTAAAAGTTTATCATAATAACTTATTACAGACCATAGCTAAAGATAAACATTTATAACATTTAAAATAAATGAACTTAGCTTTGGTAGAACTGAAACTCAGTTAAGCGTTTTTCCAGAAGTGGCTTCTGATTCAGGATCAATCTGAGACATCTTGCAATATGTAATAGAAAAAACAACATATAAAGCAAAATTGATCAAATTCCTTAAATGACAGTTTCAGGAATGGGAAAAAAATGCCAATGAACAAGCTTCTAGCAACCAGAAGCAATAAACAAAGAGACTTAAATATTGTGGAGACAACAATGACGCTCAAATTTTTTAGCGCCAAAAATGACGCCACATCCGGTAACGCCGACATTTTTTGGCGCAAAAAACGTCAAAAAAATGACGCAACTTCCGGCGACACGTATGACGCCGGAAATGACAAGAAAATTTTTGCGCCAAGAAAGTCCGCGCCAAGAATGACGCAATAAAATGAAGCATTTTCAGCCCCCGCGAGCCTAACAGCCCACAGGAAAAAAGTCAAATTTTAAGGTAAGAAAAAATTGATTGATTCATATGCATTATCCCAAATATGAAACTGACTGTCTGAAATAAGGAACGTTGAACAACCTGAATCAAGGCAAATAAATGTTTAAACACATATATTTAGAACTTTATATAAAAGTGCTCAACCATAGCTTAGAGTGTCACAGAAAATAAGACTTACTTACCCCAGGACACTCATCTACATGTAGTAGAAAGCCAAACCAGTACTGAAACGAGAATCAGTAGAGGTAATGGTATATATAAGAGTATATCGTCGATCTGAAAAGGGAGGTAAGAGATGAATCTCTATGACCGATAACAGAGAACCTATGAAATAGACCCCGTAGAAGGAGATCATTGAATTCAAATAGGCAATACTCTCTTCCCATCCCTCTGACATTCACTGCACACTGAGAGGAAAACCGGGCTCCAGCCTGCTGCGAAGCGCATATCAACGTAGAATCTAGCACAAACTTACTTCACCACCTCCATGGGAGGCAAAGTTTGTAAAACTGATTTGTGGGTGTGGTGAGGGGTGTATTTATAGGCATTTTGAGGTTTGGGAAACTTTGCCCCTCCTGGTAGGAATGTATATCCCATACGTCACTAGCTCATGGACTCTTGCTAATTACATGAAAGAAATGTATTATTCACTCATATTGTAATTTGTTAAATTATGTTATATATGCTGCCACATCTAGATCAACATTTAGGCCCCTAGGCGCAAGAGTTCCCAACTTGTATATCCAAAAAGTCTCTCTGCGTCTAAGGGCCAAAAGTCTATCACCACCCCTGGAACTTGGTTTAACCATTTCTATGCCCATCACAGTCAGGCATTTTGGATCACAAGCATGTTTTTGGGAGAAGTGGATGGGTACACTATGTTTTAAGATCGGCTTCTTGATATTATAAACATGTTTGCTAAATCTCTTAGATAGGCACCTCTTCGTACGACCTACATACTTCATTCCACAACTACACTCTAAAAGATACACTACATAAGAAGTTTTACATGTGATAAATTGTTTCACTTTGTATTCTTGTCCTGATGTTGATCTAAAAACTGATCTTTCTTTGTTGATACATTTACACATAGGGCACCTAGCTTTGTGACATCTATAAGTACCCTTTAGACTTAGAAAGTTATCATTAATATTGTACTTAACTGGTTTCAGTTCCTTCAACTTACTTGGGGCAAGTATATTCTTCAAATTAGTATTTTTTCTATATACAACATTAGGCTTCGTATCTAATTCTTTTTTTATCAAAGGGTCCCCTTTTAATTTGTGAAGTATTTTTTTAACATTCATAATGCCTTCCCCGAACGTAGTGATAAATTTAACAGTTTGTGTATCTGATTTCAAAAGCTTATCTTTTTGTTTATTTAATAGAACCTCTCTATCTATCTGATCCACTTCATTCATGATATGTATTAGATGTTCTTTATTATGGGATTTGCATATCAATTTATCTTTTAAAATTTCTGCTTCACTATTATAATCATCAGATTTCGAACAATTTCTTTTTATCCTTACGAATTGACTTTTTGGGATATTTTTTACCCATTTTTTGTAATGGCCACTAGTAGCATGTAATAGACTGTTACTGTCTACCGATTTCCTATAATTTTTAGTGTATATTTTATTATCTTCTACAAACACCAATAGATCCAAAAATTTAATTTTTTGGTGTTGGATATTACCCACAAATTTTACATTAAAATCATTGGTGTTGATAAAATCAATAAAATTGATTGCTTCTATCTCGGAGCCCTCCCAAATAATAAAAACATCATCTATAAAACGCATATAAAAAATTAAATTATTTTTGAAAGGGCTATCCTTCCAAATAAAATTCTCTTCAAAAAGACCCATGAACAAATTGGCATACGATGGGGCAAATTTTGTCCCCATCGCCGTGCCACATATTTGATGAAAAAAGTCCCTCTCAAAAATAAAATAATTATGTTCTAAAACAAATTTAATACAATATTCTAAAAACCGTATCTGATTGTCTGGAAAAATTCCTTTGTCTTTTAAAAAATGGGAACAAGCTTTTATTCCAACATTGTGTTGGATAATAGTATACAGTGAGGTTACATCACAAGTGATGAACCTCATCTGACTATTCCATTCTATATTTTTGAGCTCATGTATTAGGTGTACCCCATCTTTTAAATAAGATTTCAATTGAACAACAAGGGGTTGAAGGAAGTAATCAATATAACTTGACAGATTGGCTGTCAATGAATCAATACCCGAAATAATGGGTCTTCCCGGTGGGTTTGAGATCGACTTGTGTATTTTTGGCAAGTGATACACGATTGCCAACTTCGGGTGTTCATTATATAAAAATTTATATTCATCCTTAGTTAAAATATTTTCTTCCATCCCTACATTCAACACATTTTTTAATTCTTGTAGAAAAATCTTTGTTGGGTCACCTTTTAATTTAATATAAGTAGATGAATCACTTAATAATCTCAGTGCCTCATTTATATAGACTTCACGGTCCTGAATCACTATGCCTCCACCTTTATCCGCTTGGCGAATAGTGATATTATTATTTTTAGTTAGAGAATTCAAAGCTTTTCTTTCAAAGGCATTAAGATTATCTTTAAAATCCAAAATGCCTGACTGTGATGGGCATAGAAATGGTTAAACCAAGTTCCAGGGGTGGTGATAGACTTTTGGCCCTTAGACGCAGAGAGAATTTTTAGATATACAAGTTGGGAACTCTTGCGCCTAGGGGCCTAAATGTTGATCTAGATGTGGCAGCATATATAACATAATTTAAAAAATTACAATATGAGTAAATAATACATTTTTATTTTTTATGAATAGATAGGTTTAAATATTTTATATATCTTTTAGTATCTATATTGTATTTATATGCATATATATTTTTTATATATATTTATGGAATGTGGTATATTGTTGCCTTTTAGCAAGTGTATGAATTTTAATCAGTTATGGATCTATTTATGATAATCTTGTCAATGGTAATGAATTTTTAGGATAATTGATTGATCAGTTTTTAACTTATTAATTGGTGTTGAGATAATAGTAAGTAGAATATATAATATAAATATTTAGGATTTTAATAATTTATTATTGTAACATTTATCAATTTTATCCTGTATTTCCACCCTAGTGTACATATGCGCCTCCCTTTTTGATCATCTATGTTATTTTATTAATTAGGTTAGATTGCAAATATTGATGTAATTTCTGATATATGAATAGGATAGTATATCAAATTGTTATATATAATTTTTGTTTAATAACATGTAAATAAGAAGTGTAATAACTAGTTCTACAGATAGATGGTGCTGTTGCACAGGATATAAATTAGAAATGATGATACAGCAGGATAGATCATCATTCCTCTTGAGAAAGCGCCCAGTAGGGGGCGAGAAACGCGTTGAGGCTGCGAGCTTTGGGAGTCTGTGTGCGCAAGGACTAAGGGAAACTTGTATCAGCTGTTTGTCGGGTGTTGACGTTACACGCCGACCGGGAAATCTGCTGCTGCTTCTCCAAGTGTCCTTAGACCACACAAGTACCCGGCGATATTGCCATCTTTGAGAAAAGAAACCTTTCTGTGCATGTTTATATGCTTACATTGTGAGTATTTTGGCATATGTATTTTTATTGTTAATAAAGTGCTTGTTCATACAATATTGCACTATTGGAGTCCACCTTTTTGTATTCACAGACTGCGCTGTTTTTTGTGGGATTGGAGTTGCTATATAACTAATTAGAATGATAAACTGTTGTTTTCTGTATAAAACTTATCTTTTTTTTCTGCTTTATGACTCAAATAAAGTTTTAAAAAATAAAATAAAATCTGCGCTTTATTTAATCGCATTGAAATCTTACAAAATATCAGTTAAAACGATACATAAAACATTAACACAACACTATTTAATTTTTTTTTTATTGTTTATTATTTTAATATTTTATATCTTCTCTGCGTAATGCCCTCCGGCATTATGCAGAGAAGATATTTTGTATTTTTTCTTTTTTTAAATACCCCTTATTAGGAATACATTGAATTAAAATGTATTCTGAGTTGTTTTTTTTTTGTTTTTTTTTTTTAAATTTAATTGCATTGAAATCTTACAAAATATCAGTTAAACAATACATAAAACATTAACACAACACTATTTAAAATAATATTATATTGTTTATTATTTTAACATTAAAATAAATATTAAAATACTCTTAAAAGAAGGGGATAAGCCATAAAAGGGGCGTGAAATATGGAAAAAAAGTGGGCGGGGTAGGGTGGAAATATTGGGAGGAGAGTGAGCGGGGATCTGCATATAAAGTGGTGGGGATTTGCCTATAAAGGGGCGGGTTTTGCATATAAAGGGGCATGATATCCCTATTTGTACTAGTAATGTTTCATTAAAATTGTATTAATATCCCGAAAGATAGAATTATATCTAGTTATAAAGAGTAGAGGGTTTGATTCTTTGAAATTAGCCTGTTTTTTATTATTTTTTCTTGAAAAGTATTGGTCCCTGTCTTCATTTCGAACTCTTTAAAGTTCTTTATTAACAAGTTCCACAGGGTAACCCTTTTCCAGAAATCTATCACAAATAATTCTAGCCTGCTCATCATAGTCCTCTAAAGTGGAACAATTCCTCCTAATCCTTTTAAAATGGCCATATGGCACATTATTTTTCCAACTCTGGTAATGGTTACTCTCATAATGAAGAAAACTGTTGCAGTCTACTTTTTTGAAATAGGTTTTTGATATCACTGCTCCTTCACGATCCTTCCCCAATATCAGATCTAAAAATTAGATTCTATCCTTTTGAATATTGGAAGTGAATGATATTCCAAAAGTATTATTATTGAGATGATTAATAACATCCGAAATAAGTGTATATGGACCTTTGAAGATGAACAAGAGGTCATCTATATAATGGCCATAGAACACCAGGTTTGCAACGAAAGGGGATTGGTAGATATAAGTGTGTTCAAATTGCCCCATAAACAAATTAGGGAAGCTAGATGTAAACCTGGTGCCCAGGTAAATAATATCTACTCTGATATAAAAATAATTGTGCTGTAAAATAAAAGTAATAAATTCAATGATAAAGTCAACTTGTGTTTCGGGCATGTAAATATCTTGTTCTAGATAAGAGCGGACAGCTCCAATCCCTAATTCATGCTTGATGTTGGAGTAGAGTGCCCCAACATCACAGGTCACCCACCAACATTCATCATCAAGAGTAAACTTTTGTAATTTAAGTAATAAGTCAATAGAATCCTTAATGTAGGAGGGAAGGGAATATTACGAATTTCTGAAGAAAGGCATCTATATATGCAGAAACACTTTGGTAGCTCAGCACCACTGTCAGGTGCAAGCCAGAAAGGGTGCTGTAATCCCTTGAATACTCACAAGTCCACAAAGAGGCAGCACCTTAAAGCATAAAAAGTCTTTATTTCCACATACTGGAGTTAAAACAGTGACGTTTCGGGTACACAACCCTTAATCATACAAGGCTCAAACAAACTATTCAATCCTTATATAGGCCCACCTACACTCAGGTGTTCAATCAACACCTAAAGGCAACCCCACCTAGAGGTAATTCTTTTTTATTACAGCAAATAACAGAATTTTTTCATTTTTGTTGCACATAGTGCAGGATGGGAGTTAAAAACAATACAAAAATTATATACATAGCAATTGTTTATACAGATATATAGATACATAAGCGCCAGTTACCTATAATATTATTTAAACATAATGTTTCTAAACCTAAGTGGAATAGCTCATAAGGTTTTATAATTAGGGAAATGGCTACAGAAATAGAGTATAGTCTAATTCTTTATTTAAACCAAAGGGTTGTATAGCATTAAGTTTGTAGATCCAGAATGCTTCTTTCCTTTTAAGGATTGACTCTCTATCTCCCCCCGTCTGGGACGTGGTACTGAATCAATAATTTGGAAGCGAACCTGACTGATATTATGACCATACTGGATGAAATGACCTGACACTGGTGCTTCTAAATTGTTGCATTTAATGTTGCTTTTATGTTGGATAATTCTATCACGGACCCTACGGGTCGCCTCTCCGATATAGATCTTTCCACATGGACATTTTATGAGATAGATGGCAAAAATAGTATTGCATGTTAAAAAACCTTTTATCTGAAATTTCCTACCAGTGAGAGGATGGACAAAATTTGGACCTTTTATCATCGAATTGCAGTTACCACATCCCAGACAGGGATAACAACCCTGCTTTTTACCAGATATGTAGCTCTGTTGTAATTTTTTTGCGCTTCCAATATCAGTGTGTATCAGCTCATCTCTAAGATTTCTCCTCCTTCTATAAGCAGGCATAGGGGGTAATGCAAACTCAGCCACTCCTGGATGGCAACCCTGTAGAATACGCCAATGTTTTTTTAAAATTCTCATAATTTCACTACCGTGATTATTGTGATCCATAACTACTATCATTCGTTTGTCCTCCTTTTTTGGAGTAGGATTTTTATGACACTGGACTTTAGCTAGTTCTTTCTGAACCAGCCCTACAGGGTAACCCATATTCTCAAATGTCTTGGCCATACTTTGCAATCTATTATGTAGTCTATCTTTCTCTGATACAATGCACTGTACCCTCAGAAACTGACTTCTAGGTAAAGACCTCACTGTACTTCTGGAATGAAAACTCTGATAGTGCAGAAGACCATTCTTGTCAGAGGGTTTGACATATAAGTCTGTACAAATTTTACCATCCCTGAAGTACACAGTAGTGTCCAGGAAATTAACCTCAATTTCGCTAGCAGTCAGGCAAAGTTTAATAGAGTCAGTGCTATGATTAAGTTCAGTAACAAATTCTTTAAGGGTTCCAATGTCGCCACACCACACACTGAATATATCATCTATGTACTGCCACCAGGACACTGCATATTGCAGGAACAATGTGTTCTCATAAACAAATGTTTCTTCATAGACATTCATAAATATATTCGCGTATGTGGGGGCGACATTGGAACCCATGGCCGTTCCCTGGAGCAAAAATGTATCTTGGAACAAAAAATAATTTTGATATAAAACAATTCTCAGCAGATTTTCAATTTTTTTTTTTGTGCTGTGGAGTATTTGTTGTCAGTATAGAGAACCTTCATGACTGCCGAGATTCCACTCTCATGTTTTATAGCAGTATATAAACTGCTCACGTCTAAAGGGAAGAGTATACATTTACTGCTTGTCAAATTCAAATTACGTACTTTGTCTAAAAAATCTCCAGTATCTTTGATGTAAGAGTTACCAAGGTGCACAAGTGGTTGAAACACTCTATCCAAAAAGATAGCTATGTTTGAAAACACTGAATCTATACCGGCCACAATTGGCCTACCCGGTGGGTTCTCAAGCCGCTTGTGCACCTTCGGTAAAGTGTAAAAAACTGGGATACATGGGTGGTCTATGATCAAGAAATCTGCAACATCCTTAGATATTAAACCTATTTGTAAGGCTCTATTGACCATGAAAACAATGTATACAGTGGGATCATGTGACAATTCTTGGTATACATCTCGTTTAGACAATTGACTATTAATCTCTGCAACATACATGCTGGCATTCATAATTGTAAATTTATTGCCTCCCTCTCCTTTCTAGGCATGTTACTAGTATGATGCTATCCTGCAATTTTCTTGTATACTTTCTCAAGATCTTTTTTGACTAGATCCATATATGTATTAACACTGTGGTTAACATTACCTGGAACAAATTTACTTTTATTTCTAAGACCAAAGCTATTCAGATTTAACACAGTATTATCACTCTTATTTGCAGTTTGAAAACTTTTGTTGGCAAAAAAACTTTTTAATTTTATGGATCTAAAGAATCTAAACAGGTCTTGTTCAAATCTAAAGAGATCTAGATTTTGCATTGGGCTGTAAGATAAACCCTTATTAAGAGCTAGCACTTGTTCTTTGGTAAGAAAACAGTCAGAGATATTGATAATCAAATTGTTAATAGGCAGTTCATTGCTGGGGTTACCCCCACTGGATGTCACACAGTCAACCGGTATTTCTTTACCTCCCTCTAATATCTCCGACCTCGTCCCGATCTCCTCGAGCCCCTCCGGGCTGATTGCAGTCCGGACATCGCTTCCCTTGCGGCTCTTGTGTTTGCGGCCACCCCTATGGCCTCTCCGTCAGAATCCTCGGTTAAAAAACCGACTGAGGAGTCTGTCTCGCTCCCTGCGCAGTTTCTCCTGTGTCTTGGATGCCATCGGTTGCGAGATTCTCCTGCTTATGGGCGGTGACCCGACTCCCGATCACGTGACCACCTATAGACCAATCTGGATTCATAATCCTCTGTGTCTCTCTGGAACTTTGTTCTCTTTCGGCTTTCCAGTATCTTTCGATACTCAGCTTCTCCCTTTTCAATATTTTTCACCAGGGTGCTGTATGTGTCCAGTGCCAATGACTTGCTTAGCTCCTCCCTCAGTCTCGCAACCTCCATCTTTTGCTTGGATATTTCCTTCTGTAGAAACTCCACTGTGAGTATCATGAGATCGTAGGAGCATTTATTTAATATGCTGATAAACAATTTGCAATATTCCTCATTATTGGTCATCAATGTGGGTTGTACGTTCATCCGGAGTCCCCTTGGGATCCTCTTGACCCTAGGCCATAGGGGTGGCCGCAAACACAAGTGCCGCAAGGGAAGCAATGTCTGGACTGCAATCAGCCCGGAGGGGCTTGATGAGATTGGGACAAGGTTGGAGATATTAGAGGGAGGTAAAGAAATACCGGTTGACTGTGTGACATCCAGTGGGGGTAACTCCAGCAATGAACTGCCTATTAACGATTTGATTATCAATATCTCTGACTGTATTCTTACCAAAGAACAAGTGCTAGCTCTTAATAAGGGTTTATCTTACAGCCCAATGCAAATTCTAGATCTCTTTAGATTTGAACAAGACCTGTTTAGATTCTTTAGATCCATAAAATTAAAAAGCTTTTTTGCCAACAAAAGTTTTCAAACTGCAAATAAGAGTGATAATACTGTGTTAAATCTGAATAGCTTTGGTCTTAGAAATAAAAGTAAATTTGTTTCTGGTAATGGGGGTTACCCTGTAGGGCTGGTTCAGAAAGAAAGTCCAGTGTCATAAAAATAATACTCCAAAAAAGGAGGACAAACGAATGATAGTAGTTATGGATCACAATAATCACGGTAGTGAAATTATGAGCATTTTAAAAAAACATTGGCGTATTCTACAGGGTTGCCATCCAGGAGTGCCTGAGTTTGCATTACCCCCTATGCCTACTTATAGAAGGAGGAGAAATTTTAGAGATGAGCTGATACACACTGATATTGGAAGTGCAAAAAAAATACAACAGAGCTACATATCTGGTAAAAATCATGGTTGTTATCCCTGTCTGGGATGTGGTAACTGCAATGCAATTCGATGATAAAAGGTCCAAATTTTGTCCATCCTCTCACTGGTAGGAAATTTCAGATAAAAGTTTTTTTACATGCAATACTATTTTTGCCATCTATCTCATAAAATGTCCATGTGGAAAGATCTATATCGGAGAGACGACCCGTAGGGTCCATGATAGAATTATACAACATAAAAGCAACATTAGATGCAAAAATTTAGAAGCACCAGTGTCAGGTCATTTCATCCAGTGTGGTCATAATATCAGTCAGTTTCGCTTCCAAATTATTGATGCAGTACCACGTCCCAGACGGGGGGGAGATAGAGAATCAATCCTTAAAAGGAAAGAAGCATTCTGGATTTACAATTCTATGCAACCCTTTGGTTTAAATAAAGAATTAGACTATACTCTATTTCTGTAGCCATTTCCCTAATTATAAAACCTTATGAGCTATTCCACTAAGGTTTAGAAACATTATGTTGAAATAATATTATAGGTAACTGGCAGCTTATGTATCTATATATCTGTATAAGCAATTGCTATGTATATAATTTTTGTATTGTTTTTAACTCCCATCCTGCACTATGTGCAACAAAAATGAAAATTCTTGTGATGTATCGAGTCCACGGATTCATCCTTACTTGTGGGATATTCTCCTTCCCTACAGGAAGTGGCAAAGAGAGCATCCACAGCAGAGCTGTCTATATAGCTCCTCCCTTAGCTCCACCCCCAGTAATTCGACCGAAGGCTAGGAAGAAAAATGAGAAACTATAGGGTGCAGTGGTGACTGAAAGTTTTAAAATAAAAATATATATGCCTGTCTTAAAAAACAGGGCGGGCCGTGGACTCGATACATCACAAGAGAAATAAATTTATCAGGTAAGCATAAATTATGTTTTCTCTTGTAAGATGTATCGAGTCCACGGATTCATCCTTACTTGTGGGATACCAATACCAAAGCTTTAGGACACGGATGAAGGGAGGGACAAGACAGGGACCTTAAATGGAAGGCACCACTGCTTGTAGAACCTTTCTCCCAAAAATAGCCTCCGAAGAATGAAAAGTATCGAATTTGTAAAATTTGGAAAAAGTATGAAGCGAAGACCAAGTCGCCGTCTTACAAATCTGTTCAACAGAAGCCTCATTTTTAAAAGCCCATGTGGAAGCCACAGCTCTAGTAGAATGAGCAGTAATTCTTTCAGGAGGCTGCTGTCCAGCAGTCTCATAGGCCAAACGGATGATGCTTTTCAGCCAAAAGGAAAGAGGTAGCCGTAGCCCTTTGACCTCTCCGTTTACCAGAATAAACAACAAACATTGAAGATGTTTGACGGAAATCTTTAGTTGCTTGTAAGTTGAACTTTAAAGCATGAACCACATCAAGATTGTGTAACAGACATTCCTTCCTTGATGAAGGATTAGGACACAGAGAAGGAACAACAATCTCTTGATTTATATTCTTATTAGAAACAACCTTAGGAAGAAACCCAGGTTTGGTACGCAAAACCACCTTATCTGCATGGAAAACAAGATAAGGGGAATCACATTGTACAGCAGATAGCTCAGAAACTCTTCGAGCCGAAGAGATAGCTACTAAAAACAAAACTTTCCAAGATAGAAGCTTAATATCTATGGAATGCAAAGGTTCAAACGGAACCCCTAGAAGAACTTTAAGGACTAAGTTTAGGCTCGAAGGCAGAGCAACAGGCTTAAATACAGGCTTAATTCTGACCAAAGCCTGACTAAATGCTTGAACGTCTGGGACATCTGCCAGACGTTTGTGTAGTAGAATAGACAAAGCAGATATTTGCCCTTTAAAGGAACTAGCTGATAATCCCTTCTCCAAACCTTCTTGGAGAAAAGACAATATTCTAGGAATCCTAATCTTACTCCACGAGTAACCTTTGGATTCACACCAATAAAGATATTTGCACCAAATCTTATGATAGATCTTCCTGGTGACAGGCTTTCTAGCCTGAATCAGGGTATCAATGACCGACTTAGAGAAACCACGCTTTGATAGAATCAGGCGTTCAATCTCCAAGCAGTCAGATGCAGAGAAATTAGATTTGGATGCGTGAATCGACCTTGGATTAGAAGGTCCCGCCTCATTGGCAGAGTCCACGGTGGAACCGAGGACATGTCCACTAGGTCTGCATACCAAGTCCTGCGTGGCCACGCAGGTGCTATCAGAATCACCGAAGCTCTCTCTTGCTTGATTCTGGCAACCAGACATGGGAGGAGAGGAAACGGTGGAAATACATAGGCGAGATTGAAGGACCAAGGCACTGCTAGAGTATCTATCAGTACCGCCTTGGGATCCCGGGACCTGGACCCGTAACGAGGAAGTTTGGCATTCTGATGGGATGCCATCAGATCCAATTCTGGTGTGCTCCATAGCTGAATCAGCTGGGCAAATACCTCCGGATGGAGTTCCCACTCCCTCGGATGAAAAGTCTGACGACTTAGGAAATCCGCCTCCCAGTTCTCTACTCCTGGGATGTGGATTGCTGAGAGATGGCAAGAGTGATCCTCTGCCCATCAGATTATTTTGGTTACCTCCATCATTGCTAGAGAACTCCTTGTTCCTCCTTGATGATTGATATAAGCTCCAGTCGTGTTGTCCGACTGAAACCTGATGAATTTGGCCACAGCAAGCTAAGGCCACGCCTGAAGCGCATTGAATATCGCTCTCAGTTCTAGAATGTTTATTGGAAGAAGAGATTCCTCCCAAGACCAAAAGCCCTGTGCTTTCAGGGAGTTTCAGACTGCACCCCAGCCTAGCAGGCTGGCATCTGTCATTACAATGAGCCACTCTGGCCTGCGGAAGTACATTCCCTGAGACAGGTGGTCTTGAGACAACCACCAGAGAAGAGAATCTCCGGTCTCCTGGTCCAGATGCAGTTGGGGAGATAAATCTGCATAATCCCCATTCCACTGTTTGAGCATGCATAGTTGCAGTGGTCTGAGGTGTAGGCAGGAAAAAGGAACTATGTCCATTGCCGCTACCATGAGTCCGATTACCTCCATACACTGAGCCACTGATGGCCGAGGAATGGAATGAAGAGCTCGGCAAGTGGTTAAGAGTTTTGATTTTCTGATCTCCGTCAGAAATATTTTCATTTCTACCAAATCTATCAGAGTCCCTAGAAAGGAAACTCTTGTAAGAGGGAAGAGAGAACACTTTTTTATGTTCACCTTCCACCCGTGAAATCTCAGAAAAGCCAACACAATGTCTGTTTGAGACTTGACGCCTGAATTAAGATGTTGTCTAGATAAGGCGCCACTGCTATGCCCCGTGGTCGTAGAACCGCCAGAAGGGACCCTAGCACCTTTGTGAAAATTCTGGGAGCTGTGGCCAACCCGAAGGGAAGGGCCACAAACTGGTAATGCCTGTTTAGAAAGGCGAATCTGAGAAATTGATGATGATTTCTGTTAATAGGAATGTGTAGATACGCATCCTTTAAGTCCACGGTAGTCATATATTGACCCTCCTGGATCAGAGGTAGAATAGTCCGAATAGTCTCCATCTTGAATGATGTAACTTTGAGGAACTTATTTAGAATTTTGAGATCCAAGATTGGTCTGAAAGTTCCCTCTTTTTTGGGAACCACAAACAGGTTTGAGTAAAACCCTAGCCCCTGTTCCTCTTTTGGGACTGGGCGGATCACCCCCATGGTATGTAGGTCTTCTAAGAACGCCTCTCTCTTTGTCTGGTTTACAGACAATCGAGAAATGTGAAATCTCCCTCTTGGAAGGGAGTCTTTGAATTCCAGAAGATATCCCTGGGACACAATTTCTAAAGCCCAGGGATCGTGAACATCTCTTGCCCAAGCCTGAGTGAAGAGAGAGAGTCTGCCCCCTACTAGATCCGGTCCCGGATCGGGAGCTACCCCTTCATGCTGTCTTAGAGGCAGCTGCAGGCTTCTTGGCCTGTTTACCCTTGTTCCAAGCCTGGTTAGGTCTCCAGACTGACTTGGATTGGGCAAAATTCCCCTCTTGCTTTGCAGCAGAGGAAGCTGAAGCGGGACCACTCTTAATGTTCCGAAAGGAACGAAAATTATTTTGTTTGGTCCTCATCTTATTTGATCTATCCTGAGGGAGGGCATGCCCTTTCCCTCCAGTGATGTCTGAAATAATCTCTTTCAGTTCAGGCCCGAATAGGGTCTTTCCTTTGAAAGGGATGTTCAAAAGTTTAGATTTAGATGACACATCAGCAGACCAGGACTTAAGCCATAACGCCCTGCATGCTAAAATGGCAAAACCTGAATTCTTTGCCGCTAATTTAGCCAGTTGAAAGGCGGCATATGTAATAAAAGAATTAGCCAACTTAAGGGCCTTAATTCTGTCCATAATCTCCTCTAATGGAGTCTCCATCTGAAGAGCCTCTTCTAGAGCCTCAACCCAGAAAGCAGCTGCAGTAGTTACAGGAACAATGCACGCAATAGGTTGGAGAGAAAAACCCTGATGAACAAAAATTTTCTTCAGGAGACCCTCTACTTTTTTATCTATAGGATCTTTGAAAGCACAACTGTCTTCGATAGGTATAGTTGTATGCTTAGACAGAGTAGAAATAGCTCCCTCCACCTTAGGAACTGTCTGCCACGAGTCCCGCATGGTGTCAGATATGGGAAACATTTTCTTAAAAACAGGAGGGGGAGTAAACGGAATACCTGGTCTATCCCACTCCTTAGTAATAATATTCACAATCCTCTTAGTGACTGGAAAAACATCAGTGTAAACAGGAACCTCTAAGTATTTATCCATTTTACACAATTTCTCTGGAACCACTATAGGGTCACAATCATCTAGAGTCGCTAATACCTCCCTGAGCAATAAGCGGAGGTGTTCAAGCTAAAATTTAAAGGCCGTCATATCAGAATCTGTCTGAGGAAGCATCTTTCCTGAATCAGAAATTTCTCCCTCAGATAACAAATCCCTCACCCCTACTTCAGAGCATTGTGAGGGCATATCAGATACGGCTACTAAAGCTTCAGATGGCTCAGCATTTTTCCTAAACCCAGAGCTGTCCCGCTTTCTTGTAAACCAGGCAGTTTAAATAAAACTTCTATGAGGGCTGTATTCATAACTGTGGCCATGTCTAGTGACGCACTAGAGGTACTTGGTGTCACTTGTGCGGGCGTTACTGGTTGTGACACTTGGGGAGAGCTAGATGGTGAACCCTCATTTACTTCTGACTGAGAATCATCGATTACTCTATTTTTAAGTGCTAATATATGTTCTTTATAGTTTATAGACATATCAGTACAATTGGGACACATTCTGAGAGGGGGTTCCACAATGGCTTCCAAACATATTGAACAAGGATTTTCCTTGGTGTCAGACATGTTAAACATGCTAGTAATGTAACAAGCAAGCTTGGAAAACACTGTAATCAAAGTAAATAACACTTAGAATTAAAATGGTACTGTGCCTTTAAGAGAAAAAAAGCTGCACAAATTCTGCAAAACAGTGTAAAAAAGCAGTAAACTTAACGAAATTTTTACAGTAGCAACATAAAGCCTTAGTAACTTTGAACAGATATGCAAATAAACAATTAACCCATTAATGGCAAAACCGGACTGAAAAAACATCAAAACCGGTAAAAAAGACTTTCAGCACCTTGCCACAGCTCTGCTGTGGCTCCTACCTGCCCTTCAGAATGATTTGTGGGGAAAAAAACTTCTTTTACAGCCCTCAAACACAGCAGGAACCTCTGGAGAAGCAGTTAGATGTCTCTGAGGAAAAGAAACTGCGCAACTGAGGCCTGAAAATAGGCCCCTCCCACCTCACTTGATGTTTTGAGGCCTATCAGAAAAACACCATAGTGTCTCTAAATTAACCATGTGGGTTAAAAAACTCAAAAACAAGCCACAATGACCCCTTTAGTCCCTTCAAAAAAACGTTATAATTGCATCATTTACTGAATAAACAAAAACGTGTTTTTTTATTTTTTCCTAACAGTGTCACCAGTAACTAATGAGCCCTTCATGCAAGCTGAAATTCCAATCCAAGTGTCTGAATACAGCTTACCCTTCCCTCATGGGAATATTGCCAGCCTTTTCTAGAATTAACACAGTCTGTCTAGAAAAATATAGACTGAACATACCTCATATGCAGCTTAGCATGCAAACCGTTCCCCCAACTGAAGTTTTCCTGTACTCTTCAGCCTTGTGAGAACAGTAGTGGATCTTAGATACAAAGTGCTAAGATCATCATCCTCCTTGCAGAAATCTTCATCCCTTTTCTGCCAGAGAGTAAATAGTACACACCGGTACCATTTAAAATAACAAACTTTTGCTTGAGAAATAAAAAACTTAACATTTTTGTCACCACACTTGCTCTGCCCTTCCTAGTACTTAGTGTAGGCAAAGAGAATGACTGGGGGGTGGAGCTAAGGGAGGAGCTATATAGACAGCTCTGCTGTGGGTGCTCTCTTTGCCACTTCCTGTAGGGAAGGAGAATATCCCACAAGTAAGGATGAATCCGTGGACTCGATAAATCTTACAAGAGAAAAGAATGACCTCTAGGTGGGGTTGCCTTAAGGTGTTGAGTGATCACCTGAGTGTAGGTGGGCCTATATAAGGATTGAATAGTTTGTTTGAGCCTTGTATGATTAAGGGTTGTGTACCCAAAACGTCACTGTTTTAACTCCAGTATGTGGAAATAAAGACTTTTTATGCTTTAAGGTGCTGCCTCTTTGTGGACTTGTATCTATATATGCAGATAGGGATTCAGTAAGACTCCCTATACCAGCTATATTTGTTTGTCCTTGCAGCCTGAGAGTATCTTTATGGATCTTGTGGAGATGGCAGTAAAAGGTCGTATTGGGGTATTAAGGGAAACAAAACTCCATCTCATTTTTGCTTAGAATTCCCTTCTCAAATCCTAATGTAAGGAGGTCGTACAAATTTTTTTGATATTTCAAAGTCGGATCCCCAAAAAGAATTTTATAATATTCCTTATCATTAAGTATTCGATTGGCTTCACTGATAGAATCTTGTAAATCTTGTAACACTACTCCCCCACCCTTATCTGCTTGCCTAATGACCAGATTCAATGTCTTCCTAAGGTTCATTAGGGCATTCCATTCACCTAGGCTCAGATTATGTTTATATCATAATTTTGTCATTTTTTTGGATAACTTCTCCAAATCTTCCATCACCAAACTGTAAAATATTTCAATGTGGTTGGTGTTAGATCTAGGTGGTGTAAAAGAAGATTTAAGTTTCAAATTGGTATGGATATACTCATCAAAGAGATCTTCCATCAGAGTATGGGGCTCATAAACAAAACACCCTCCCTGGACCTGTGAATCCATAAGATCGGTCGTAATAGGTCTAAGGGAATCATTTGTAATTTTCTTGTCAGCAAAATATTTTTGGAGTGACAATTTCCTAATATAACTATTAACATCTATGTATATTTCATAGACGTTAAAGTTATTGGATGGACAGAAAGACAGCACCCTTCGTAATACCCTTATCTCATTGTCTGATAAGGAATGGGAGAACAAGTTAAAAATGCCTTTTCTTAATTTTTGTAATTTGTCCTTTTTGCGGGAGAGGGATCTTCCTCTTGATCCCTGCTTCCGAATTGTCTTTTTACCCTTTGGGGTAATGCCGACCCCATTGGAGTTTGCCATACAGGAGGATCCTGTTGGTGGGTATTCCCTCCTAAAAATGTGGTTGCACTATAGTGATGGTAATAGGTGTTCCCATCTCATTCTCATTAGTGGATAGGGTCTGATACCAGTTTGTGTGTTCAAATGAATGCCTTCTCTGATCAGTATCTCTAGATGAACCAGACTGATATATTAGTTCTGAATTATTGGTAGAATTACCAATAGGTGCATGTGAGGCCCTCTGTATTTGGTGATGGCGGTTGTTCATATTATATGTGTGAGAGGTGTACTCACGATTTGATCTATTCCAACTGTACTCACGATTGGAAGGCAACAGGGAACGTGCACCTCTTTCATGACTATATTTATTATTTGAGGTGGCATAAACATTATTTGGTGCATGGTGCCTATTTCCTACTGTCTGCCAACCCTCATTTGGTTAAGGGTTGGTGAGGGAATTATTCCTATTAGTGTGCGTGTGATTACCTCTATAAGAGTCAGGTCTATTATTATTATTAGTATTGTGAAAATGATTGGAATTAGGTTGTCTATTGTTCCGATTAAAGGTGTATATGTGTCCCTTGGAATAAACATCATTGTCCCTATCCATCTTTTTGTTCTTATTATCAATTACCTGTTGTTGGTATTCATCAGCTTTCTCATATGTGCTGATTCTTAAATTCTCAAATTAGGGTAAGGATTTGTGAATATCTAGGTCTTTCTCCAGAGTATCAATCTCAATCCCAACTGCATCTACAAGTGACTGTCTATGTCTAATGAGAATATAAATAAGGGTCAATGAGCAAGTATTTAAAGCATTTTCCCATTCCTTCAACACTTCTTCATTGTTCTTAAATGAACAATTTTTGAACATTCTTAGCCCTCTAGGGAATTGGTTACAGAGGTTAACTCATCATCGTATAACTGGGACATAATAGCTAAATCCGATAAATATTTAGATGACTCTGGGTCAGGAGAGCTATGTTTAACCTTTCTCTTGCGTTTGTTAGAGCAAGGTAATTCACTGAGGACCACAGATACCGTCGTTTGTAACCGTGCGGCAAAGTCCGCAGGAAAAAGGCCCCCTCCGAATGGAGGATTAGATGTGCTATGGGGAACTGTATGTGGAGTGAATAATGTAGAAAGGGTAGTAATCTCACGGGACGCCGAGTCCTGAGAGGTAGACGGCTCAGGGGGACTAAGAGCCTTAGCAGGCTTTTCTCCCTTCTTAGATTTTATAACGGTGTTAAGGTATGTGTAACATAATTGAGTGAGCAGGAAAACCCCAGCCTCCTCACAATATAAACAGGTATGATTTAGTACAGAAGGAGTATCTTCTAACATGTCAGAGTCCTCCATAGCTCCAGTTATACCCACAGAAGGACACAAATAAAAATGTTTTTTTTAATTATAGAAAACTGCACCTTAATACTCCCAATGGATGGGGCACTCACCACCTCCTAGACCCAGAAATTTAACAGAGGAAACGCTCTCCTCAGTTTCAAGTCTCAGCTGGAATGGAGGAAATAAACATAGACCGTACTTCCCTTGTTATTACAAGTACAGCAAGTAATAGGAGCTGTGCAACACTTTCAAAAACGAAAGTGAAACTTAAAAGTGAAACCTGTTTGTTCCAACCCAAAGCACACAGTCTATCATTCCAGGAAAAAAATCACACAAAGCAGCATGAAAATTATTAATACACTGATTAATTAACCCCAAATGTTCAATAAACCCCCTTCAGAAGATACTAACCTTGGATTCTACAAAGGTATAAAGGAGCCACACTGTGACCCTGTTATAGTGTTTTATGTGTAAAAAATTAAACAATCTTACCTCCAGGATACATTCTGTGGAACAGAACACAGCCTCTCAAGTGTGACAGTCTTATAGCAGCGCTCCTGACATGGACTTAAGTGATAGAAAGCAGGCAGTGAAACTTGTCAACACTGATTGCTTAGGAGCTGTTTAGCAGTAGTCTGGATGGTTTCACAGAAAAAATGTCCCTGCATCTCCAGACTAACTTTCATCAATACTCTCACTGAGAGGTTGACATGACTACTTACAACTCCAGTCCTATCTTGAAGGGCAGATACCCTTTTTCAGGACTTTCCGAATCTTTTGACACTTCTCTGCCACCTCCTAACATGACAAAAGGCAAAGAATGACTGGGGTAATGAGGAAGTGGGAGGGATATTTAAGCCTTTGGCTGGGGTGTATTTACCTGTTCCTGGTGGCCAGGCGCTGTATTTCCCAACAGTAAGGAATGAAACCATGGACTCTCCCTATCTTAGGAAGGAAATTGAAGATAATTACTATGTGCACTAGTAGGATATGCAGGTATGCATCTTTTAGATTGACTTATGAGATGTGGTTGTTGAACTACTGTTAACAGTGACTACATTTTTAATTTCCATACAACTGTGTTTGTTCAATGCCTACATTCTTAGGAAGAAGTAACTGCTTGCAAGTAGTGATGTTGCGAATAGTTCGCTGGCGAATAGTTCCCGGCGAACATAGCATGTTCACGTTCGCCACGGCGGGCGAACATATGCAATGTTCGATCCGCCCCCTATTTGTCATCATTGAGTAATACTTTGACCCTGTACCTCACAGTCAGAAGACACATTCCAGCCAATCAGCAGCAGACACTCCCTCCCAGACCCTCCTACCTCCTGGACAGCATCCATTTTAGATTCATTTGGAAGCTGCATTCTTAGTGAGAGGAGGGACAGAGTAGCTGCTGCTGATTTAATAGGGAAATTGATAGCTATGCTAGTGTATTCAGTGTCCACTACAGTCCTGAAGGACTCATCTGATCTCTGCTGTATGGACAGCACCCCAAAAAGCCCTTTTTAGGGCTAGAACATCAGTCTGCTTTTTTTTTTTTCTGTGTAATCTAATTGCAGTTGCCTGCCTGCCTGCCAGCGTGTGTGTAAGGCTCACAGCGTATACTGTGCCCACAGCGTATACAACACTTTTTTGACTGTGAAATAATAGCAGACAGCTGCCAGTACCCAAGGTGGCCGCCAATAAGGCAGATGGGGAGGGTTAGAGAGCTGTTTTTTGGGGGGGGGGGGATTAGGGAGGTTGATAGCTAAGGGGGTGATGCTACACCACAGCATATGTAAATATAAAAAAAAAAATATAAAAAAATTAAAATCCTTTTATTTTAGTACTGGCAGACTTTCTGCCAATACTTAAGATGGTGGGGACAATTGTGGGGTGGGGGAGGGAAGGGAGCTGTTTGGGAGGGATCAGGGGGTCTGATGTGTCAGGTGGGAGACTGACCTCTACACTAAAGCTAAAATTAACCCTGCAAGCTCCCTACAAACTACCTAATTAACCCCTTCACTGCTAGCCATAATACACGTGTGATGCGCAGCAGCATTTAGCGGCCTTCTAATTACCAGAAAGCAACGCCAAAGTCATATATGTCTGCTATTTCTGAACAAAGGGGATCCCAGAGAAGCCTTTACAACCATTTGTGCCATAATTGCACAAGCTGTTTGTAAATGATTTCAGTGAGAAACCTAAAATTGTGAAAAATTTAAAGTTGTTTTTAATTTGATCGCATTTGGCGGTGAAATGGTGGCATGCAATATACCAAAATGGGCTTAGATCAATACTTTGGGTTGTCTACTACACTACACTTAAGTGACAAATTTATTATAAAACAGTGGGCGCTTAAAGCAGGAGATTCAGTAGATATGCAAAACAAATATAATTACCTCTGTAGAGAATAGATCAAACGTTAGGGAATAAAATCAAACCTACTATGGTCTTAAATATATTAAAATATTTAAAATATTTAATTAATAAGCAGATCTAGTATATAAAAAAGTTTATTTGATGAACAATTCCAAAATCACAATTGATAATCAAAATCTAAAACAATATACATTCATTCCCAACTATAGTTGCTCTTTCAACCATTCACACACTCCCTAAAACAATAACAGTCTAAATGATTATATAAAAAACCAATGAATAAATGCAAGTTTGAATTTGTATCGAAACCAGAAGGTGCAATATATTTCTGGAAAGGACTTAAAGATAATAATGTCTCTTCCTGATAAAAAGTTTATGATAAAAATTTATGCACAGTACAATTTCTGACAAGTCCGCTACAGCAGGGTAAAGTGCCAGGTCTTAGTCTCTTTTAAAACTGATTGTCCCAAATGACAACAGCCGTCGGTCTTTTTTCACCGGCGCTGTATATAATTTGCAAGGGAGTTAGTCTGTAAGACTTCAATACTTTACGGAAATCTCCGTTGTTATCCTGTGTATTTTAAGGCTATCCGCCTTCTTACCGTGACTCCACTTGTATCTCAGCCGCTCTGCTACAAACAATCAACCTCACACCGGCGGCTTCCAAGACTCCTACGTCACCTGGTTTCCGGAAACTCCAGGTGGTTCAGACTTGCGCAAGTCTATTACGAGGTGTAGGGAGACCTCTAATCCTGGTTCTATTACCGCTCTTCAGTACTTACAAGTACGCGGTGAAAGATTCTCCTCCAGTCTTCGTCTATCGAATAGACTAATAGCAGAAAGGCAACTTTGTGTAATGGCAGGGTGAATCCTCTACGCGTTTCAACCCGTGTGGGTCTTTGTCAAGATACTTTACCCTGCACCTGTGCTATCTTAAAAACCCCGCTGTAGCTCCTGATTCGTCAATTGTTCATTACCTTCCAGCTTATGTTAAATGTGGGAATACAGATACAGAGACACATGCTTAATCAATTTTAAACATTCCACAGTCATTCATGAATCCATTCATATAGGCTATCTCAATTTCTATCTTAAATGTAAAAAACGTAATAATATGCTACTCTGAAATTATATATTTTATTGAAAAATAAATTGTAGAATAAATTCCCAATGTAAATAAAATTAAAATAAAAATGTAGTAAAATAATACATTTATAAATTTCAATAAAATAATAAATTTAGTTTTGAAAATTAAATCTGAGAAATACGGAAAAAATTGTGACTGGGGGGGGGGGTTTACATTAAAATACTAGTATATACAAAACCTTAGAGCATAACTATCAAAAGACATGGGAGATAAGAAGTGAAAAGACATTTCTAAAATCATTCTAATCTTTTAAAATCTTTTAAAATTCATATATTATTTACTAATAGGGGTATATTGTAAGAGGCATATATAAATAAATGAACAAGCAAGGGAATCTAGTATTGAATGTATGTAATAAATCTAATCAATATTATATTAAGACAAATCATTCTATGAGGAAATAGTATGGCACAAATAGATAAAAAATATATAAAAAATATATATATTAGATTAAAAATAAATAAATTAATTACCTTAAATTACATAAAAATTACCTTATAAATTACATTAAAAATTACATTAAAAAAGGAGCCAATTCCAATTCTGAGTTAAGACCATTGGGGTACAGTGTATTAAAATTATAAATTAACTCAGCTTCTCTTTTTAAAAGTTTATTTTCGAAATTTCCCCCCTCCAATCTTTCCTTACCAAACACAATCCCCAAAATGTGAGGTCCTTGATGTTATTTTTATGTATCTCTCTAAAATGTTGGTATAAATGTGTATCCAGCTTCCCTTTTTCTATATTCCATAGATGTTCCCTAACTCTATCTCTCAACATCCTTGTTGTTTCCCCTATGTAAAGATATTTACACGAGCATTGTAACATATACACTACACCCTTGCTATTGCACCTAATTGTATCCTTGATCTTATATTCTTTGTCCATACCTGGGATCACTACATCCTTCTTTTTAATCCCATTTCTACAGGCTTTACAAGTGACACAGGGGAAGAAGCCTCTTATTTCCTCTCCTCTTAGATCTCTATCTTTTGGGGGTCTTTCTTTCTTCCGTTTAAATTCGCTAGGGGCTAGGATTGTTTTAAAATTTTTAGTTTTTTTATATACTATCCTTGGGTATGGGGGGAGCTTGTCTCCAATCACCGGATCATTTTTTATAAGGTGCCAGTGCTTTCTTAGGATTTTCCTCATCATCCCATGATCCTCACTATATGTGGTGATAAATGGAACATCTATCGTTTCTTTCTTCTCAAATTCCTTATTTTTATATTCTAAAAGTGAATTTCTCTCTGTACCCCTAGCTCTTGTAATGGCTGCTTTAATATTCTTCTCCTGATAGCCTCTATCTTTAAACCTATCTTCCAATATTCCTATTTGCTCATCAAAATCCATTAATCTGGAACAATTTTTTCGAATCCTTAGACATTGACCAACCGGAATATTGTCTATCCATTTCTTATAATGGCAGCTAGTAGCATGGATGTAGTTATTTGCATCCGTGGGTTTAAAATGGGTTTTAGTTATACACTCTTTATTCTCCACAACTAAATCTAAATCCAGGAAAGTTATTTTTTCCTTACTAATATTGTATGTAAAAGTCAGGCCCCTATCATTACTGTTCATAGTATTAAATAGATCTATGAGGGACTCTTCGCTCCCACGCCAAATAATTAAAATATCATCTATGTATCTTTTAAAAAGCACGAGATTCGCACCGAGCTCAGCAAACTGGAGAAACCTCTGTTCCCATTCTCCCATAAACAGATTTGCATAGCTCGGTGCGAATCTCGTGCCCATGGCTGTACCCTCTATTTGCTGGAAATAGTTTCCATCAAAGGAAAAATAATTATGCTCCAATATAAAACTAATACTTTCTAATATAAATTCCTTCTGATCCTCAACCATACTCTCATCTTTGGATAAAAAATACTCCACAGCTTCTAATCCTAGATTATGTTTAATATTTGTGTACAAAGATGACACATCACAAGTGGCCATCAAAAAACCATCCTCCCATTCTATCTCTTTCAATATTCTCAAAACATTAGTAGAGTCTTTTAAGTAGGAATCTAAGCTTCCTACATATTTCTGGAGGAACTTATCCACGTACTGGGAAAGATTCGATGTAATGGAATCAATCCCCGAGACAATGGGCCTACCTGGGGGGTTAACTAGACTTTTATGCACCTTAGGCAAAAAGTAAAATATGGGAATCCTAGGGTGTTGAGGTTTAATGTATAAATATTCTTTTTCTGTTAAAATCCCTTTATCCTTCCCTTTATCTATAATTTTAAGTAATTTAGTTACAAACTTCTTAGTTGGATCCATATCTAGCTTCCTGTAAGACTTTTTATCATTTAGTAATCTCTCAGCCTCATTTTTATAATTTTGGCTGTCCATAATGACCAGGCCTCCTCCTTTATCCGCCATTTTGAATGTGATATCACTATTATTTTGAAGTTGTTCTAATAATTCTTTATCCTTTTTATTTAAATTTCTTTTACATTTATTCTTTCTCCCTTCACTTTTCCTTAGGTCCATTAGGACCATCTTTTCGAAGGTTTCTAAATTGCTTCCTCTATCATTTTTTGGATAGAAGTTTGACTTTAATTTTAAATTAGTATGTTCAAATTTATCTACATTCGTGTTGGCTCTTTCATTACATATATATTTTTCAATGGTTTTTTTTTAGAAAGAACCGTTTGAGAGTCAGGTTCCTCACGTACTTCTTCACATTAATGTGAGTCTCAAATTTATTCAAAGTTCTGGATGGGGCAAATGATAATCCTAAATTTAAAACCCTCTCCTCATCTTTACTTAAAATTTTCTTACTCAAATTAAAAATCCCTATTTTTTCTTTTTTAATTATTTCTGTCTCTTGGCTTCTATTCTTCCCATTCTTTCCCCTTCCTCCTCTAACTCCTCTAGTTGTCTTTTTCTTTCTCTTGATCCTAAAACCCTTTCTTCTTTTTCTTGTGTACTCAGGTTTTTTTGGGGTAATGGACGTCCCTCCCTTCGGGGACTTCGGTCTAAAAAATCCTTTTCTTCCCTAGTTAATTCTATCTGTTTCGTACTACTACCTACCCCAAATTGATTATCTTTCAAATTACTTAAGGGAGTGAATCTATTTGATGTTGGTATATCTGAATGTCTTTTTTCAAACGAATTTTCCTCCCTTCTTTTTTGTTGGTTAAAACCCACTTGTTGATAGTTATTCCCTTCCCTCCCATAATGTTCAGCATTCCTATTTCTCATATAACCTCCATTTCTATTTCTCTGAAAGTCACTTGAACTTCCATCCCTATATCCATTGTGGTTCTCTTTCCATTGGTAATCCCTACCTCTAAAATAATTTTGCCCATTATATCTATTATCAAAATGATTATAATTATTGAACCTTCTATCATAATTGCGATTCCATCCTCCTTGAAATCTGTTCCTATAGCTCCCATTATTATAGCCTCCATTTCTATCCTCATAGTTATTATGTCCTCTATTATAATGGTTAAAAGTTTTCCTGTTATTGGGTTCCCATGAGTTATTCTCCACTCTTTCATTCCCCGGTTCTTTAGCCACATTCATAGGTTCAGTGTCTCTCTGTGTTCTTGCTTATTCTGTGATATCCCTTTTAAATTTCTTATATTTAGCTACTAGGATTTCCTTCTTAGTGTTCTCTAATCTTTCAATGATTACGTGTTGTGTTTCCTTTAAGGCCTGATCTTCCTTTACCACTTCTAACTTTTCTTTAATGTTTAATATCTCGTTATTCATTTGCTCAATGCTTTCATTTCTTGATTTTTTTAATCACTTCAATTAAACCTTTTGATGCTCCTTTCAAAACACCATCCCATTCTAATTGTAATGGTTCACTGAGTTCAAATGTGCAACTCTTTTTTAATTTAAGGCCCCTTGGAATTATATCTTGATCCAAATATCTATCTAAAACAATCAATTCCATCTTTTGCCTAAGTTCTTTATTCAACACTTTTTCTAATTCACCTAATAGTTTTAAAATGTCAGCTTGATCAAAACATTCTTCAGGTTGTTGAAAATCCTTATTAATCTCAGAGAACAATTTATCTCTATAGCTGAAAATATCCATATCAACAGTGATTCTGCTGCTTACACACCGTGGAAGATAAAGGAACTAATTTAAAACAGTAGTGTGGGTGAAGCGCTGAATCTAATCTCCAAAGCCTCACTGCGAAACTATCCCCTTCCTGGATAGTAACAGTTTAAATGACAAATTTATTATAAAACAGTGGGCGCTTAAAGCAGGAGATTCAGTAGATATGCAAAACAAATATAATTACCTCTGTAGAGAATAGATCAAACGTTAGGGAATAAAATCAAACCTACTATGGTCTTAAATATATTAAAATATTTAAAATATTTAATTAATAAGCAGATCTAGTATATAAAAAAGTTTATTTGATGAACAATTCCAAAATCACAATTGATAATCAAAATCTAAAACAATATACATTCATTCCCAACTATAGTTGCTCTTTCAACCATTCACACACTCCCTAAAACAATAACAGTCTAAATGATTATATAAAAAACCAATGAATAAATGCAAGTTTGAATTTGTATCGAAACCAGAAGGTGCAATATATTTCTGGAAAGGACTTAAAGATAATAATGTCTCTTCCTGATAAAAAGTTTATGATAAAAATTTATGCACAGTACAATTTCTGACAAGTCCGCTACAGCAGGGTAAAGTGCCAGGTCTTAGTCTCTTTTAAAACTGATTGTCCCAAATGACAACAGCCGTCGGTCTTTTTTCACCGGCACTGTATATAATTTGCAAGGGAGTTAGTCTGTAAGACTTCAATACTTTACGGAAATCTCCGTTGTTATCCTGTGTATTTTAAGGCTATCCGCCTTCTTACCGTGACTCCACTTGTATCTCAACCGCTCTGCTACAAACAATCAACCTCACACCGGCGCCTTCCAAGACTCCTACGTCACCTGGTTTCCGGAACCTCCAGGTGGTTCAGACTTGCGCAAGTCTATTACGAGGTGTAGGGAGACCTCTAATCCTGGTTCTATTACCGCTCTTCAGTACTTACAAGTACGCGGTGAAAGATTCTCCTCCAGTCTTCGTCTATCGAATAGACTAATAGCAGAAAGGCAACTTTGTGTAATGGCAGGGTGAATCCTCTACGCGTTTCAACCCGTGTGGGTCTTTGTCAAGATACTTTACCCTGCACCTGTGCTATCTTAAAAACCCCGCTGTAGCTCCTGATTCATCAATTGTTCATTACCTTCCAGCTTATGTTAAATGTGGGAATACAGATACAGAGACACATGCTTAATCAATTTTAAACATTCCACAGTCATTCATGAATCCATTCATATAGGCTATCTCAATTTCTATCTTAAATGTAAAAAACGTAATAATATGCTACTCTGAAATTATATATTTTATTGAAAAATAAATTGTAGAATAAATTCCCAATGTAAATAAAATTAAAATAAAAATGTAGTAAAATAATAAATTTATAAATTTCAATAAAATAATAAATTTAGTTTTGAAAATTAAATCTGAGAAATATGGAAAAAATTGTGACTGGGGGGGGGGGGTTATATTAAAATACTAGTATATACAAAACCTTAGAGCATAACTATCAAAAGACATGGGAGATAAGAAGTGAAAAGACATTTCTAAAATCATTCTAATCTTTTAAAATCTTTTAAAATTCATATATTATTTACTAATAGGGGTATATTGTAAGAGGCATATATAAATAAATGAACAAGCAAGGGAATCTAGTATTGAATATATGTAATAAATCTAATCAATATTATATTAAGACAAATCATTCTATGAGGAAATAGTATGGCACAAATAGATAAAAAATATATAAAAAATATATATATTAGATTAAAAATAAATAAATTAATTACCTTAAATTACATAAAAATTACCTTATAAATTACATTAAAAAAGGAGCCAATTCCAATTCTGAGTTAAGACCATTGGGGTACAGTGTATTAAAATTATAAATTAACTCAGCTTCTCTTTTTAAAAGTTTATTTTCGAAATTTCCCCCCCTCCAATCTTTCCTTACCAAATACAATCCCCAAAATGTGAGGTCCTTGATTTTATTTTTATGTATCTCTCTAAAATGTTGGTATAAATGTGTATCCAGCTTCCCTTTTTCTATATTCCATAGATGTTCCCTAACTCTATCTCTCAACATCCTTGTTGTTTCCCCTATGTAAAGATATTTACACGAGCATTGTAACATATACACTACACCCTTGCTATTGCACCTAATTGTATCCTTGATCTTATATTCTTTGTCCATACCTGGGATCACTACATCCTTCTTTTTAATCCCATTTCTACAGGCTTTACAAGTGACACAGGGGAAGAAGCCTCTTATTTCCTCTCCTCTTAGATCTCTATCTTTCGGGGGTCTTTCTTTCTTCCGTTTAAATTCGCTAGGGGCTAGGATTGTTTTAAAAATTTTTGTTTTTTTATATACTATCCTTGGGTATGGGGGGAGCTTGTCTCCAATCACCGGATCATTTTTTATAAGGTGCCAGTGCTTTCTTAGGATTTTCCTCATCATCCCATGATCCTCACTATATGTGGTGATAAATGGAACATCTATCGTTTCTTTCTTCTCAAATTCCTTATTTTTATATTCTAAAAGTGAATTTCTCTCTGTACCCCTAGCTCTTGTAATGGCTGCTTTAATATTCTTCTCCTGATAGCCTCTATCTTTAAACCTATCTTCCAATATTCCTATTTGCTCATCAAAATCCATTAATCTGGAACAATTTTTTCGAATCCTTAGACATTGACCAACCGGAATATTGTCTATCCATTTCTTATAATGGCAGCTAGTAGCATGGATGTAGTTATTTGCATCCGTGGGTTTAAAATGGGTTTTAGTTATACACTCTTTATTCTCCACAACTAAATCTAAATCCAGTAAAGTTATTTTTTCTTTACTAATATTGTATGTAAAAGTCAGGCCCCTATCATTACTGTTCATAGTATTAAATAGATCTATGAGGGACTCTTCGCTCCCACGCCAAATAATTAAAATATCATCTATGTATCTTTTAAAAAGCACGAGATTCGCACTGAGCTCAGCAAACTGGAGAAACCTCTGTTCCCATTCTCCCATAAACAGATTTGCATAGCACTTAAGCTAAAATTAACTCTACAAGCTCCCTACATGCTCCCTAATTAACCCCTTCACTGCTGGGCATAAAACACGTGTGGTGCGCAGTGGCATTTAGCAGCCTTCTAAATACCAAAAAGCAACGCCAAAGCCATATAAGTCTGCTATTTCTAAACAAAGGGGATCCCAGAGAAGCATTTACAACCATTTATGCCATAATTGCATAAGTTGTTTGTAAATAATTTCTGTGAGAAACCTAAAGTTTGTGAAAAAGTGAACAATTTTTTTTTATTTGATCGCATTTGGCAGTGAAATGGTGGCATGAAATATACCAAAATGGGCCTAGATCAATACTTTGGGATGTCTTCTAAAATAATATATATACATGTCAAGGGATATTCAGGTATTCCTGACAGATATCAGGGTTCCAATGTAACTAGCGCTCATTTTGAAAAAAAGTGGTTTTGAAATAGCAAAGTGCTTCTTGTATTTATTTACCTATAACTTGCAAAAAAAGCAAAGAACATGTTAACATTGGGTATTTCTAAACTCAGGACAAAATTTAGAAACTATTTAGCATGGTTGTTTTTTGGTGGTTGTAGATGTGTAACAGATTTTGGGGGTCAAAGTTAGAAAAAGTGTGTTTTTTTTCCATTTTTTCCTCATATTTTATAATATTTTTAATAATAAATTATAAGATATGATAAAATAATGGTATCTTTAGAAAGTCCATTTAGTGGCGAGAAAAATGGTATATAATATGTGTGAGTAAGAGGAAAATTACAGCTAAACACAAACACCGCAGAAATGTAAAAATAGCCCTGGTCCTTAAGGGAAAGAAATTGAAAAATGCCCTTGGTCCTTAAGGGGTTAAAAAAAACCTAGAAATTTGACTGTGAAATAATAGCAGTCAGTGGAGGGGGGCGGGATCGTGGGCGGGGATGTCCGGGGGCGTGCACGGACGCGTGCACGGGAGGGCGGGTGGTAACCGCTACACTACAGAAAAAGTTGGTGTAAAAATTAAAAAAAAAAAGGAATAAAAATTAAAAAAAAAAAAGGAATAAAAATTAAAAAAAAAGGAATAAAAAAAAAAAAAAAAAAAAGGATCAGGCAGGTGGTGGGGGTTGGTCTGTGTGGGGGGGAAGCTACACTACAGGAAAAAAAAATAAAAACAGAAAAAACTACTTTTTTGCAAACTGGGTACTGGCAGACAGCTGCCAATACCCAAGATGGCCACTAATAAGGCAGATGGGGAGGGTTAGAGAGCTGTTTGGGGGGGGATCAGGGAGGTTGGGGGCTAAGGGGGATGCTACACCACAGCATATGTAAATATTCTAAAAAAATTTTTTAAAAAATGTAAAAACCTTTTATTTTAGTACTGGCAGACTTTCTGCCAGTACTTAAGATGGCAGGGACAATTGTGGGGTGGGGGAGGGAAGGGAGCTGTTTGGGAGGGATCAGGGGGTCTGATGTGTCAGGTGGGAGGCTGATCTCTACACTAAAGCTAAAATTAACCCTGCAAGCTCCCTACAAACTACCTAATTAACCCCTTCACTGCTAGCCATAATACACGTGTGATGCGCAGCAGCATTTAGCGGCCTTCTAATTACCAATAAGCAACGCCAAAGTCATATATGTCTGCTATTTCTGAACAAATTCATTTATGCCATAATTGCATAAGTTGTTTGTAAATAATTTCTGTGAGAAACCTAAAGTTTGTGAAAAAGTGAACAATTTTTTTTTATTTGATCGCATTTGGCGGTGAAATGGTGGCATGAAATATACCAAAATGGGCCTAGATCAATACTTTGGGATGTCTTTAAAAAATAATTAAAAAAATATATATATATATACATGTCAAGGGATATTCAGGTATTCCTGATAGATATCAGGGTTCCAATGTAACTAGCGCTCATTTTGAAAAAAAAGTGGTTTTGAAATAGCAAAGTGCTTCTTGTATTTATTTCCCTATAACTTGCAAAAAAAGAACATGTTAACATTGGGTATTTCTAAACTCAGGACAAAATTTAGAAACTATTTAGCATCATATCTGGTGTAACAGTAGTGTACATTAAAAAAAAAAAATACAATTTTGACTGTAATAGATTGAATAGCAGTTAGTTGTCTGCAAGCGTGTGTGTCAGGCCTACAGCGTCTACTCTGCCAATTTCTGCCAGTGCACAGTGCCACTCATATCTGTTGTCACAGTAGCTTGCACGCATAGTACCACTAATGGAAAAAAAAATGACAGGCAGAGGCAGGCCACCCCGCAGGGGCCGTCGTGGTGCTGTGATTCCCTTTGGCCCTAGAATAATGCCCAGTGTTCAGAGGCCACGTACCCTGAACTCGAAAAGTTCTGAGGACATAGTTGACTGGCTAACACAGGACACCCAATCTTCTACAGCTTCTGCTTGGAACCTTGACGCACCATCCTCCTCCAGCCTAGCTTCGGGCACCTCTCAAGTTACCACTCGCCCGCCTGCTGCCACCACCAACACTAGCACCACAGCCGCTTCACTTGATCTGTCAGAGGAGTTATTTACACATCAGTTGGAAGAAATGAGTGATGCGCAACCATTATTGCCAGAGGATGTAGATAACAGGGATATGCCTCAGTCAGGCAGCATTACACACATGGACGTACGGTGTGATGATGTTGTACCCGCTGCGGGAGTTTGGTCTGTCACTGTGAAGCGGGCGTAACCCTTACACTACCTGATCGATACAACATCATACCTGATGTTTTAAAGCACGTTATTCCAAACAATTTAGGAATGTTAGGTGATTTATGCCCTTTATGGATTAAAACCAGACTCTGCATCAACTATGTAATTTTTCCATGGGAGTTTTGCCATAGATCCCCCTCCGGCACGCCACAGTCCAGGTGTTAGTCCCCTTGAAACAACTTTCCCATCACTATTGTGGCCAGAAAGAGTCCCTGTGGGTTTTAAAATTCGCCTGCCCATTGAAGTCAATGGCGGTTCGCCCGGTTCGCGACATCACTACTTGCAAGAGAAAACTGTTTTGCATTGTGGATGCGGAACTTTTTGGATGGCTCTGAACTGAAAAATAACAGAAAATAATCCTGAATATTCATCTTTGCACATATTCTGGAAAAAAATATTCATTGTAGTATCACTCAAACTGTATCAAATATTAATTTCTGATCTTATCCATTAACCACTCACCTATAAATGAGGTTATCCAGCCCTTCAAAATAACAGGCATGCTCCTACTGGCAAAGCCTGGGCAGGGATGACCTCATGATGACATTGCATGTGTGAAACATATAGAATTGGTTCTGCCGCTACCTCTTTCTTGCATTTGGAATTTCCAATTTTGTGAGAGAAAAGAGTATTTAGACACAAGGTATCAATAAGTACAGCTGAGAATGTTGTTACAAGGAATCATAATAAGGTTTAATGTAATAAAGAAATATATGCTTTAGAGATAGCATTGCCCACACAGCTTTCCCCTGGCAATATAAGCTGCCTTCCACCATACCTTATAACATTAACACCATTGTAATGAAGACATTGTGATTTGAGGATGTTAGGGGCTAGTTTTTTTGTGTCCTGCATTTACATATCTGCTATTTACAACTTATAAAAAAGGCAAGGTTTTAGGGAAGAATGGCTTATATTACCTGCATCTGGTGAACCTGATATAAGGTGAAATTCACACTTCCCAGGAGAGTGATCCTTATGGCTAAGCTGTCAATACAGAGTGAAGGAAAACAATGCCCTCTATCAAGACAAGAGACCTGTGGACAATTAGAGTTGAAAAACTCTAGGATATCTTAAGACATGTTGTAATTACTATTATGTTACTGGGTAGCCAAATATGACAGATATGTCATATTTGGTATCAAAATAATCCTCACACCGCCACGATGGGATTGTTTGTAAAAGTGTATGTGTACTGTATATACATAATTAATACATAATAAATGTTTCCAGCAACTTCAGCCAGGGGTTGCAATTTGGTTTATGGCCTGCAATAAAAAAGGGTAACTATCTTCTTTGCTCTGGTTTAAACCCGAGCTCAGGAAAAAAATGTATGCTTACCTGATAAATTAATTTCTTTCATGGTGGTGAGAAAGATTCCCAAACCCCAAAAGCCCTATAAAACCCCTCCCACCTCACACATGCCTCAGTCTAACATAAAGTCAAACATAGCAAGGTAAGAAAAAAGGAATGAGCCATAAAAGGGGGGAAAAAAGTGTGCTTAAAAAAAACATAAATTATGCTTACCTGATAATTTCATTTCCATCTGTGGGAGGAGAGTCCACTGCTTCATTCATTACTTGTGGGAAATAAGAACCTGGCCACCAGGAGGTACCTTCACAACTCCCCTCATCCCCCAGTCATTCTGCCAAGGGATCAAGGAACAGTAGGATAAATATCAGGGTATAAATGGTGCCAGAAGAATAATATTAAATTTAGGTCCACCCACGGGAGCAAAACGGGCCGGAGCAGTGGACTCTCCTCCCACAGATGGAAATTAAATTATCAGGTAAGCATAATTTATGTTTTCCATCTTAATGGGAGGAGAGTTCACTGCTTCATTCATTAGAGGACACTGAATGAACAAAAACGGGAGGCTAAAAGGAGGTGGACCCTATACTGAGGGCACCACAGCCTGCAGAACCTTTCTCCCAAACACAGCTTCTGCCAAAGCAAAAACATCAAATTTGTAAAACTTTCTAAAAGTATGTAAGGAGGACCAAGTAGCCGCCTTACAAATCTGCTCCACAGAAGCCTCATTCTTAAAGGCCCAAGAAGAGGCTACAGCTCTAGTTGATTGGGACGTAATCCTCTGAGGAGGCTAATGTCCCGCTGTCTTATAGGCCAAACAGATAATGCTCCTCAACCAAAAAGACAGAGAAGTGGAAGAGGCCCTCTGCCCCCTACGCTTCTCTGAATACACCACAAATAAGTCAGTCTGAAATCTTTTGTGGCCTGAAGATAAAACTTCAAGGCTTGAACCACATCCAAGTTATGCAGTAACCTTTCCTTAGATGAAGAAGGGTTAGGACACAAGAAAGGAACTACTATCTCCTGATTGATGTTACGATCTGACACCACCTTGGGAAGAAATCCCAACCCAGTACGAAGCACAGCCTTATCAGCGTGAAAAACCAGGTAAGGGGGCTCAGATTGCAAGGCCGCTAACTCAGAGACCCTGCGAGCCGATGCAATAGCCAGAAGAAATAGAACCTTCCAGGAAAGAATCTTAATGTGAAGCGCATGCAAAGGCTCAAACGGAGCCCTCTGCAAAACCTTAAGAACCAAGTTTAAGCTCCAAGGAGGAACAGAATTTCTAAAGACAGGTCTGATCCTAGACAGAGCCTGAACAAAGGACTGAATATCAGGAAGCTCCGCTAGCTTCTTGTGTAACAGCACCGATAACGCCGAAATCTGTCCTTTTAAGAAACTGGCGGCAAGTCCCTTATCCAGCACATCCTGGAGAAAGGCCAGAATCCTGGATATCCACGTTCCTCACACCAGGATAAGTAGGTCATCCACACCTAATGATAGATGCGACGAGTGACCGGCTTCCTGGCCTGGATGAGAGTATCAATTACTCTCTCTGAAAAACCTCTTGTAGCCAAGACTAGGCGTTCAATCTCCACGCAGTCAGTCTCAGAGAATCGAGATTTTGATGTAGAAAGTGAGCCTGAACCAGCAGATCTCTGCGATAGGGTAAGCTCCATGGAGGAGACGATGACATCGCCACCAGATCCACAAACCACGTCCTCTGCGGCCACAACGGAGCAATCAGAATGGTCGAAGCTTGCTCCTGTTTGATTCAGGCCACCACTCGAGGAAGAAGTGACAACAGTGGCAAAATGTAAATTAGATTGAACTCCCAAGGCACCGCTAAGGCATCTATTATCTCTGCCTGTGGGTCCCTGGACCGCGACCCGTATCTGGGTACCTTGAAGTTGAGTCTGGACACCATGAGGTCTATCTCCGGCGTCCCCCATGTGTTGCAGATCTCTGCAAACACCTCGGGATGGAGAGACCATTCACCCGGATGAAACGATTGTCTGCTGTAAAAGTCAGCTTTCCAGTTGTTCACACCCGGAATGTGGATCGCTGAGAGCAAACAATTGTGAGTCTCTGTCCATTCCAGAATCCGAAATACTTTCCTCATGGCTAGGGAGCTTCTTGTTCCCCCCTGATGGTTTATGTAAGCCACAGAGGTTATGTTGTCCGACTGGAATCTGATGAATCTGGAGCATTGAATATCGCTCAAAGTTCCAGAATATTTATTGGTAGAGTTGACTCCTCTCAAATCCACCTGCCCTTTGCCCTTCTGGTACCCCAGACAGCTCCCCATCCTGATAGACTTGTGTCCGTGGTCACAATCTCCCACAATGGCCACAAGAAGGATGTCCCCTGAGCCAGTTGTCCCGGACAGATCCGCCAAGAGAGGGATTCACTCACTCAGCTGTCAGAGAGATCTGTTGGGATAGATCTGAGTGATCCCCATTCTATTGTCTCAACATGCGTAACTGAAGAGGTCTGAGATGGAACCTGGTGAATGGAATGACATCTATGTTGGATACCATGAGCCCAATCACCTCCATACACCTAGCCACAGATGGCCTTGAGGAGGTCTGAAGGGCAAGGCAGCTAGATGCAATCTTGGAATATCTCTGATCTGTCAGGAATATCTTCATAGATATGGAATCTATTATCGTACCCAGGAACTCCACCCTGTTGCTGGGAACCAAAGAACTCTTTCCTTCGTTTATCTTCCATCCATGGGATCAAAGGAGAAGAGCCCTCAAGTGGTCCTCCACAAGACTGCAGGACGAATCTTAGGAACCTGACGTGGTACTTGTGGATTGGCACGTGAAGATAGGCATCCATCAAGTCTATAGTCATCATAAATTGCCCCTCTTGAACTAGGGCAGGATCGATCTGACCGTCTCCATTTTGAATCATGGGACTGACAGAAACTTGTTTAGGCACTTTAGGTCCAGAATTGTGCGGAACATGCCCTCCTTCTTTGGGACCACGAAAAGGTTTGAATAGTACTCTAGACCCCTTTCTGCTAGAGGTAATGGAACAATTACTCCGAGAGATGAAAGATCCCTCACGCACTCTAGAAAGACGTCTCTCTTCTCTGGACTTGAGGATAGGTTCAACAGGAGGAATCTGCCCCTGGGCGGATGAGTCCTGTACCCTATCCTGTAACCCTGGGTGATGACCTCCAGAACCCAAGGATCCTGTACGTTACTCATCCAAGCCTCTGCGAACAGAGATAGTCTGCCCCCTACGCAATCCAGTGATGGATCGGGGGCCGCCCCTTCATGCAGACTTTGTCTGGGCAGGCTTCTTGCCCTGCTTGGACTTGTTCCACGATTGTGCTGGCTTCCAAGATCCCTTGGACTGCTCGGTCTTCACAGCAAACTGCTGGCATTGAGACTTGTCCAAATGAAAGGGACAAAAAGTAGAGCACTTAGGCTTATTCTTCTTATCCTGCGGAAGGAAAGCACCCTTGCCTCCCGTGACCGTGGATATGATAGTAATCTAGACTCGGAAGTCATGTCAGCAGACCACAACCATGGGCCCTGTGGGCTAGAACAGAGAAACCTGATGTCTTGGCATTCAGGCTAATAACATGCATGTTTGCATCACAGATAAAATAATTATCTACCCTTAAGGCCTTAATCTTTTCCTGTATCTCCTCGAGGGGAATTTCCACCTCGACCATAGTTGACAGAGCATCACACCAATAGGTAGCCGCTCCAGACACCAAAGCGATCACAGCTGCCGGTTGGAAAACAAACCCTATGATCTGGAACATCTTTCTCAACATGGATTCTAACTTTTTGTCCATGGGCTCTTTGAGCAACAAACTATCTTCAAGGGGAATAGTTGTGCACTTAGTGAGAATGGAGATAACTCCATCCACCTTAGGAATGGCCCCCCATAGCTCAAGCTGAGAGTCCGGAATGGGGAACAGCTTTTTAAAAGAGGTAGAGGGAGAAAAGGACAAGCCCAGTTTCTCCCACTCATTCTTAATAATTGTAGCCATCTTCACAGGAACTGGGAAGGTATGAGGCACCACCCTGTCCTCGTAAACCCCATCTAGCTTAGGGATTGAAGGTTCTTAAACTTCATCTTAAACTTAAAATCTGGCTCCTCTGTAGCCGGAGGTCTAGAAGATGCCAATTCCGGTCCTCCTCATCGGATAATCTCTCAGAGACGTCCAACGGAGTAGATGACCCCTGGGACGGAAGGCTATGTCTTTCCCTTTGCTTGTGCTTTGCAGGGCGTGGTAGGGCATGGAAGGCCGCAGAAACCACCTCTTGCAACTGGGCAGTGAAACCTAGCGGCCAAGAGGCCCCTCCCGCGGGAGGATTAGTAGAGCCTTTGGAAGCTACATGTGTACTCGGAGATGAATGTTGGGATTGCACCTCGTGGGACGGAGAACCCTCAGAGGTGGACGGCTCATTAGTACTAAATATCTTATTCTTTTTAGATATTGCAATATTATCAAAGCATGTGGAACACAGTTGAGCAAGCAGATTAACCTGTACCTCCTCACAATAAACACAGGTATTAGATTTAATTAAAGAGGGAGTATCCTCTACCATATCAGAGTCCTCCATAGCCAGCGCCTTTAATACGAACTAAAATAGATTAAATGGCACCTTTATACACCATTGGCCGGGGCACTCACCACCTCCTATGACCCGGACCATGGAGAAACTGTTAAACGCTGATCAGGAAAGTGGAAAGTGGAAAGTTAAAGAAGCCAGACCCGGTCACATGGAGTGCCATGCAGGATCGAACCTGCACAGTAGAGAAAACATGCCAAAAAAAGGTTGCAACGATCTTGACCTGACTGTTCACACATTGCTAGAGCCTCATCTCACACATGACGTAGCATTGACACAAAGATATTATGCATAAATCTCCCCGTACAATAATCCCCTTTCCAGGGATATTAACCCTTCATTCTATACAGATAAAAGGAGACACACTGTAACCCTGTCTTCTTGCGTTATCATATGTGTATAAATAAAACGATCTTACCAGAATCTATGCCATGAAACAGGAACACGGCCCTCCTGTGTGACAGGTTAGTAGCATCGCTCCTGACATGGACATGAGTGAATAAAGACAGGCAGCGAAAACTTGTCAATGCTGATTGAACTTTCATTCATGCTCTCACTGAGAGGCTGACAGAATGAATTAAAACTCCAGTCCCATTTCGAAGAGTACTACCCTCCATAAGAGACTACTCAGAATCTTCCGACACCTCCTGTGACAAAGGCAAAGAATGACTGGGGGATGAGGGGAGTGGGGATGTATTTAAGCCTTTGGCTGGGGTGTCTTTGCATCCTCCTGGTGGCCAGGTTCTTATTTCCCACAAGTAATGAATGAAGCAGTGGACTCATCACTCATTAAGATTGAAATACTTAAGCCAAAAATAAAGGGTGGGGGCCTCATGAACTCTCATCAGATAAGCATAAATTATGTTTTCTTTCATACAGATGGTGAGAGGCCACAATCCATTACCCCTGTGAATGAATACACAAGCTATGAAGTCCATGAGTAATAACAAAGGGAGAGATTTAAAAAAACATTTTGATCAATGAGAAAAGAAATCCACAATCCCAATAAAGTTTAGTTTTTTTAATGCACTTAAAAAATAAATCATTCAGAAAAAAATTAAGCAGAAACAACTGACTGAATACCTTCTTACCAAAGGCTGCTTTAGAAAAAGGAAAAACATCAAAATGATAGAGTTTTGTAAAAAAACATAATTTATGTAAGAACTTACCTGATAAATTCATTTCTTTCATATTAGCAAGAGTCCATGAGCTAGTGACGTATGGGATATACATTCCTACCAGGAGGGGCAAAGTTTCCCAAACCTCAAAATGCCTATAAATACACCCCTCACCACACCCACAATTCAGTTTAACGAATAGCCAAGTGGTGGGGTGATAAAAAAGTGCGAAAGCATATAAAATAAGGAATTGGAATAATTGTGCTTTATACAAAAATCATAACCACCCCAAAAAAAAGGGCGGGCCTCATAGACTCTTGCTAATATGAAAGAAATGAATTTATCAGGTAAGTTCTTACATAAATTATGTTTTCTTTCATGTAATTAGCAAGAGTCCATGAGCTAGTGACGTATGGGATAATGATTACCCAAGATGTGGATCTTTCCACGCAAGAGTCACTAGAGAGGGAGGGATAAAATAAAGACAGACAATTCCTGCTGAAAATAATCCACACCCAAAATAAAGTTTAATGAAAAACATAAGCAGAAGATTCAAACTGAAACCGCTGCCTGAAGTACTTTTCTACCAAAAACTGCTTCAGAAGAAGAAAATACATCAAAATGGTAGAATTTAGTAAAAGTATGCAAAGAGGACCAAGTTGCTGCTTTGCAAATCTGATCAATCGAAGCTTCATTCCTAAACGCCCAGGAAGTAGAAACTGACCTAGTAGAATGAGCTGTAATCCTTTGAGGCGGAGTTTTACCCGACTCGACATAAGCATGATGAATTAAAGATTTCAACCAAGATGCCAAAGAAATGGCAGAAGCTTTCTGGCCTTTTCTAGAACCAGAAAAGATAACAAATAAACTAGAAGTCTTTCGGAAAGACTTAGTAGCTTCAACATAATATTTCAAAGCTCTAACAACATCCAAAGAATGCAATGATTTCTCCTTAGAATTCTTAGGATTGGGACATAATGAAGGAACCACAATTTCTCTACTAATGTTGTTAGAATTCACAACTTTAGGTAAAAATTCAAAAGAAGTTCGCAACACTGCCTTATCCTGATGAAAAATCAGAAAAGGAGACTCACAAGAAAGAGCAGATAATTCAGAAACTCTTCTGGCAGAAGAGATTGCCAAAAGGAACAAAACTTTCCAAGAAAGTAATTTAATGTCCAATGAATGCATAGGTTCAAACGGAGGAGCTTGAAGAGCCCCCAGAACCAAATTCAAACTCCAAGGAGGAGAAATTGACTTAATGACAGGTTTTATACGAACCAAAGCTTGTACAAAACAATGAATATCAGGAAGATTAGCAATCTTTCTGTGAAAAAGAACAGAAAGAGCAGAGATTTGTCCTCTCAAAGAACTTGCGGATAAACCTTTATCTAAACCATCCTGAAGAAACTGTAAAATTCTCGGAATTCTAAAAGAATGCCAAGAAAAATGATGAGAAAGACACCAAGAAATATAAGTCTTCCAGACTCTATAATATATCTCTCTGGATACAGATTTACGAGCAATCTGAAGAAATACCTCTGGGTGAAGAGACCATTCGCCCAGATGCAACGTTTGGCGACTGAGATAATCCGCTTCCCAATTGTCTATACCTGGGATATGAACCGCAGAGATTAGACAGGAGCTGGATTCCGCCCAAACCAGAATTTGAGATACTTCTTTCATAGCCAGAGGACTGTGAGTCCCTCCTTGATGATTGATGTATGCCACAGTTGTGACATTGTCTGTCTGAAAACAAATGAACGATTCTCTCTTCAGAAGAGGCCAAGACTGGAGAGCTCTGAAAATTGCACGGAGTTCCAAAAGATTGATCGGTAATCTCACCTCCTGAGATTCCCAAACTCCTTGTGCCGTCAGAGATCCCCACACAGCTCCCCAACCTGTGAGACTTGCATCTGTTGAAATTACAGTCCAGGTCGGAAGCACAAAAGAAGCCCCCTGAATTAAACGATGGTGATCTGTCCACCACGTTAGAGAGTGTCGTACAATCGGTTTTAAAGATATTAATTGAGATATCTTTGTGTAATCCTTGCACCATTGATTCAGCATACAGAGCTGAAGAGGTCGCATGTGAAAACGAGCAAAGGGGATCGCGTCTGATGCAGCAGTCATAAGACCTAGAATTTCCATGCATAAGGCTACCGAAGGGAATGATTGTGACTGAAGGTTTCGACAAGCTGAAATCAATTTTAGACGTCTCTTGTCTGTTAAAGACAGAGTCATGGACACTGAATCTATCTGGAAACCCAGAAAGGTTACCCTTGTCTGAGGAATCAATGAACTTTTTGGTGAATTGATCCTCCAACCATGATCTTGAAGAAACAACACAAGTCGATTCGTATGAGATTCTGCTAAATGTAAAGACTGAGCAAGTACCAAGATATCGTCCAAATAAGGAAATACCACAATACCCTGTTCTCTGATTACAGACAGAAGGGCACCGAGAACCTTTGTAAAAATTCTTGGAGCTGTAGCTAGGCCAAACGGCAGAGCCACAAACTGGTAATGCTTGTCCAGAAAAGAGAATCTCAGGAACTGATAATGATCTGGATGAATCGGAATATGCAGATATGCATCCTGTAAATCTATTGTGGACATATAATGCCCTTGCTGAACAAAAGGCAAGATAGTCCTTACAGTTACCATTTTGAACGTTGGTATCCTTACATAACGATTCAATATTTTTAGATCCAGAACTGGTCTGAAGGAATTCTCCTTCTTTGGTACAATGAAGAGAATTGAATAAAACCCCATCCCCTGTTCCAGAACTGGAACTGGCATAATTACTCCAGCCAACTCTAGATCTGAAACACAATTCAGAAATGCTTGAGCTTTCACTGGATTTACTGGGACACGGGAAAGAAAAAATCTCTTTGCAGGAGGTCTCATCTTGAAACCAATTCTGTACCCTTCTGAAACAATGTTCTGAATCCAAAGATTGTGAACAGAATTGATCCAAATTTCTTTGAAAAAACGTAACCTGCCCCCTACCAGCCGAGCTGGAATGAGGGCCGCACCTTCATGTGGACTTAGAAGCAGGCTTTGCCTTTCTAGAAGGCTTGGATTTATTCCAGACTGGAGATGGTTTCCAAACTGAAACTGCTCCTGAGGATGAAGGATCAGGCTTTTGTTCTTTGTTGAAACGAAAGGAACGAAAACGATTATTAGCCCTGTTTTTACCCTTAGATTTTTTATCCTGTGGTAAAAAAGTTCCTTTCCCACCAGTAACATTTGAGGTAATAGAATCCAACTTAGAACCAAATAATTTGTTACCCTGGAAAGAAATGGAAAGTAGAGTTGATTTAGAAGCCATATCAGCATTCCAAGTTTAAAGCCATAAAGCTCTTCTAGCTAAAATAGCTAGAGACATAAACCTGACATCAACTCTGATAATATCAAAAATGGCATCACAGATAAAATTATTAGCATGCTGAAGAAGAATAATAATATTATGAGAATCATGATCTGTTACTTGTTGCGCTAAAGTCTCCAACCAAAAAGTTGAAGCTGCAACAACATCAGCCAATGATATAGCAGGTCTAAGAAGATTACCCGAACACAGATAAGCTTTTCTTAGAAAGGATTCAATTTTCCTATCTAAAGGATCCTTAAACGAAGTACCATCTGACGTAGGAATAGTAGTACGTTTAGCAAGGGTAGAAATAGCCCCATCAACTCTAGGGATTTTGTCCCAAAATTCTAATCTGTCAGACGGCACAGGATATAATTGCTTAAAACGTTTAGAAGGAGTAAATGAATTACCCAATTTATCCCATTCTCTGGAAATTACTTCAGAAATAGCATTAGGAACAGGAAAAACTTCTGGAATAACCACAGGAGATTTAAATACCTTATCTAAACGTTTAGAATTAGTATCAAGAGGACCAGAATCCTCTATTTCTAAAGCAATTAGTACTTCTTTAAGTAAAGAACAAATAAATTCCATTTTAAATAAATATGAAGATTTATCAGCATCAATCTCTGAGACAGAATCCTCTGAACCAGAAGAGTCATCAGAATCAGAATGATGATGTTCATTTAAAAATTCATCTGTAGAGAGAGAAGTTTTAAAAGAAGATTTTTTATGTTTACTAGAAGGAGAAATAACAGACATAGCCTTCTTGATGGATTCAGAAACAAAATCTCTTATGTTATCAGGAACATTCTGCACCTTAGATGTTGAAGGAACTGCAAGAGGCAATGGTACATTACTAAAGGAAATATTATCTGCATTAACAAGTTTGTCATGACAATTAATACAAACAACAGCCGGAGGAATAGCTACCAAAAGTTTACAGCAGATACACTTAGCTTTGGTAGTTCCAGCACTAGACAGCGATTTTCCTGAAGTATCTTCTGACTCAGATGCAACGTGAGACATCTTGCAATATGTAAGAGAAAAAAACAACATATAAAGCAAAATTGATCAAATTCCTTAAATGACAGTTTCAGGAATGGGAAAAAATGCCAATAAACAAGCTTCTAGTAACCAGAAGCAAAGAAAAAATGAGACTGAAATAATGTGGAGACAAAAGCGACGCCCATATTTTTTAGCGCCAAATAAGACGCCCACATTATTTGGCACCTAAATGCTTTTTGGCGCCAAAAATGACGCCACATCTGGAACGCCGACATTTTTGGCGCAAAAGGACGTCAAAAATGACGCAACTTCCGGCGACACGTATGACGCCGGAAACAGAAAAGATTTTTTGCGCCAAAAAAGGTGTGCAATACTCAGAGACATGGCCAAGGTAAGAAAGGCTGAAAGACGACCACCACTGAACAAGACACACAAGCTGAAACGTCAAGACTGGGCCAAGAAATATCTCAAGACTGATTTTTCTAAGGTTTTATGGACTGATGAAATGAGAGTGAGTCTTGATGGGCCAGCTGGATGGGCCCATGGCTGGATTGGTAAAGGGCAGAGATCTCCAGTCCGACTCAGACGCCAGCAAGATGGAGGTGGAGTACTGGTTTGGGCTGGTATCATCAAAGATTAGCTTGTGGGGCCTTTTCGGGTTGAGGATGGAGTCAAGCTCAACTCCCAGTCCTACTGCCAGTTTCTGGAAGACACCTTCTTCAAGCAGTGGTACAGGAAGAAGTCTGCATCCTTCAAGAAAAACATGATTTTCATGCAGGACAATGCTCCATCACACGCGTCCAAGTACTCCACAGCGTGGCTGGCAAGAAAGGGTATAAAAGAAGAAAATCTAATGACATGGCCTCCTTGTTCACCTGATCTGAACCCCATTGAGAACCTGTGGTCCATCATCAAATGTGAGATTTACAAGGAGGGAAAACAGTACACCTCTCTGAACAGTGTCTGGGAGGCTGTGGTTGCTGCTGCACGCAATGTTGATGGTGAACAGATCAAAACACTGACAGAATCCATGGATGGCAGGCTTTTGAGTGTCCTTGCAAAGAAAGGTGGCTATATTGGTCACTGATTTGTTTTTGTTTTGTTTTTGAATGTCAGAAATGTATATTTGTGAATGTTGAGATGTTATATTGGTTTCACTGGTAAAAATAAATAATTGAAATGGGTATATATTTATTTTTTGCCTAATAATTATGCACAGTAATAGTGACCTGCACACACAGATATCCCCCTAAAATAGTTATAACTAAAAACAAACTAAAAACTACTTCCAAAACTATTCAGCTTTGATATTAATGAGTTTTTTGGGTTCATTGAGAACATGGTTGTTGTTCAATAATAAAATTAATACTCAAAAATACAACTTGCCTAATAATTCTGCACTCCCTGTATATATATATATATATATATATATATATATATATATATATATAAAATCCCATCAGTTGTACAGTGTTACCCTCCAGTGGTCATCTGCCTGGGTGCCAACATGCAATTAATATTCCGGACAAATAGTCGCACTCTCAGGTCTTTTGGTGAAAATAGTAGATAATTTTAATGAAACGTTTTTGGGGTATTCCTCCCCATCATCAGCATAAACATACAGTGCATCAAACAAACTTAAATAGAGGCATATTACTCATCAAACTAATACAAAATACCTGTGTGTAAAAAAAATTTTCTCAGTGTGGTGGCGCCAAACAGTGTGTGTGTGGACCGCATATTCTGCGTTCCACTGTGAGAACCGGAAGTGTTCAGTGCAGTGTTGTTTCCGGTATTCTCGGTTTTACAGAAAAATAATGTTTTCGCAAATAGACTTGCGGTGTTCAAATGTATTTAACCACAAGTGACTAAGTGTATCATAGTAATTCATTGTTTGTGCCATTGTTGACAGTGCATCTCATTCTTTGTGAGTTATTCGTATTACGTAAATCTATTTTACTGATGCATTGTCAACTACTCATAAACTCTTATATGTGCACATGTGTATTATCCTGATATTATTCCCTATTACCTTACATTACATCCCCCTGTTTGTTGTCTTACTAGTGTCGGTCTCGATCATTTGTATGAATGGTTCAATAGGACACGCTGTCATAATCTGGTTGGCATAGGAACCGTTTGTTATGCCGGTTCTACTTAGGCGGATTGATCTGTTTATTTCTCTTTACTATGTCATATAACCAGTATTGGCTACCTACGTGCCTTGCTATTGTCTTGGTACTTGCAAGGTTTTGTTGAGTTTATTCATTTATGTGTGTCTTTTGCATGTCCTAGAACATGCTTGTTAGGGGTATATGTAGGGACTAAAGAGTATTCTCTGACACTTGTTGTGTGTACTATCTGTGTATCATCCCTGTTATCGTTAGGGTGCTTCTAAGTTATCAATATGGACTATGTGTTTGATCCACACAAATAGACCTGGGTTACAGTGAAGAAATAAAAGCATCAAAAAATCTAACATAAATAAAAAATGAAAAGCAACCTCAACGCTGTTGCTACATTGTACACTTAGCATTAGTTATGTATAATTGGTTTCGATGTTGTTCTGAATTGTATCTATCCCTCTTGTGCCTGCATACTCCTTACGTATAATGTACACATCTTAGCTCTCTTATTGCATATTAAAGGAAGCTATTATTGCCCTATTAGTCCATATAGTTATTTTGTGTCACATTACTATATAGTAACTTCCATCCGTGATTCAATCTTTAGATTCATCATAGTTTGATAGTCCTAGTACAGTGTCCCTAGTTATTTGTATTAGCACAACCTGACACTGGGGTATATGGGGTGTGTTCCTCAATTTTGGGGTTAATGTCATCTCTGACATGGTTGTATGTCCATGGTTCATAGATCTGTGGCTTTGTGGTATTCCTGTTGGTTGACTTCTCATATTCTGCACGTTGAGATTATCACCTTAGGTTGATGTAGATGGATGATCTCTAAGAAATTACTATGTATTTAAAGGAGGCTCAGTATTTTAAGACTGCATGAGAACTTATTGGCAATTGGCATTGATAGACCGAGTGCTGCTACATTGGAGGGGATCATTACCATGACTCCCCCAACAACAGGTAGTGCGCCCTGCACTAAATAGTCTACCCCCCAAGAGGCCTGACTCCCAGTGCATCGTCACATACTACTCGAGGTGTATTTGCCATGCCCCAGTGTGTGTCTCTGCTTAAATGAGCGCTTTAAAGTCTGGAGGTGAGTTTAACCCTCCTGGGGCTATAGTGCCCAATCTGTATATCCACTCCGCCTCTCTTCTAAGCAGGGCCTTGTTTCTATCACCTCCCCTATCGAGGGGGGGGATATGATCAATCAGGATATACCTGATAGTGGACACCTGGTGTCTCATATTGGCGCAATGTCTGGCCACTGGTTGATCCGATCCTCCTTGATCCAATGCCAGCCGTATTGCCCGTCTATGGTTAGCCATCCTGTCGCGGAGTGTTCCGCTCGTCTTTCCCACATAGAACCGGGCACATGGGCAGAATAACAGATATACTACAAATGTTGTGGTGCAGGATATTGAGTGCTTGATCTTAAACACTTTATTAGTGTGAGGATGGTGAAAGTTCTTAGTTGTCATGAGGCCATTGCATGTTGTGCACCCTAGGCACCTGTATGAGCCTTTGATGTTAGTATGGGCAGTGTCCATGTAGCTTGATTTAGGGTCTGTGCGTACCAAGCTGTCCTTGAGATTAGTATCCCTCCGGTATGCTATCATTGGTGTCAGGTTGTGCGTAAAGGTCAATTTTGGGTCAGACTGTACTATTGGCCAGTGTTCTCTTAGTATGTTCCCAGCCTGTGTTGTGTTAGGTGAAAACGTTGTTGCCATTATCAATTTGTTCGGTTTCTCTGTCAGATTCCCCTTGTATATCAGACTGTCCTGGGTGTATGGAAGGACTTCTCTTAGGGTACTATCAATTATCTGTTGCTTGTATCCCCGCTGCAGGAATTTGTCCCTCATGAGCTGCAACTGTGAGACCCCTGTAGCTTTGTTGGAATTATTGCGCACAACTCTAGTCATCTGTGATTTGACTATACCTTTTAGTAAGGCTGGGGGGTGGCAGCTTGTTGCACTTAAAATGGAATTTTTATCAGTAGGCTTACTGTAGAGTGTAGTGCCTAAGGTGCTTCCCTCTATGTAGATATTGAGGTCTAGAAATTGTATCTCCTTGTGATGGTGCGTGATCTTGAATCTCACTGGTGTAGGGGTATTGTTCCATTTCATGAACCACTCTAACAGTGCCTGTTGTCCGCCACGCCACACCATGAACACATCATCGATGTATCTTGCGTAGAAAACAACCGGCGATGTGTCAGTGCTCCATAGGAATTGGTTTTCAAACTGAGACATATATATGTTGGCATACGATGGGGCCATATTTGACCCCATCGCAGTGCCCGTAAGTTGCAAATAAAAGGATGTCTCAAAGCGAAAATAGTTCCTAGTGAGGCAATACTCCATCGTATGCCAACATATATATGTCTCAGTTTGAAAACCAATTCCTATGGAGCACTGACACATCGCCGGTTGTTTTCTACGCAAGATACATCGATGATGTGTTCATGGTGTGGCGTGGCGGACAACAGGCACTGTTAGAGTGGTTCATGAAATGGAACAATACCCCTACACCAGTGAGATTCAAGATCACGCACCATCACAAGGAGATACAATTTCTAGACCTCAATATCTACATAGAGGGAAGCACCTTAGGCACTACACTCTACAGTAAGCCTACTGATAAAAATTCCATTTTAAGTGCAACAAGCTGCCACCCCCCAGCCTTACTAAAAGGTATAGTCAAATCACAGATGACTAGAGTTGTGCGCAATAATTCCAACAAAGCTACAGGGGTCTCACAGTTGCAGCTCATGAGGGACAAATTCCTGCAGCGGGGATACAAGCAACAGATAATTGATAGTACCCTAAGAGAAGTCCTTCCATACACCCAGGACAGTCTGATATACAAGGGGAATCTGACAGAGAAACCGAACAAATTGATAATGGCAACAACGTTTTCACCTAACACAACACAGGCTGGGAACATACTAAGAGAACACTGGCCAATAGTACAGTCTGACCCAAAATTGACCTTTACGCACAACCTGACACCAATGATAGCATACCGGAGGGGTACTAATCTCAAGGACAGCTTGGTACGCACAGACCCTAAATCAAGCTACATGGACACTGCCCATATTAACATCAAAGGCTCATACAGGTGCCTAGGGTGCACAACATGCAATGGCCTCATGACAACTAAGAACTTTCACCATCCTCACACTAATAAAGTGTTTAAGATAAAGCACTCAATATCCTGCACCACAATATTTGTAGTATATCTGTTATTCTGCCCATGTGCCCGGTTCTATGTGGGAAAGACGAGCAGAACACTCCGCGACAGGATGGCTAACCATAGACGGGCAATACGGCTGGCATTGGATCAAGGAGGATCGGATCAACCAGTGGCCAGACATTGCGCCAATATGAGACACCAGGTGTCCACTATCAGGTATATCCTGATTGATCATATCCCCCCCCTCGATAGGGGAGGTGATAGAAACAAGGCCCTGCTTAGAAGAGAGGCGGAGTGGATATACAGATTGGTCACTATAGCCCCAGGAGGGTTAAACTCACCTCCAGACTTTAAAGCGCTCATTTAAGCAGAGACACACACTGGGGCATGGCAAATACACCTCGAGTAGTATGTGACGATGCACTGGGAGTCAGGCCTCTTGGGGGGTAGACTATTTAGTGCAGGGCGCACTACCTGTTGTTGGGGGAGTCATGGTAATGATCCCCTCCAATGTAGCAGCACTCGGTCTATCAATGCCAATTGCCAATAAGTTCTCATGCAGTCTTAAAATACTGAGCCTCCTTTAAATACATAGTAATTTCTTAGAGATCATCCATCTACATCAACCTAAGGTGATAATCTCAACGTGCAGAATATGAGAAGTCAACCAACAGGAATACCACAAAGCCACAGATCTATGAACCATGGACATACAACCATGTCAGAGATGACATTAACCCCAAAATTGAGGAACACACCCCATATACCCCAGTGTCAGGTTGTGCTAATACAAATAACTAGGGACACTGTACTAGGACTATCAAACTATGATGAATCTAAAGATTGAATCACGGATGGAAGTTACTATATAGTAATGTGACACAAAATAACTATATGGACTAATAGGGCAATAATAGCTTCCTTTAATATGCAATAAGAGAGCTAAGATGTGTACATTATACGTAAGGAGTATGCAGGCACAAGAGGGATAGATACAATTCAGAACAACATCGAAACCAATTATACATAACTAATGCTAAGTGTACAATGTAGCAACAGCGTTGAGGTTGCTTTTCATTTTTTATTTATGTTAGATTTTTTGATGCTTTTATTTCTTCACTGTAACCCAGGTCTATTTGTGTGGATCAAACACATAGTCCATATTGATAACTTAGAAGCACCCTAACGATAACAGGGATGATACACAGATAGTACACACAACAAGTGTCAGAGAATACTCTTTAGTCCCTACATATACCCCTAACAAGCATGTTCTAGGACATGCAAAAGACACACATAAATGAATAAACTCAACAAAACCTTGCAAGTACCAAGACAATAGCAAGGCACGTAGGTAGCCAATACTGGTTATATGACATAGTAAAGAGAAATAAACAGATCAATCCGCCTAAGTAGAACCGGCATAACAAACGGTTCCTATGCCAACCAGATTATGACAGCGTGTCCTATTGAACCATTCATACAAATGATCGAGACCGACACTAGTAAGACAACAAACAGGGGGATGTAATGTAAGGTAATAGGGAATAATATCAGGATAATACACATGTGCACATATAAGAGTTTATGAGTAGTTGACAATGCATCAGTAAAATAGATTTACGTAATACGAATAACTCACAAAGAATGAGATGCACTGTCAACAATGGCACAAACAATGAATTACTATGATACACTTAGTCACTTGTGGTTAAATACATTTGAACACCGCAAGTCTATTTGCGAAAACATTATTTTTCTGTAAAACCGAGAATACCGGAAACAACACTGCACTGAACACTTCCGGTTCTCACAGTGGAACGCAGAATATGCGGTCCACACACACACTGTTTGGCGCCACCACACTGAGAAAATTTTTTTTACACACAGGTATTTTGTATTAGTTTGATGAGTAATATGCCTCTATTTAAGTTTGTTTGATGCACTGTATGTTTATGCTGATGATGGGGAGGAATACCCCAAAAACGTTTCATTAAAATTATCTACTATTTTCACCAAAAGACCTGAGAGTGCGACTATTTGTCCGGAATATTAATTGCATGTTGGCACCCAGGCAGATGACCACTGGAGGGTAACACTGTACAACTGATGGGATTTGATATTTATATACAAGTGTACCCCCTCAGCCTGATTTTTTCACTCAGTGAACTATAGTTTTGGTATTGGTTTTGAACTTCCCTTGCAGTGCATACACTAATATATATTGGGATTTACGCTGTGTATTTCTATAACAAACAGCAGACGCAGTTATGGAGCCAGTATCTCTGACTCCTTTGACTCTTCCTCCTATCGGGACAACTACCATTGAACAAGACCCGGATGCAGGAGCACAAGCCCGTGGGGCCCAGATCGGCACTGTCACATACACCCCAGATGATGCGGCAAGGATCCTGTTCGCCCCTATCAACAGAGCAGCTACTGGTGAGACCCCTGTTAATATATACTATAACCTATTGAAACTTAAAAAGCGAGAGATAGGGGGGCGGAGCTTAGCCACGCAGGCGAATGGCTGTGTATTGAAAAGCTCCTGAATTCTTTGGCAGTACATGGTGATAAAAATGGCATTTTCCTAACCTTTTTACCCTAATCTAAGAGGGACAGCCTGGCTCAACACTCTGCCTGACAGGACCCCACTACTCTAACCTGCCTGCCTCGCCATATACTTTGAGAGCCGTTAGCGCTTTAGATGCTCACAATTGGAGCGGAGATTGGGACCTCTATCATCTGAGGCGCCGCGGCACAGACTGGCTACCGCTCCTTGACCCGGAGCTCTGAGATACTGCACGGACCTGGGAGAAGAGCGTGGAAAGGTCTAATAGGCGGACACCGAAGTTAGGTGAGAAATAAACACCGCCGCCCGCACATGCCACGTGACCGCATCACACAAAAACCAGCCGCTCACAACATATACACAGGCCCGAGCTCAGACCTCAATTTACCGGTGAGAGAGGCCAGTGCACCCTGAGCAGATCTTCCCCACAGCCGAACACCACCCTGCCTGCACTGATGCCTTCATAGAAGGCTGAGCTGACACGAAAACTTGGCCTTTACCCAGACAGTGCACGGGAGGGGCGGCAGCCTTGACTGCAAACTTTAACACCATCCAAGTCAGCATCGCAGCCACTCTCCCCTAAGCATAAAACCAGCACTTTCTGGGACCGGATAAAAGTTTAATATCCCCCCTAATACGAGGGGAGAGAGGGGAGGGAGGTGTTGGGAGCCATACAGAAAGACACTGGGGTAGGAGAAAAAAAAAAAAAGAGAAAACAAAGTTTTGGAATAAAAGCAAACGAATAAAGACAAGAGAGACAAGCCAAACAATAAAATATATAAAAAGTAAATAAGACACCAAACCAAAGATAGTTCAGACAGGGGTGCACGGCCCTTTCAGTGTACCAATATTGCAAACAGGCAGACAGACCCAGCAAATATACTCCTTTGGTCTGGGATTTACCCAGATATGCCTTGCAAGAAAAACATAAATAAAACTGACAAAGGCACACCAGCCCGCACTTTGAACGACTACCTAAAACAAGCTGACCACAGCACCACGGAGGCCACAGCCAACACAGAATCCCACCAAAGTATAAACCAACCACTTCTGCAAACTGCAGACATGCAGGCTACACAGCAAATTACAAAAGAAGATTTGCAGCATCTATCCTCCAAAGAGGACATTAGAAATGCAATGAAAGAAATGCGAGATATGTTTAATGACCTCAAGAAAGACATCAATTCTCTAGACACCAGACTGACACACTCTGAGAACAAACAAGCTGAAACCAATACGTCAGTCATGCAGATGCAATTGGAAATTCAACAGCAATCAGAAACCATACAATCTCTATCTGACAAATTAGAAGATTTGGACAATAGGGGCCGCCACAATAATTTGAGACTCAGAGGTGTATCTGAAACAATACACCCTCCAGCAATTGAGGGGTATCTGCAAAGTCTGTTTCGCACACTTAAGAACACCCCATTGTCCCCTGACCTGCCATTGGAACGCGCACACAGGGCTTTGCGGGCCCGCCCGCCTCCTAAAGCACCCCCCAGAGACATAATAGTACGCTTTTTAAACTTTAAAGACAAGGAGGAAATACTTCAATGTGCGCGCACCAAGCAGCCAATCCAGCATGCAGGCGAGGTTTTACAGATTTTCTCTGACCTCTCACCAACCACCTTATTGAAAAGAAGGGAACTGACCCCCATCACAGCGAGGCTGAGAGCTCACAAGATTCCATACCGCTGGGGCTTTCCTGTATCAATCATTGCCACACGAAACAACAAAACAGTAATTCACCGTCCCGGATCGGATGTCCAAACCTTCCTGGCCAGCCTCTCAGTGGATGACGATACACCTCCGCGGGGTACTGAGTTGGAGGCCTCTACCTCGGCTCCCTGACGGAATGGAAGAACTCCGCTTATGCCACCGGAGGTGTCGAGTGCTCGTGACACATGTAACTGTCCATCCAGTATCCTTTTTATGTTTTTGAACTGGGGGGCATCAATCTCCCTCCACCCTGGGTTTTGCAGAACACATTGGCCTCTGCTCTGACAGTACTCCCACGGACTTCCTAGGTCTGTTCTGCATCTACACCAGGCCTATCACGGAAAAAAAAGTAAAAAAAAAACAAAACAAAAAAAAACAACAACATAAATATGTCTTTACACATGTTGCTTCTGATGAGTGGCAGTTACTGTATGTATGCACGTGTCTTTTGCCCGGGCCTCCGGCACGGGAAATTCCAGGTTCCTATGTTGATGTTTAAAAATGTTTAAAAATACTCAAGTTCTGTAACGTCAGGTGCTCTCTTAACGAATATATTGCAACAAATTGCCATGTTCCCCCTGTCTCCCCTGTTTCCCTCTCCCTCTCCCCCCCCCTGCCCTATTTACCTTTCCCCCTATTTCCCCTCCTTCTCCTTCCCCCCTTCCCCCCCCTTTCCCTCTCCCCCCCCCTTTCCCTCTCCCCCCCTCCCTTCCTTCTTCCTTCCCCTCCCTCCTTCTTCCTTCCCCTCCCTCCTTCCCCTCCCTCCTTCCCCCTCCCCTCCCTACTCCCTCCCCCCTCCTTCCCCTTCCTCTCTTCCTTTCCCCCCTCTCCTCCTCCCCTCCCCCTTCCTTCCTTTCCGGTCTTTCCCTTCCCTCTTTTACTTACCTCCCTTTCTTCCCTCCCTTTCCCCTACCTCCTTGCCCCTTCTCCATTTCTCCTCAAACCACATCTGAGACGCTGCCAAAACAGGTGAATCCCCGCATCCTGGATAAATGTTATGCAGTAACAAAAATTGTACTTTCCTAGAGAATGTTCTCCCTTCTTTACCTCTCCTAATGCTGGAGCAGTTTAACTTGGCGACTTGCGTAGTCGTCAATCAACAGATATTCTCAAAACTGTTGCTCTTGGTGGGTGGTTAATACTAATTGTATGTATGCAACCTTTATCCACACCCCCAACAGGGGAAACTAAATATGCTAAAGTTTAAAAAGAAAAGGGAAAAAAAAAAAAAAAAAAAAGGGTTTGTGTTTTATACTGTTAGGCTATATCCTAATGAAAATACTGTAACAAATAGCCTTGTTTTCTTTTTCCAGTTTTTCTTCCTTCTTCACCTTTCTTCTCCGCCCCTTCCCCCGTTTCCTTCCACCCCCCTTCCTCTTCCCTCCTCTACCCCCTTCCCTCCCCCCTTACTTCTCCTCCCCCACCCTCCCCTCTTCCTCCCCTCTACCCTCCTCTCTTTCCTCCCCCTCTCCCATCCCTTTCCCTTCCTGCCCCTTCCTTCCTCCATTCCCTTCCCCCCCTTCCCTGTTACCCTCCCTTTCCCCTCCCCCTTTTTCCCATGAAGCTATGCCTAAGATATTATCAGGGTGTGGGGTCTCCTACACCCAGGAAAAAATTTATGACGAAACAAAGATTGTACTTGCCAAAGGATTACTTTCCCTCCTTTACCTCTACCTCTGCTCGAGTGGCTTATCTTAGCGACTTGCGCAGTTGTTGTATCCTTTCTTCACAGAGGTCTTTTCTTTTTCACTCTTGAATACTATCTATCGCTCTTTCTTGGTACTTGATTACTCTAAAACTTTCAGACAACCCCTTAACCTCTCCTACTTTCCCACTTTTTTTTTTTTCTTCCCACCCCCCGTCCCCTTCCCCCTCTCACAAAGATGACTCACTCACAACGCAGGTTCAACCTACATAACCTCAACTTCACTACGATCAATGCAAAGGGCCTAAATGACCCGGGCAAGAGATCGATAGCACTAAGAGAACTCAGCAAGTTGCATAGTCACATCATCTTTCTGCAGGAGACCCACTTTCGTAGGGGCAGGGAACCAAAGTGGAGCCCTAGGCAATATCCAACAGCATTATTTGCTTCTGGAGACTCTAAAAAAGGCGGGGTCGGCATTCTTGTCCACCACTCCGTTCCATTAAAAATTTCACACATAGAGAGAGACCCGGAAGGTAGGTTCTTACTTCTCACAGGCACACTCTATGAACATCCTTTGACGTTAGCCACACTCTACGCACCAAACTCAGACCAACACCACTTTCTCAAAAAAATCTCAAAGCTCGTACTGGACTTTGCCAGGGGTCCTGTCTTCTTGTCAGGAGATCTTAACGTCCCACTGGATGCAAGCGTAGATACTTCTAACGGCACATCCAGCATTTCCAGTAAACTTATTAAATCAGTTAAGACAACCATTTCAGACTTACAACTACATGACGTTTGGAGGTCTCTTCACCCGACAAGCAGAGACTACACATACTTTTCACCACCGCACAACAAGTACTCTCGCATAGATTACTTCTTCTTTGACTCAACCGGGTTAGATATGGTAATTAAAAGCACAATAGGCCCAATAACATGGTCGGACCATGCCCATCTAACTTGTACTATACAATGGCCTGACATACCACCTACAGCATATGTATGGAAGCTGGACGAGTTTCTTCTGGAACAACCAGAGGTGAAAGCAGACATCCAGAGATCTCTCATGGATTACTTATCACATAATGACCCCTCGCATACCTCAATCACGTCCTTCTGGGAGGCTCACAAATGTGTAGTCCGGGGCGAATTCCTCAAGCATAAGGCCCGCATGACTAGAATGCGAAACTTGAAACACAAACAGATCCTAGATAATATTATAAGCCTATAAACTACACACAAGCGAAACCCAAGTGACAAGGACATATACAAATCCTTAGAGAGTGCAAAAGAACAGTTAAATAAACACCAATGTGAGATACTACACCGAAAGACGCTGACAACAAAACAACAATACTATGAAGGGGGCAACAAACCAGGAAAATTGTTAGCTAGAAGTATACGCAGGCAGCAGCTGAAATCGCACATACACTATATACAGAACATGGACGGCACAACACTGAGAGGCAGTAAACAAATAGCGAATACCTTTCATGAATATTACACTAAACTTTATAATATTTCTCGCACACGCGAAGTCTCGCATCAACCACATAACACAATACATAGACAAACGTTGATAGACGACTATCTGGCCTCAGTGGATCTCCCCCGCTTAGATGATGAGGGTAGGGACTCCCTTGACACTCCTATTACCATTGAAGAACTCTCTCAGGCTATAAAAGAACTTCCCAGTGGGAAGAGCCCTGGCCCAGACGGGTTTACCCCCAGGTACTACAGGACTTTCCTGGAGATTTTGGGACCCTCCATGCTATCCCTTTTCAACTCACTTATGCGCGACCCGACGCTTTCCGGCTCAATGCTTGAGGCCCATGTAACAGTAATTCCCAAGCCGGGAAAGCCCCCTACGTCCCCTGCAAACTTCCGTCCAATTTCCTTGCTTAACTCGGACGTGAAAGTTTTTGCCAAGATACTGGCAAGACGCCTCAATAAATTCCTCCCAGCCTTAGTCGACTCCGACCAGGTTGGATTTATACCTGGCCGGGAGGCGCGTGATAATACCAACAAAGTGATCCAATTGATCAGTCATGCTCAAAATGAGGGAATACCCCTGATCCTCTTCTCGACCGACGCGGAGAAGGCCTTCGACCGGGTCGATTGGCTTTTTCTGCGTCGAGTTATGAGGGCGATGAACTTTGGCGATTCTTTTATAAACATGGCTTTCGCTCTCTATTCAGCACCAAATGCCCGGATCAGGGTTAATGGTACGCTATCGGATACTTTTAATATCACGAATGGGACCAGACAGGGGTGTCCCCTATCCCCTCTTCTTTTTGCGCTCTCCATCGAAGCGCTAGCACACAAGGTAAGAAGGAACCCAAAGATCACGGGATTGAGGGTGGGAGATATTGAAGTTAAGCAGGCACTTTACGCGGACGATATTCTTTACACTCTCACTAATGCAGAGACATCTGTCCCAGAGCTCCTGCGCGAATTAGAACAATACGGGAAGTTCTCCAACTTCCACCTAAACCTAGCTAAGTCTGAGATACTGAACATTAATGCTCCTACGGAGCTTATTCGGACTCTAGCATCGAACCATGACGTTACCATGGCTTCTTCCAAACTAAAATATCTTGGGATATACCTTTCTGCCAACTCTGCCGATCTTTTCAAAAACAACTATCTAACACTGAAAAGAGAAATAACCAATGACCTATCATCCTGGAAAAATAAAATGCTGTCATGGCTGGGAAAGATTGGCTTAATTAAAATGAATGTTTTACCACGCATATTATATATATTGCAAACAGTTCCTATCTCACTGCCCACTGATTTCCTAGCTCAGTTACAACGTTCCCTTGAACAGTTTATATGGCAAGGCACGAGACCTAGAGTTTCTAGGAAGACTTTATACCTCCCTCGAGACAGGGGCGGTCTGGGGTTCCCTGATTTGGCCAAATATAGGCGAGCAATATTACTGCAAAGATTGATTGAATGGGCACGAAACACACCACAAAAACAATGGGTCAGACTTGATGGTCAGATCTTTAAACGGCATAACATCGGCGCCGTGGCATGGCTGCCTGCGTTGAGCCGCCCTCGGCTAATACTTAAATATCATCTAACTCTCGCCACTTTTCAGGAGTGGGACAGACTACTAGCCACTAGTACTCATATATCGTCGATATACTCCCCAATGATTCCGATCATAGAAAATCCCGAACTCCCATACCATGCCCTGAGCACTCGACTGGGCTCTGATTACAGCCTACGCGACGGAATCCTGCATTCCGCACTTGAAGCTGGGAAGCTTCGGTCACAACACGACTTATCGGAACGACACAAAGAACTCTTCCAATCCTGGCTCAGATATCATCAGCTAGCACATTTCCTACTGAGCCACAGGCACAGGGGTAGTTTTAATAGAGAACTCACTCCGTTTGAGGCTCTATGTGTGGACATTACCCCACCTAGACGGCTGATATCCAAAGTCTATAAACTTTTGCTTTTGCCCCCAGATACCCATCTACCTACCTATACAGTGGCTTGGCAAGGTGATCTTAATAATACAATAGATGAAGAGGAATGGAATAGAGCGTTCATATTAACAAAAAGATCCTCTGTCTCAGCGGTTGTTCAGGAAATCCATCTTAAATTGTTGACTAGATGGTACTACACTCCGGCGAGATTACACAAGCTATTTCCGTCCGCGAGCCCCCTGTGCTGGAGGGGTTGCGGAGGCCACGGCACGCTCCTCCATATTTGGTGGGAGTGCCCCAGGCTACAGAGCTTTTGGTCGGCTGTGCTCAAGACCATGTCGCACAAGTTGCAAACCCCTGTCCCGTGCACACCCGAGACATTGCTACTTCTTCGCCTCCCCAGGACTAGGGATGGCCCGACTAAGGCCTTAATGTTGATCATGCTTACGGACGCTAAAAGGCTTATCCCTCGTAGATGGAAGTCTTTGCGGGTCCCTGCCCTTGCCGAGTGGCGCTCCTCAGTAGAGGACTTGCTGATCTTGGAAAAGCTGCATTACCTGAAAATTAAACAATTGGAAACCTATGAGATGATGCTGGCAATTTGGAATGGCACCACACTAAAACGCCCATAGCTAAATAGGGTAGCGTTTACCCTATGAATATCTACCTGCCACAACTTAGAACATCAAATTACCTCCCTCACCCTTTATCCCTCAACATTCCCACCAAAATATTTTTTTTTTTTTTTATTTTTTTTTTCTTCTCTCTCCCCTTCTCCCTCACTAGCTGTGTACACCTCTTTTCTTCTCTCACTTTTCTTCCTATCCTTTCTTTTTCTTTACTCCTCCTGAGCAAAATACCTATATTTCAAATTTATTAATGTTTTGTAAACTTCATACTCTCTGTATGATATAAATCTGTTAAAATTACAAAATTATCAAGCTTTCACAAACTGTTGGGGACTAAAGACTGATACAGAGATTCTTGATCATTGTTTATTTGGATCAGGAACACCCACCCTACCTGCTGGGTGGAACCTCATTTCGTTAGTAATTTATGTTTATGAATCGATCTATGATAACAATAGATTGTCAGTGATTCTCTGTCTTTATATATTTTATTCTTTTTCTGGTTCAAAAGACTTGCATTGTGTAATGAATGTCTTTACCCCTGTATCACTAACTAATATTCTTAATAAAGCTTGTTTAAAAAAAAAAAAAAAAAAAGCGAGAGATAGATCTAACACTACACGGTAGCTATCTCTCAGAATATCACAGACTGAGCCATATCCCTAGGGGTTTTAGGGTAAAAAATATCCCTACAATAGGTCGAGACAACCCTGAATTTAGAAGGAAGTGGTGTCATATATTAAATAAGTGCTCCCTAGATTTGATCTTACTGGTAATAGAGGAGGTCACTACAGTACTTAATAGGGTCAAAAATGAGATAGTGGTATTTGAACAAATACATAATGAGACACTTGTAACAGATCAGCAAGAGAATTGGCTCACCAAACTACAGCAACAAGTTGATAAATATAAAACTGAACTATCAGTATTTAAAAACAGAAAATTGGAGTCAGTGAAAGCAGACTACACTAATGGTAGAGTTTACAAGTGGTTAACTAACTCACTAGAAGGTAGAGCTAGGAGACCCTATCGACCTAGGAGAGTGCAATTTACAACAGTTGACACCAGCGGTGCTGATTCGTCAGAAACAGACACTAGCATTACAAGACACACACCCACATCACCAAATACATACCAGACGTAACCTCCATACCATCCCCCATATACACACAGGGGACAATCTACCCCAGATCATTTTTTAGGGGTTACCACGAGGTCACGCAGAGGAGGGGGAGGCACTCTAGACCACACATCAGGAGGGCAAGGGGGCAGGTACAGACCCACACGCCGCAACAGACGGAGGATATAGTGATCAACCTTAGCAAGCATGTTCTTACAACAGCAGAGAGCTCCATGTTAAATAAAGGTCTATCATTTATACCTAGTCACAATACTAATGAAATGGACCTTAAGTTAGACTTGCATAAATTGAACCGGACAATGAAAATTAAAGAATATTTTCAAAACGCCCCAATAAGACCAGAACTAACTAATCCTATACATAAGTGCAAAAAGCCTAGTACATTTGAGCCAACAAACTGTAGTGCTAGCACTAAGACCTTTATAAGGCTAGTAGCACAAGACATGGAAACACATAGAAAGTCCAACAAATGGAGACATAACCTCACACACAAAGAAAGAGCAGCCATTAAAACCTTACAAAACGACCATGCTTTGGTCATCCGCCCCGCGGATAAAGGCGGGGCAATAGTCCTAATGGACTATGAGGATTACAAAGAGGATATACTTATGCAGTTGACTGACAACAACACCTATAGAAAGCTACTAGGTGACCCTACGGTCAAATACAAACAAGAACTGGATGGCATCCTCAAATTAGGATTTGAACAAGGATACCTAACGGAACAACTCTTCGAGTACTGCACTACAACACACCCAAGAATCCCAATATTATACACCACCCCGAAAATACACAAAACCCTACACCACCCACCAGGGCGACCCATAGTCTCCGCAGTACAGTCACTCACACAGCCTGTGGCACAAGTAATAGATATTTTCCTTCAACCCATCATCAAGACAGTCAGATCATTTATTTCAGACACCAACGACCTAATTAGGAAGATGAGGGATGTGCGTGTGGAGACTGGGGACATCCTGGTCACCCTGGATGTCAACAGTCTCTACACTATCATCCCTCATGATACAGGACTCATGGCTACCAAACAACACCTCATAGACAGCACACAATATGAGGGACCCCCTATTGACTACTTTTTGACACTAATGGAGTATTGCATCACTAGGAACTATTTTCGCTTTGAGACATCCTTTTATTTGCAACTTACGGGCACTGCGATGGGGTCAAATATGGCCCCATCGTATGCCAACATATATATGTCTCAGTTTGAAAACCAATTCCTATGGAGCACTGACACATCGCCGGTTGTTTTCTACGCAAGATACATCGATGATGTGTTCATGGTGTGGCGTGGCGGACAACAGGCACTGTTAGAGTGGTTCATGAAATGGAACAATACCCCTACACCAGTGAGATTCAAGATCACGCACCATCACAAGGAGATACAATTTCTAGACCTCAATATCTACATAGAGGGAAGCACCTTAAGCACTACACCCTACAGTAAGCCTACTGATAAAAATTCCATTTTAAGTGCAACAAGCTGCCACCCCCCAGCCTTACTAAAAGGTATAGTCAAATCACAGATGACTAGAGTTGTGCGCAATAATTCCAACAAAGCTACAGGGGTCTCACAGTTGCAGCTCATGAGGGACAAATTCCTGCAGCGGGGATACAAGCAACAGATAATTGATAGTACCCTAAGAGAAGTCCTTCCATACACCCAGGACAGTCTGATATACAAGGGGAATCTGACAGAGAAACCGAACAAATTGATAATGGCAACAACGTTTTCACCTAACACAACACAGGCTGGGAACATACTAAGAGAACACTGGCCAATAGTACAGTCTGACCCAAAATTGACCTTTACGCACAACCTGACACCAATGATAGCATACCGGAGGGGTACTAATCTCAAGGACAGCTTGGTACGCACAGACCCTAAATCAAGCTACATGGACACTGCCCATATTAACATCAAAGGCTCATACAGGTGCCTAGGGTGCACAACATGCAATGGCCTCATGACAACTAAGAACTTTCACCATCCTCACACTAATAAAGTGTTTAAGATCAAGCACTCAATACCCTGCACCACAACATTTGTAGTATATCTATTATTCTGCCCATGTGCCCGGTTCTATGTGGGAAAGACGAGCGGAACACTCCGCGACAGGATGGCTAACCATAGACGGGCAATACGGCTGGCATTGGATCAAGGAGGATCGGATCAACCAGTGGCCAGACATTGCGCCAATATGAGACACCAGGTGTCCACTATCAGGTATATCCTGATTGATCATACCCCCCCCCCCTCGATAGGGGAGGTGATAGAAACAAGGCCCTGCTTAGAAGAGAGGCGGAGTGGATATACAGATTGGGCACTATAGCCCCAGGAGGGTTAAACTCACCTCCAGACTTTAAAGCGCTCATTTAAGCAGAGACACACACTGGGGCATGGCAAATACACCTCGAGTAGTATGTGACGATGCACTGGGAGTCAGGCCTCTTGGGGGGTAGACTATTTAGTGCAGGGCGCACTACCTGTTGTTGGGGGAGTCATGGTAATGATCCCCTCCAATGTAGCAGCACTCGGTCTATCAATGCCAATTGCCAATAAGTTCTCATGCAGTCTTAAAATACTGAGCCTCCTTTAAATACATAGTAATTTCTTAGAGATCATCCATCTACATCAACCTAAGGTGATAATCTCAACGTGCAGAATATGAGAAGTCAACCAACAGGAATACCACAAAGCAACAGATCTATGAACCATGGACATACAACCATGTCAGAGATGACATTAACCCCAAAATTGAGGAACACACCCCATATACCCCAGTGTCAGGTTGTGCTAATACAAATAACTAGGGACACTGTACTAGGACTATCAAACTATGATGAATCTAAAGATTGAATCACGGATGGAAGTTACTATATAGTAATGTGACACAAAATAACTATATGGACTAATAGGGCAATAATAGCTTCCTTTAATATGCAATAAGAGAGCTAAGATGTGTACATTATACGTAAGGAGTATGCAGGCACAAGAGGGATAGATACAATTCAGAACAACATCGAAACCAATTATACATAACTAATGCTAAGTGTACAATGTAGCAACAGCGTTGAGGTTGCTTTTCATTTTTTATTTATGTTAGATTTTTTGATGCTTTTATTTCTTCACTGTAACCCAGGTCTATTTGTGTGGATCAAACACATAGTCCATATTGATAACTTAGAAGCACCCTAACGATAACAGGGATGATACACAGATAGTACACACAACAAGTGTCAGAGAATACTCATTAGTCCCTACATATACCCCTAACAAGCATGTTCTAGGACATGCAAAAGACACACATAAATGAATAAACTCAACAAAACCTTGCAAGTACCAAGACAATAGCAAGGCACGTAGGTAGCCAATACTGGTTATATGACATAGTAAAGAGAAATAAACAGATCAATCCGCCTAAGTAGAACCGGCATAACAAACGGTTCCTATGCCAACCAGATTATGACAGCGTGTCCTATTGAACCATTCATACAAATGATCGAGACCGACACTAGTAAGACAACAAACAGGGGGATGTAATGTAAGGTAATAGGGAATAATATCAGGATAATAAGAGTTTATGAGTAGTTGACAATGCATCAGTAAAATAGATTTACGTAATACGAATAACTCACAAAGAATGAGATGCACTGTCAACAATGGCACAAACAATGAATTACTATGATACACTTAGTCACTTGTGGTTAAATACATTTGAACACCGCAAGTCTATTTGCGAAAACATTATTTTTCTGTAAAACCGAGAATACCGGAAACAACACTGCACTGAACACTTCCGGTTCTCACAGTGGAACGCAGAATATGCGGTCCACACACACACTGTTTGGCGCCACCACACTGAGAAATTTTTTTTTACACACAGGTATTTTGTATTAGTTTGATGAGTAATATGCCTCTATTTAAGTTTGTTTGATGCACTGTATGTTTATGCTGATAATGGGGAGGAATACCCCGAAAACGTTTCATTAAAATTATCTACTATTTTCACCAAAAGACCTGAGAGTGCGACTATTTGTCCGGAATATATATATATATATATATATATATATATGAACCATAAGTGCCCATAACATAGCTATAGAGTGCTAAAATATAATGCCATGTCCATGAGACCAATTATGGAAGGTTTATGATAAATTTTCCATGAGATGAAAAAATCACAAAACCATACCCCAAATACATCTCTCTGACAAGCACTGTTCTCTGAGGTGAAACCAGGCCTGAATATAGACTTAAAACCCCTCTCTCTGAAGAATTAAATGCACATCATGACCACATCCAGCAGAGGCAAAGTAAAAAGAGTGAGACATGTGTGAGGTGGGAGGGGTTTTATTGGGCTCTTGGGGTTTGGGAATCTGTCTCCTCCTAGTGGTATGGAAGAGTAATTCCAAGGAGAATTGGATTGTGGACTCATCATCTGTAGGAAAGTATAAACTTTCATGATTCAGATAAGCCATGAAATTTTAAGCAGCTTTGCAATTTACTTTTATCATTAAATATGCTTTGTTCTTTTGGTATTCTTTGTTGAAAGCTAAACCTAGGTAAAATTATATGTTAATTTCTAAACCCATAAAGGCGACCTCTTCTCTCTGCATTTTCACAGTTTTTCACAGCTAGACAGCGCTAGTTCATGTGTGCCATATATTGTGCTCACTCCTGTGGAGTTATTTATGTCACTGCTGATTGGCTAAAAGTGCAAGTCTGTCAAAAGAACTGAAATAAGGGGGAAGTTTGAAGAGGCTTAGATACAACGTAATCACAAATGTAAAAAGTGTTTTAATATAACAGTTATGGTTATGCAAAACTGGGGAATGGGTAATAAAAGATATCTTTTTAAACAATGAAAATTCTGGAGTAGACTGTCCCTTTAATGGTAAATTCAGGAAAACAATGTCTATCACATGGGAAGCTAGTACATCATCTTTGACCATATTTCTGTAATTTCCCTGTTATAGGTTTTGTTGCTGTTTGTTTTGTTTAATTGTGTTTAATTCCTTTTTATATATATATATGCACTTTGACTCTCTTTGTTCATAAAAAATTTCCTTTATTAGGTTTGTGCTTTTGTCTAATATTTGAAAAGCATTACCAAAGAGACTAGTAATAACAGTGTTGTTTTTTCTAGATTGATTTTTGCCAAATAGCTTTTTGGGATGTTTAATCTGTTAGTGTGGATTTTTCTTTAGGATTTCCCATATAATAATCTTAAAGTGGTGGCAGTAGAGATAGTTTAGTGTGGGTGGCATTCAAAGGGGAGTTAGGGTATTTCCCTTGGTCTAGTAAGCTGAGAGTGTGTTTGTTAACCCTTGTATCCACTGAACTAAGTCATCTGCTAGGATGGAAAATACAAGGCTTATGAATATTTGCCACTACAAACAACAAGTTTGAGCCCATATATCTGGTCGCTCTCTTGGACCTAACCAACACTGATAGGTTTTAATAATCGAGAACATAATGTGGGAATTACATACCCACTATTTACCTTAGTATGAAACAGCCATGATCAACATGAGCAAAGTCTTCTTTGTTCTGCAGTTCCTTATCTGGTAATTTATGTTACAGCCAATCCTATATAAAAGCTAAAATGATCCCAAGGGGTTTGCGAATCCTAAAGTTTCCCACTTTTGAAGTTGATACAAATGACAAAGATTTTGTGAATGCATGGAATAATGTATTATCTGAATGCTCATTACAACTAATGCAGTTATTAATTCAAATTAGAACTCAACATTTAAATGATATTAAAATTGAGATTGATACATTACAATTAGAACTTAACAAACGCAGTACAGATCCTGACTTTTCTAAATTTGATGCTATTTTACAAACATCTTTAGTCAAGGGCAAACAAGTGATAATGGAAAACAAACATGTCAAATTCATTAGAGATAAGACAGATTACTCTAAAGATTCAGTTTATCTTTGGAATAAAAAACAGCGAAGGGAATACAGACGCAATACACCAAAATCTAATAAACAGAAAGGTAAACGTAGAAATCGCAATAGACACAACAAATCTGTAACCTTCACAGACAGTGATACAGACAGATCTGACAAATCCTCAGATGAAAATCTCTCTGCTAGTGAGGAAGAGGTGGGCACACTTACACAAATTAATACAATGACTAACCAACAGCCAAGTATATTAAAAACAGCTCCTCCACCTACATCTTTTGCAAAAGGTACTTCACAGGGTACAAACTCTACAGATAAAAGACAAATAGGTGCACATAGCACCAAATATGTTGCGACCAATGCAAATACCTATTCATATACTCCTTATACACATATGGGCACTAACAACAGTATGTGTGACCAATCTACCTTAGAACAGGTTTTTCCCTTAGGACAGATGCCACAGGGGATAGGGGTCACACTACAAGCCAATCTACACAATCAAGACAGGTATCCAGTGAGGGGAAACCGCACTCAAACAAAATACAAGTAGATTCAGTTATTAATCTATCTTCCCTTCAACTTAACAAAGATCAGCTAGAATTGCTTAGCCTAGGTCTAGGTTTTGCCCCTACAGCCAAATTTGACATATTTCAGACAATGATAGATGTTAATCGTCTTATCAGAAATATCACTTTAAAAAAGCATTTTTCCTCCAACACCTTAGAATGCACACCATATAGTGATAGTCCAGTCTCTAATTCACACATCACAGAGTCCTTCACTGAGGCATGTGATGTCTTAAACTTACAGCACTTATACTCCGAGTCTTCTCTTAGCCAGGGAACAATCAACAATGCTGCCACCTTTAAGGACAAGTCTAAATTCTATCCCATCCAATCTAGAGGCCAAATTATAGAGACATTTCACTCTCGGGTGGAACGAGATTTGCAAACTCTTAATGACAATTCTACAGGTTATACCCAAAATTTGCCCAAAAGATTAAGAAAGGCAATGAGTACATTACAAAATGACACGAATATTGTCATACGCCCGGCTGATAAAGGTGGCAGCATTGTTGTTTTAAATAGATCAGATTATGTGGCAGAAGCACACCGCCAATTGGATAATCCACAAGAGTACACTCCATTGACCACTAATCCCAGAGTTAGATTTAAGAAGGATCTTCTTGAAATTTTGGACGATGGTGTTGAACATGGGTTTCTCAATGAACAGACTGCTTCATTTCTGTATGTACAACATCCTAAGACACCCATGTTCCACCTTTTTCCAAAAGTTCACAAATCTTTAATTAATGTCAAGGGACGCCCCATCGTCAGTGGGGTAGATTCCTTACTAGAAAGACTCTCATCCTGGCTTGACACTATTCTGCAGCCCTTGGTGAACACTTTACCATCTTTTACCAAGGACACAAAACACATTATTAATCTATTGGCTAAGCATAAGTGGAATGACAACTTTATGTGGGTTACAATAGATGCAGTCTCCTTGTACTCCTCTATACCCCATTCAGAAGGTATTATGGCTATAAAATTCTTTTTAGCTAATTATACAGATTACACTGAGAACTTCCAAAGCTTTATCATTCGTGTACTAGAATTCCTACTTACACACAATTTCTTTTGTTTTGAGACTAACTATTACCTTCAGAAAAGAGGTACAGCAATGGGGGCAAAATTTGCCCCCTCATATGCAAATCTCTACCTTGGCTATTGGGAGATTAACTGCATCTATGGAGATATTAATCCCTACAGGTCATCTATATATTTCTATAAGAGATATATAGATGACCTGTTATGTATCTGGTCTGGTCCTTCAGAGGATGTGCCCAAATTTGTCTCCTGGCTGAATCAGAATGAGTTGAACCTGAGCTTCACCTTTATTTCTGATCCAGTGAATATTGACTATCTTGACCTAACACTCACTGGTAACTGTAATGGCACTATCTCTACAAAGGTTTTTCGTAAGCCAATATCAGGTAACACACTTTTACACGCTACCTCTTGTCATCCCACCAACACTGCCTATGCTGTGGCGAAAGGCCAATTTATGCGGATAAAAAGGAACTGCAGCAGAGAGGAGGATTTTGAACATGAAGCTAGCCTACTAGAAAATAGACTGAGATCTAGACAATATTCTAAAAGACACATTAAACAGGCAAGACAACAGGTTAATCTCATCCCCAGACAGTCAATGTTACTTGATAAATGCAAGAATACTAACAGCAACTTTCAGGGTATTTACTTTGTAACAGAGTACAGTGCTCAATACCCTGAAGTTTGCAATATTATCAAAAAACATTTTCCCCTCCTAATTGCAGATGACAAGCTTACTGATGTAGTAAAAAATGGTATCAGATGCTCTTATAAAAAATGTGCCACTTTGGCTTCAATTCTATCTCCCGACACAACTTAGACCAACCACACAACATACTAGCTCTTGGCTGAGACATCAGGGCATGTATAGATGTGGACATAAAAAGTGTAAGCCATGTGACTATGCACAAATTACGACAGAATTCAGATCAACTGTAACAGGGACTGTTTATCCTATTAAATCTTGTTTAAATTGTACCAGTACCGTCATATACCTTGTCACCTGCATCCTTTGCAATATTCAATATGTTGGTCTCACGTCTAGGGATGTTAACTCTAGAATAAGAGAACATATCTCCTCCCTAACAAGGGGCACGGCTACAACTCCTTTAGTGCAACATTTTGCCACCAAACACAACTGCTGCCTTGACTCGTTTAGGTGGACAGCTATCGAAAAAGCCAAGGTCCCTATTAGGGGGGGGAGATATAGATAGAGTCCTAGCTAAACGTGAAACCTTTTGGATTTTTCAATTAAAAACCAGACTTCCTCAAGGTTTAAACTCCAAATTTGATCTGATTAATTTTTGGGAGTAAATTTATATGACATTATCTTGACTGTTCTACTTACACACTCTGATATATTCCTATATATCCTGACATGTTTCAAGGTGCTTGTATTTTTTCTACTCTCTAAATAGTTTTTGTTCAAGATCACATGCTTTGTATTATCTGTATTGTGTGCTAAATATAGTGCAGTTATAGCTACATGATTCATTACGGCAGCGGTTCAGTTGTGGTATTTACATGATATATATAGTTATATTTATATATCATATACACTTATATACAGTGTTAATATCCCGTAAACAACTTTCACTGCCCCTTTTCCCACATATTAACATATAAATATAACCATATATATATATATATATATATATATATATATATATATATATATATCTGTTTCTTTCCCCCCTTTTTTCTATACGTGTACTAGGCAGACTAATGTAACCTTGAGTCATAGTTTATTGTGTGGACACTATTTTTACTATTTTTATTTTTATATTTGTTATTATTCTATATTGGCTTTATCCTCATTTATTGCAGTTGTATTTAAGCCTTTAATAACAGTAATACAGGTCCATAATAGGTTTTTATTATTTACACTGTCACACTTCCTTAGTGACAATTGTGCCGTATAGTTGCTTCTTAACCTTTCCTCTTTTTCTTCCCCTTTTCTACTATTTTTCATCTACTCCTTTTCATGCACCTTTACACCTCATATCCCTTCACATTTTATATCTTCTAATATACTCTTGTTACAATATATTATGGCATACATAGGGTTAACTTTAATGTGCATGCAAGGTGTGTTAAAATGGGCGTACATTTTTAATTCTTGTAGTGTTTTAGCCAATCAGATTGTTTTTTACCTTTCTTAATGACTTCTCAGGCTTAGCACCTTAGGCTATGATTACGTCATTTAGCCGAAACATGTAAGCCATTGGTGCTACGCTCATTTCTCCACACTTCTTGGCTGATTTTGTGACCGTGTGAGCTGCGTCTCACAAGAACTCAACTTTTAACGAATCTAATAAAGAATTGTTTTTACTTTATCGACCTGGGACTCCACCTTTTGTTTTTTGACAGCCAATAAGAGACAGATGTGTCAGGGTTTTGATTGTCAAACCTGGAATTGATTCTTTCAGTTGTCAGAATGGCAAACTCTTAATTTTTAGACTTAAAGGGCCACTGAACCCAAATTTTTTCTTTCATGATTCAGATAGAGCATGAAATTTTAATCAACTTTCTAATTTACTCCTATTATCAATTTTTCTTCGTTCTCTTGGTATCTTTATTTTAAAAGCAGGTATGTAAATCTTAGCAGCCAGCCCATTTTAGGTTCAGCACCATGGATAAGCGCTTGCTTATTGGAGGCTTACATTTACCCACCAATAAGCAAGCATAACCCAGGTTCTCAACCATAAATGGGCCGGCTCCTATGCATCACATTCCTGCTTTTTAAATTAAGATAGCAAGAGAACAAAGACAATTTGATAATAGGAGTAAATTAGAAAGTTGCTTAAAATTGCATGCTCTATCTGAATCATGAAATAAAACATTTGGGTTTAGTGTCCCTTTAAATTACAGGAAAAATAAATAATAAAAGTATATAGCAATGTTAAACATTTTCTATTAAAATATAAGCGTTGCTAAATAAGCAAACAAGTAGACAAAGCAAAATTACATGAATGTTGTCTAACTATCTAGAATGAGGGACTGAAATGCAGTATCATCCATCCTACCAAGAAAATATGAACAGCTGCTAATCAGAAAAGCTCTTGAATTTACAATAAAGTAAACTAAAGACATTCAAATATATAAAGCACACACTGGCTATGCCCAACCATAAAACAATAACTATAAAATCTGATGACAGTTGCCAGCGGACTGCCCTTTGACAAAGCTATCATTACAAAATATGTCATTTTAAACTTAAATTAAAAGGTCATATATATTAACTTTCAGGTCTCTAGAACAAGGCAGGGGTGAATGCATATCTACAAAGCTATGTCCATAGAACACAATAAAAGTGTTTTGTTTTGTGTTTATTTGTAGAAACAAATTTGATATCCTTGCTGCCTAATCTTTTGGAAGACCAGATTGTAGGGACACCAGGGTCAACATATGTGGACTGCAAGCAACCAGAGAGCACGTAGCCATCCTAGATGTGGCCTGCATCAAACTCCCAGAAGACCTGCTATCTTACTCTTGGTGGCATCTGGAACTATTATATCAAAAGTCAATTACAGTGGCAGTTTGGCCATGTGCAGCTTCTGTGGAAAACTGCTTGTCCATTTGGAGAACATAAGAAATATTACGGACATTCATCTGGCAACTGCAATTAGAAGCCATTATACTACTTAGTTGGAGCTAAACATCTACATGGCCTTTTTTTTTTTACATAATGATGTGGCTCTTACGACTTGTCTACCTACATACTGAATTAAATAACCATAAACCATGAGTACTTTGGTTTGTAATTAAGCATCTTTGATTGTAAGGCCCGTTTATTTGCTCCTTTTGGCGACTACCCCAAATGTAGGAAACATTTAGGCTTTGTTACTTCAGCTGATGATTGCACCCTTTATACCACTAACTATAATATGAAGACTGGTACTTATTGTATATATGCTACTACCATCTGCTTCTGAAGAGAGATCAGGAACAGTGCCCTATATCTTAGGTGTATAAGGTCTAGAGTGCTGCCAGCAGTGATAGTTGCAGATATAGTTTATTTTGTGGCAACTACCTAGCAGAGCTTAGTTCTAGAACATTATGCTGTGCTCCTTCGAATAACTCTCACCTCAATATTTGTGAATAACAGCATGGTTGGTGTCTTATCTAAATACATACAGCACGTTGCAGAACTTGTAGTACAGTTTTTTCCATTATCTGGCTTCAGTTATTTATAACCCATAAGGGCTTGATGTGTGATATCATATTTTTGAATGTTTGTGCTCTTGGTTCAGACCAAATAACTCTTATACCATATGTCAAAATATCTTTCTGAGAAAAAACATAATTTATGTAAGAACTTACCTGATAAATTCATTTCTTTCATATTAGCAAGAGTCCATGAGCTAGTGACGTATGGGATATACATTCCTACCAGGAGGGGCAAAGTTTCCCAAACCTTAAAATGCCTATAAATTCACCCCTCACCACACCCACAATTCAGTTTAACGAATAGCCAAGAAGTGGGGTGATAAGAAAGGAGTGAAAGCATCAAAAATAAGGAATTGGAATAATTGTGCTTTATACAAAAAAATCATAACCACCACAAAAAGGGTGGGCCTCATGGACTCTTGCTAATATGAAAGAAATGAATTTATCAGGTAAGTTCTTACATAAATTATGTTTTCTTTCATGTAATTAGCAAGAGTCCATGAGCTAGTGACGTATGGGATAGCAGATACCCAAGATATGGAACTTCCACGCAAGAGTCACTAGAGAGGAGGGATAAAATAAAGACAGCCAATTCCGCTGAAAAATTAATCCACTACCCTAATCAAAAGTTTCAATTTTTATAATGAAAAAAAATGAAGTTATAGGCAGAAGAATCAAACTGAAATAGCTGCCTGAAGTACTATTCTACCAAAAACTGCTTCTGAAGAAGAGAAAACATCAAAATGGTAGAATTTAGTAAAAGTATGCAAAGAAGACCAAGTCGTTGCTTTGCAAATCTGATCAACAGAAGCTTCATTCTTAAATGTCCAGGAAGTAGAAACTGACCTAGTAGAATGAGCCATAATCCTCTGAGGCGGGGATTAACCCGACTCCAAATAAGCAAGATGAATCAAAAAGCTTTAACCAAGATGCCAAAGAAATGGCAGAAGCCTTCTGACCTTTCCTAAAACCAGAAAAAATAACAAATTGACTAGAAGTCTTTCTGAAATCTGAGTAGCTTCAACATAATTTCAAAACTCTTACCTCATCCAAAGAATGTAAGAATCTCTCCAAAGAATTCTTAGTATTAGGACACAAGGAAGGGACAATAATTCCTCTACTAATGTTGTTAAAAATTCACAACTTAGGAAAAAATTGAAAAGAAGACAGCAAAACCACCTTATCCTGATGAAAAATCAGAAAAAGGAGACTCACAAGAAAGAGCAGATTCAAAAACTGTTCTAGCTGAAGAGATGTCTAAAAAGGAACAATACTTTCCATGAATGCAATTTAAATGTCCAAAGAAAGCACATGCTCAAACGGAGAGCCTGTAAAGCCCTCAAAACCAAAATAAGACTCCAAGGAGGAGAAATTGGCTTAAATGACAGACTTGATACGAACCAAAGCCTGAACAAAACAATGAATAACAGAAAGATTAGCAAATTTTTCTGTGAAAACAGCACAGAAAAAGCAGAGATTTGTCCTTGCAAGGAACTTGCAGACAAAA